>NC_092207.1:89121612-89195520 GCF_043381705.1 Parasteatoda tepidariorum
GTTTCTTTTTTTTTATTTTTTTTTTTTTTTTTTTTTAACGCAAGCAATTTCTTTAGGTGTTCAGGCATGTAAAAAATCTATTTTCTCGAAATATTACTCGTAATTTGCAATGGAGGTATTCAAGTTGGTTGAGGGAAAAAAATCTGATGGCAGGAAAGCGGAAATGTGTAAACTGAAAGAATAGCTCGCAAAGGAAATGAAAATCTTTAGGAGAAATAAAAAAATATAACTCAATCATATCTTGCTTTTTTAAATGTATCTATATAGATCTTGTTATTACCGATCTAGTCTTTAATATCATAAAAATTTTCAGAAATGAATTAGAGAACTGTTAATTTAAAAACATATAATTTAATTACATCCTCAAATCAAAAATCAAAAATCTCTAATTAAAAAGATAAGATATAAAAATATTGTTATTTTTCATTCTACAAAACCAAAAAGATCATAAAAAAGATAAAATAGATGGAAGATAATAGAAAAAGATAGAAAGACTGTATCTTTTTTTAACTCTGCATGAAACAGCGGAACATAGACAGTTGTGCATGAGACAAGCACGGAACGGAATATTGATAAAAAGAAAGGGGGAAGCAAGCTATCGTGGTAGATTCATGCTACTTCCATGCTAAAGCATAATTCGAAATTTTGCATCATTTGTGCAATATATGTTGTACAGTGAGTCAAAAAAAAGGAGCACCGTGAATAACTTTTGATCTAATGATCGGATCTCTACTTTCTAGGACTCAATCTTATTGGTTCGAAGGGGGTGACTTCAAATATGCTAAGTATATAATCTAATGAAAAATATCTAATTTTACATGGCAAATTACAAAATTTGTGAGAAATCTGTTTAATAGTTCCTGAGAAATCAAATTCGGAATGAGGCTACAAACTATATTTTGGAGGTCAGAAAATCGAATCCGTTGAAGGAAAATTTAGGTTTATTCAGAAAGAGTGCGTTTTTGTGTCTGACTTCGTAATTTTAATATCGTCTGCACTAGTTAATTAGTATATTTGAACCATTACCATGGAGTCCTAATACTCGAAGATCCAATCTTTATATCAAAAGTTATTCAGGGTGGTCTGTTTTTTTTTTTTTTTTACGCTCTGTAACGAAAAAAAAATATTGATCCAATAATAGTTTAGTTACATTAAAAATGTAGTGATACACTAAGAAACAGCTGATAAATGTTTCAAGCAATATGCCTTTCTGCCTTTCCCTGGTCATGTATTGTTCCGTTTTTGTGATCGGAATTGAACGTCAGGAACATGCGATTTTAGCCTGTTAGACATTTTTCTTTTTACTCTAAAATTTATGCCAACAAATCTTTGGTAACTCAAGCTTTGGCAATTGAAATTAAGTGCCATATACATGAAAATCAATCATATTTATTCAAAAATGATCATGGAAAATTTTGTCAAAATATTATGCATTTGACAGCAAAGCACCATCCCCATTACCAAATATGAATCACCTTTGTGAATTTAAAAAAAACTTAAGTTTTCAAGGAAAATTCCATCTTGTGTCAGCTTTGGGGCATCCTTTATTTAAATAAGAAAAATCCTGTCAATATTAATTTAACAGGATTTTTCGAATTTTCTTCGCCAAGTAAAATAGAAAAACGAGCTACAGTTCAAGTGCCATAAACTTAAAGCAAAGCCATAGTTTTAAATTAAATACACCATCTTGTCGGGAAGAATTATCTGCGCTTTAGAAAGGACGAGTAATTTAATATTTTGAAAGTTACTGAACTTTTTAAAAATTGCCACTTTGGCGAAACTTTTCCACCAGAATGAAAATAATCAAAATCATACAATAATTCTCAATTTTTGTAAATTTTTAAGAGCCCAAATATTGCAGCGTTGGAGAATCTTTTCAAATATAAAAGAGCTCAATCACGAACATTTTTCATTCTTGCAAAACTGTGGGGTACTTTTCCATGTTGACGTTCCGAGCCATTTTCAGAATTAACAAAGAGTGTGCTGGCTAACGCCTGGCTTAACTTAAAAAAACAGTCTTGAGTAGCTGTTTCAAGCCCACAGAAAGTGAGAAAATAGCATATTATTCACAGAAAAGTGTTATTCCAGGTTTCCACTCAGCCATCAAAAAACAGTCTTATGAAGGCCGTTTATATAATATACCACAAAAATAGCTAACAATAGAATAAATAAATCTTCAAAATAATGGGATATAAGTTTTAAAACTTTTTAGATATACCAAAAACATACATAAAGAGTTTAAAAAATATATTTTTAAAAAAGAGCTTTAAAATATTGTTTTTTAAAAAAATAGCAAAAAAATTTATTTCATAGTGTTTATTATACCAATCAATCAGTTCAATAAAATTCATTCTGCTATTGTGTCGAAGCTAACGTTGACCAATACGATACCTGCAAGTGACGTAGTGTGTGGGTATTTCTATCCTGATTGATTTAGAAACGTGGCATTTGTTTACGTTAGCAACTGTTCTTTCATTCTATTTCAAGTAAGCCAAGGCAGTCACGTATCAATTCTCTTAAGGGACACATTCTATAATCTTTCACAAAGATTCATTCACGAAGATTTCAATTCCTTCACTATATATTTCTGACTCAACACAAAGACATGTTGAACATAAACAAACTTATTATGCACTGAAGTTATCAGGTACAAAAAACAAAAATATATCACGGTTTCAATAAACCGTTACTGAAATACATAAACAAATCATAGATCTAAATTAAGTCAAAGACGTAGACAAAAAAGAATTACATTTCAACAAATTCTATGCACGATACGGCGCTTTATTTAATTGACTTTACATTAATTAACACTCTAACTTATGTGGAGAAACTTAGCTAGACTTTGACATGCTATTTTGCTCATAAGAGATCGGCTGACGTCATAAGTCACATGCGTGGGTATCCGTTATCTTCTTGAAGTGCAAGTGCCTAATTACAGAGTAGATTTTATTCACGTGAAATTTGCCTATTTATTTTTTGTTTTAACAATCACGCCAGCTGCGATTGTAGTGGTATCATATCTTTTTTCTTATGAGGAATCAGAAAGACCTATCTCTGAACACCTTACACTGATATAATTTTTCTTAAAGTTTAAGTGCCCCTACTCGGTTAACTCTACACTAATGTTTTTCAAGAGTAATTACCACTGCCCGGTATACCTTAAAGTTTTCGGTTAAGTAATCAACGTTACAATCAATCAGACGCCCGGTGGCTGAGCGGTACCGCTTCGCACTGTCGTGCTACAGGTCCCTGGTTCGATCCTCGGGCCAGGCAAGGTTGACTCAGCCTTTCATCCCTTCAGTCGGTCGATAAATGAGTACCAAGCATGGTTGGGAACTAAACACTTGTTCCGCGTTCGGCTGACCAACTGACCGGAACATCTGCTCCTGCACCCCAAAGCCCAAGGTCAAGAAAACTGATATGGGTACAGTAGGCCTTGGCCCTCTATGAGCTGTCGTGCCACTGAGTTTAGTTTTAATCAACGTTAACCACACAGTTCGGATCGATTGAATGAAATTATTGCTGCCGTGACGACCCCAGAAATTGGTACAATACTACAAGTGATCTTATGCCCTTATTAGTTTCTGTAAAGTTGATGTTTTCAAAAGTTGGCAGAATAGCAGTGGTGGTATAATGGATATGTGACTTTCTCACTAAGCGTAAAAAATTAATAACAAATGATAAGTTACCTTTCGTTTGAGGTCTATACAAACCACAAAATTGAATAGGAGAAAAAATACTGCTAATAAGATAAAGACTGAGCAAATTTCTCTAGGATCACTCATTGCATCAAATATTTAGGATCACTCATCGCATTGAGGATCACTTGCATATTAAATATTTTCCAACTATGCAATTAATAATACCAAATTCGATTCTCCATCTCCTCTGTGACGGTAAGAAGTAACTTCAAAATCTAAAATAAGAACCACCGTGTTTTCCAAATCTGGTATAAAATCGCATTTTTAGAAATAACGTCCTTGTCATTCCCTCACTGTGACATTGGAAATTGGAACAACATGAAAATTGGAAAGACTTTGTTTAAAATTAAAACATTTCAAAAAATGCATCTCAAATCAAGCAAAAAAACAAATAAATGCAAACCTGTTTGATATTTGATGATTACTTCTCATATGGTAGGAACAATAACGTTATCATCAGCTAATTCTGAATTATATTGATATTTACACTATGTGCACCAAATATTTTCTTAGAAAATAACATTTTCTTAGTGAACTCACGTGTAAGAAAATAGTTTTTTGTCACAGAAATATTTCTTAGAAACATAAGAAAAGACATAAATAAATTTAAAGTATTTACTTTCTCTATTTTTGTTAAAATATTAGCGTGATGTCGTGCGATACGCTCTTTGAACATGCATCCTAACACCAAATCGCTTTTTCTAAAAATCTTTCATACAGTATAGATTACTTATTTATTGCAGTCACGTGTTGAAAATAATATCAGCTGTTTAAACTTTTATACTCTAAATTGCATTTTTTAAACATACAGAGAGTCACAATTTAAAAAGATAATTGGTGTTACATTATCTCAGTTAACTCAAAATTGGCCCTTTTAGTTTGAAAACATTTATTTTCGAAGCAAGACTTTTACAATAGTTTGCGTTAATTCTTCTCACTCGATAGAATTTTAAGTTTAATATAAAATGTTTACTGCGATTTAAACTTAAATATTGTCAGAGCTCAAAATAAAAATCTATGTCGTACTCCCACATTTTGGGAACTGCTCATTCATATACAAACCTACATAATGACTCTGAATTCGACCCCCACTCAGTCTTAAGGACCAGTCACACTGCATGCAAAAAACTCGCGTGTGTGGATGCAAAGATGTAAATGAGAGAGTGGTGAAATATATTTACCAGTGAAAAAGTCGCCTATCAGGTTCTCTTTCGTATCTCCGAATTCGCATGCAATGAGAATTCTCCTTTTGGAGGAGGAGTTTAATATCATTGAATGGATCTTTTAAAACCCCTCCTGAATTTTCCCAGATTTGGAATCCAATGAACATTCTTCGTAATCTTTAACCGTTTCTATCTTTTCAGGATGTATGTTGATATATGTTTTTATGTTGTTGTTTTTTTTCAGGACATATGTTTTTTTTTCATTCCAAAATTCCTAAATTTATATTATTTTACAACATTATTATTATTTGATAAACATTTTTAGTTTAAAATAGGAAGGCCAAACAAGCAGTTATTTGAAAGTAGCGGCTTATTATTCTTATCAACATGTTCAAACGCTAGTTAGAATGTTTTTTGCATTCAATCACAAAATGAGCAGTTTTTAGTGATATCTCCAATCTTCAACTTAAACGTCAATTGTTGTCTTCTAAGATCTCGAAGTGATAACTTGTATTTTATACTTATATTTAACTATTTATCTTACATTTTTAAACATTTTTGCATTTCTCTTCATTGTAGAATGTGTCTTTGGAAACTAATGTTACCGAATTTAATTTGAAGTTTATAATCGTTCCAGTCTCATCAGACTGTTTGGGATAGACAATGGGAAAAATCGTCTTCCGCAAGCATGGTCACTCAGTCATTTCCGAGTAAAGAAAGATATTTCCGTGAAACCTGTTTATCCGAATAAAAATAGAGTTTTTTTATGAATTTAACAAAAAAAAATGTGAATAAAGTGAAATAAAGACACAAAAAATGGACACACTATAATTTGGATTCCATAAAGAAACTTCCTCATAGCCGAAGCACAAAATAGCAGTTGAAAGTGCGAGACAAACACATTTCTGAAAAAAAGAGGTTTAGCCAATTTGGGAAGGGAAACAAGCTTGAACAAGATACTAATAAAAGAGAGATAAGAATGAGAACCTAGACACAATTGGGGTTTTCTCTTAATCCCTTTTCTTATTACCTTATTCATCTTATTCCTCTCCTCTTATTGGTTTAACTACTTTTTTTACCTTCTTGCCATGTGTTTGTCTCGTGCGTGTGGTACAAGTCAATTACAATTACGATGTGAAGGGGTCAGCAATAAAATTCAAGCAGGAGAGCCGTGGTCAACCATCCTTGACGACGAAAATGTCATGCGTACGTCTGAGTTATTTAAACTTTTACCAGCATCCGAGTGTTTAATTAATAGCAAAAACATTAAGCATTCCAAAAAGTCACAACTAGATATACGGACAAATGGAAATTTCACCAAGAGAACGTACCTAGGTTTTTCATTTTCTTCACGGTCAAATTTCTGAAGGATTCCTTACCCATCTCACAGCCATGACACGGCTCCTCCATTTTAATTCCCACACCAAAAATGAACAACAACAAAATATCTTTTTGGAATAATTGCTGAAGTATAGACACTAGAACCTAGCACATTCTGGAAGATGCTTTTCCCTACTCCCCGGATGGTCGGAAACAATTAAGCAACCACACATACGTAAGCTGATTCTTACATTTACCAATCCCATATTGTCTGAGCGTGCCTGGACGTGTAAACTGCACAACAAATTCAGTATCATTACTTTCCAGATATACCCCGTATCTTTACTGTCAAATAATTCCACACTTTTAAAAGGAAAGGCAATTTTGCAACCATACTTAACTAATAACCACTACAAAGAACTTCTTTTAAGAAAAAAAAATTTATTCCATCCTTCTAAAATGTCTAATTTGTGAACAAATACTCTTCTTGAATCAACATCCCTCTTTTTAGTCATTATAAATAAAAAAAGAAATAAGGAATTGATAAATCGGGAGTGCTGTTGAGGAATGACTTGTCCATGAGCTTAGAAACCCTATTAATCACAAATGACGAGCACAGGCGTCAGATGTCAAGACTGCGGCGACACGGCGAGCATGCTGAGTGCCAAGGGAGGATGAATATATAAATACCAAAAAACGTCATTTTTCCGCTTGTATCGCCATCGAACATGAGAGCAAATATTTCTCCTGAATAATAAGTATTGAATAGAGAAGAATGCTTTCGCTGGAATAAAGAATAAGTTTCTTATTCTGTGGTATGTATCTGAAGAATTAATCAGGCCCTTATGAAAGCTGTCTTACAAATAAATTTATTCAATGGATGTCATTGATTATGTGATTCGCTGTTATAAAAAAATTTTTAATGTTCAATATGCTGCCTTTTACATATGAATGATGTATTTATTAATGCAAAAAATAGGAGAGGAAATGTTAATCAGGGGTAAGATAAACTAACAGTTGTCAATCCATATTACCAGTTATTAAATCTGGTCCATACGCTTAATTATGTATATTAGTAGCAAGCGATGAATATATAATTGTAACTGCCTTACTGAATTAATATTCCGACATATTTGTTTATTTATTTCCCTTTCACTTAAAAGATTTCTATTTTTAACATGTCTCTACCCTAAATTTGAAGAAGACCGTGCCCATTTCTTTTTACATTTTATTTTTTAACTTATAGCTAAGTACCTCTATATAGCTAAGTTAACTAAGTCCTTCTAACTATAATTTCTCACCCGTTATATTTTATGTTTTCCGTTTTTGGCTAATATATTTTATCTAAAAGTCAAAATTCATCACCAATCAACGGATAGCTAACTTATCGCCATTTGGCAGCATTAAAACTCGCCAATTTTCTAAATTCATTTCCCAAACATTTTTTTTTACTTTTTTTGAGCTTCAAATTTATTATTCTCAGTTATGTTGGATTTTCATATACAATGCGCAAAAAGTAAACGTACCACCTAGAATAATTTTTGATCTAATGATTAGATCTTCACCTTTTAGGACTCATTCTTAAAGGTTCGGAGGTGACCGCAAATATGCTAATTATATAGACAAAATTTTGTGAAAATTTAAATTGTGCGTGAAATTTTTTAATTCACTAGAAAAGTTCTCGAGACATGGCAAAATACTCAAAAAAATAAAATTAACATTAAGGGATCCAAACTTTAGATCGCTCTCCTGACCAAATTATTAGGTTCATATTTCCCAGATTGCTGCCACCCCCTATATCCCCAATCAGAAATCCGAATCCGTTGGGAGTAAAAGATTACGGTTTTGTATCCGATTTCGTAACTTAAAATATTATTTACACTAATTAATTACAATATTGCAGGTCACCCCTTGAACTATTACGAATGAGTCCCGGTACGTGAATCCAATCATTAGATTAAAAGTTATTCAGGATGGTTCTTTTATTTTTTTCCTCGCTGTACATCTCACGGTTTTTGTCCTTTTCCAAAAAAAACGAAATAGAAAGCAAATTTGTAATATTTTTATAAATTTGTATTGAAATCAAATGAGACATTATTTTTCAATTAAATTGTGGTTATTACGTAATCATGGGGCTTCGCCATCACTGCCAGAACCTAATACGAACGTGATGTCTTATCGCTGCGTAATACACGCTTATTAAATTAGTCACAATAACAAAATATGACAGATCATAACTGCACATTTCATTCATTAAACATATAATGTTAGCAAGATATATAATTCATTCATATTAATAACTTGGTGCAGTATACAGGTATCCAAAGTTCTTACCAATTTCATATAGTGATCATGGAAATTAAATAAACGTCGAAATATTAATACATTTGTGACCAGTGTACGGATCATTCTCAGAAAAATGGCCATTTTATGACTCAAAAGTCCTGAAGACATAATTTTCAAATTTTGAAAAACAAAAAGCCAAAACTATAAGTATTATTCATTTACACCCATAACCAGTAACCATTATTCCCTCACAAAACAATAAATATGTCTTTATGTGATCAGTAGATGGCAGGATACAGCTTATACTGGTAAAATTTTTGTTGTTATAACAGCAAATTTCGTATAGCAGTGCATATCGTACTGCAGAGAACATTCGACAATGAATCAGAATACATGGTTCATAAAATGGATAGGTGCAAGCATTTTCATCGCAGGTCATTCCTTCATTTATTATAAAGTTAATAAAAGGAAAAGAAATTTGTTTCATCTTTGGTTATATTAATAGAAAATTGCTTCCATAAATGTTTAGTGTTTGAAAATGTAACTAAGCCTAATGATTTTTAATTAAATGGTTAATGAACGAAAGTTATTATTCCCAAATGGTTATTTTCTCAATATTTTTATACGCAGGGGTGTAACTTTAACTGTGACGGAATGTTTTATACACATTTATACATGTACTGTATACTAAAATAATAATAAGTTAATAATTCAAAGAATAAAGTACCTACAGGCAAAATTTTGGAATTTTTAGAGCAAAATTATTTAAGCTTGTTTTTTTTAAGAAAAATCCCTTTTAAGAAAATGACTCAAATATCATTTTTTGAAAAATACATCTGCCCGAGAATTCTTAGCTGTCAGATTTCTGTATGTCAAAGTTTCATCTTTAAAAAACCTGATACTAGTTTTGACGTATATTTAAAACCCCTGTTATAAATTGGTTAGACCCGTGGGAATTCTGGTAAAAAGATAAGCTACTAATTTTTCCATTATAATGTTTTTGCATAAAACTGTTCCGTAACATTGTTTCTTGACAGGTAATTTATCTCTAAGACCAATTGGTAAAAGTCTAATAAATAAAGCAATTTACTTAAAGCTTGGAAATCGTGGTGTTCTTCACAAAATCGCTCTTAAAAAAGTTCCTGGACAATTTGATACCGTGGTTTATCATTGAAGTGATTAAGCCTTTTGTGCAATATAAATCAGGTACTTAATCTAAACTTGCTTAATATATTAAATTGCATTCTATCGTAATGATGTGAGAATAATAATTTTTTCACCATATTTTCATCATATATCCTTTCAGACAAATTTTTTTTCGAGTTTAGTACTTCCCCCAAAAACAGATCTTTCCCAAAATTTGGTGTTTAAATTCTTGATAACTTTCTAAATAATGCAATCACTAAAACACTATCAAAAATAGGCGTACCAGCTCATTTTTAATTCTAAAATTACTTGAATGTTTTATGGACGTTGACTGATAATGGAGACAAGGAAATTTTTTTTCGTGCTACCCAAAACAAATTATGAGTTGCTTTAAGTATTTTAACTGATTTCTCTTTTTATTGTTTAAAATTTTGTTTTTATATTGAATACAATGTATATTTCAAGGTCTGACATGTACCATATCATTCTATTTAAGCTAAAGGAAGAAAAAATTACAGATAAGTCTTATTCCTATTGCAAAGATTCTACATAGACTATTATTACATGGATGTTTTATTGATAAATTATCAATTTAGATTTTTCTTTTTTCTATCCACAGTATCAATTATCATATTAAAAAATAAATAATAAACGAATGCAACCATGCGTAAATAAAAAATAGACACTGACTAAATAATAAGATGTTTATTCTTCGAAATTTCAGCGGCGCTAAATTTTTCCTGCCAAAGTAAATAAGGGAATCTACAGTGACTAGGGATAATAAGAAACTTCAAAAAATGCGTTGCTACTAAGACCCAGTTAACGCAAGATTAAAATCCTTAAATGTTGTTCATGGTGCAATTACTAAGATAAAATAATATCAAAAGTATATAAAAATATATAAAAATATAGAATACAGAAGAATATAGAATATGGAAGAATGTAGAACATAGAAGAATATAGAATATAGGAGAAAAGGATATAGAAGAAAAGAATATAGAAAAGGATGTAGAAAAAGAATATCTAAACGACGTACTTCCAGAATACTCAATTTTATTATTATTATTTTTTTCATAAATAAATACGGCTTTTTTGCATATTTGACAATAACATCTGCAACTTGTTGCAAATTCATTAGTCAGAAATGCTCACAAAAATTATTAAGTACTGAACTAACGCTAGATAAAATATATTATTCAGATTCTGTTAATGAAAATTTACTACTGTTTATTTCTTTTGAAAGCAATCGAATTTATTTAGTAGTAATTGCTTTAATCGGATTAAAGAACTTTTCTTTCTTACTAGTGTTCATAAATATTTAACGAAACTGACTTTTTTGACGAAAAGAACTCTTTCCGAACTTCATTTTATTTAATGATCAGCATCTCTCTCCTAAAAAAAAAATTATTATTGTCAATGGAAATAAAATTTTGCGACACTAAGCTCTTTGCCTCCAATTAAATTTTTTCCATCATTATGATCTTATCAACATTCCTTTCACTTAATTCCATCGTTTCACATTATAACTTTTCGAACGTTAAGAAATTGGGCTGAAACGCTTTGCAACAATCATCTTTTTCAGTTCATTAGGAGCTTTAAAGTTTCACTTTTACGGTAATTGAATTACTGACATTCTTGCACTTATTCTTTAATCGAAACTTGCAAAATTTTGTTTCAAAACTACCCATCCCTAAATACGTTAAGCAACATCTTTCAACTGTAATCACCTTTCGATTTACTCTAACTGAAGGAAAACTTAGTGCTCGTTGAAGATTATTTTTTGTTAAGCCTTAATAACATGAAATTGATTGTAATGTTCTCAATGAATGTGTTCTTTAGATTAACTTTTTCATATAGAATAGCTTACTTTAGTAAAGTATTATAATCCTATTTGTATCGAAATGCATTTTTAAATCAATACGAAGAATATATTATATATTTTTAAATCAATACGTTTTATATCAAGAATGATAGCTTTTTTTTCAAAGTATATCATATTTTATTGCTTTCAATATTTTCTAACACTTAATAGTTTTACAAGTT
Source organism: Parasteatoda tepidariorum (assembly GCF_043381705.1). Lineage (NCBI taxonomy): Eukaryota > Metazoa > Arthropoda > Arachnida > Araneae > Theridiidae > Parasteatoda > Parasteatoda tepidariorum. The sequence continues at coordinate 89,133,275 of NC_092207.1, forward strand.
AACATGAATTTAGCGCCGTCTTCTGAAGATTTAATACTAATAAATAGTAAAACTAATAACTATCTATAATCATATAACTAACTTATTAGATTTGCAATACGTTAATGTTAATTCTTTTTTAAGGTGCCGTAATTATTCTTAATAACTGCAATTAATATAAAGTACTTAATTATTGCTTAGGCAATCTAGTGTTTACGATCGCAAAGTCATGCTTCAAGGACTTGGGCTTTAGTCCCAATTAAATCGAATGTAGTGTGAGAACTGCGATACAAAGAAATACATTTATTAAATGGTCACTGAAGCACGTTAAATCTGTCGAGGTCACAAAGTCCTCCTAGTTCCTATAACAAATGAATACCTCTGGGGGTACTGAATTTTAGATTGATTGTTCTCTGGTTCAGGTCAAAATTACGATATGTGGATGAATAAATGGATGCATGAATGGGTCCTCCCTATAAACGGACTGTGATGTGCTTGTGATCCAATGCTTGATTCAGAAGTTCCCTTGTTCTCTAGATTGGGTTCAAAGTTACAAGGCTACGGTGATGAACACTGATAGTTGTAAACTCAAAATCGGGTGTACTGTTCAAAGACGGTTATGAAATAAAATAAAATATTTATTTCAAAATAAGCAGCGGGGTATTTGCCTCCTAATGATGGCCCGTCGATACGAATTCTGAATCCACCTCTAAATGAGTTAACCTCTAAATGAGTTAATTCAGTTTCGAATCTTGGCAGTGGCTGGTTGATACGATATCTGCTTCCGATTATTTAAAGATAAATTTCATGCAAAATAGAACTTTTTGTAAATATTTATCACTTTGTATTGTTTTATTGAATAATAGTCGAAAACATTTTGTATTGTGACGTTTACAGTATTTTGTAGCATTTTCAAAATTTGCTACTAATAAAATGCGAAATTTGATCAGAATCAGTCGAGTAATTCCTGAGAAATTGAATTTTAGAAATACGAATTTTTCAATTAATCAACATATTTGAGGTCACCCCTTTGTCCTAGAACGTGAAGATCCGATGCTTAGATCAAAAGTTATTCAGAAAGTTCATTTCTTATTTTGCTTACTGTACTTGAATTTTAAATGTATAACATTAAAACTAATGATAGTAAACATTTAGATTCTATATTGAAATAATCCTTTATTTTAATTATTTTTACAACACATTAAATACAAAATATATTTTATTTTTTAAATACTTCAGAGATTTATCTCAAGCATGATTTTCCGCAATAGACAATCTACAATTACTAACCAATGAATAAAGTTGCAAAAAAGAAAATCCCTCGGTGTAAATTTATACGTGTGCAATTCATTAAAATAGTTATTTTGGAACAGAAGGATTTTTTTTTAAATATTTTTGCGTTTCTAAAACAATTTCACATACATTATTTTCCCTGCTTTGTTATCTAATTCCAACAAAATAATTAGAAAGAAGATTTTTGAACCATCTGAATAACAATTTCCTTACAAACAAGTCCATTATTTTAAGTACGATCATTAAGAAGAATTATGACCTCTAAAAAAAGCATCTAAAGATAATGTGAACCAGTTTTGCTTATAAAAAATTTTCAGTACATTATCTTAATACATTTTAAAATCCTGAAGGATTGAGATTATTTTTCAAAGGATTTAGAAATGTAACGGTTTTTGCATTTATAGAGAAAATTTTGCAAAAAAAATTGGTAATTTGGTTTTTTTTATCACCTATTAAGATGTAGGATTTAAACTTATTTTGTTATTGACAAACAGTAATTTCAAATACATAGTCAATAACAAATGGATGGTTATTTTGATGAAAGGAAGGTGATTACTTTGATTTCAGGTAAAATTCGCTCGTGTTTGATAAATTATGTCGTGAATATTAAAAAGTTCTTAACGTATTTTATTTCCAATTTCTTTTCAGTCATTACACAATCATTCATAATTTCACATACTATGTTCTCATTTCCTCTTTATTTACTCAAAAACCATTCATAATTTTCCATGCTATATCACCGTCCACTCTTGCTTTAGTCAAAAGTCATTCCTAATTTGACATACTGTATTCCTGTCTCTTCTTTATTTACACTGTAAAAAATTTTGATCTATGGTTAAATTACACACGAAAAGCATCGTTTTTGGTGGTGAGGTAAACTAAAATGTTTTACAGTGCTTGTAATGACATTTTTTATTTACTTTTTCACTGTTTTAGTTCCCTTTATTTATTTATTTATTTATTTATTTATTTATTCATTCATTCATTTATATTCAGTTTGTTTATTTGCTGACATATATTTTATAAATCCTCCACGAAGGCAAATTTCTCCAATGCTTGATCCAGGAGTTACCTTGTCTTCTGAATTTGGTTCAAAAATAAAAGGCTATGGAGTTGAGAATTGGTAGTCGTAAGCTCAAAATTGGATCGGCTGTTCAACGGCGGTGGCAAAGAAAATAAAAATAATAATAAAAAAATAAAATAAAAAGCATATTTTAATGCGTATCAGAATCAAATTAAGGGCTCCATTGCAAAAACATTTTGTTTAAAAATGAGTTTTTCGGAATACATACGTACTAATTCTTTTAAACATTTGTTATTTTGACAATTTTATAAAATTTTTTGCATGATTACTGAAGTTCTCTACACAAAAATGTATTTAATTTACCCCAACATTAAAAATAGTGGCTACTAAACACCAAATTTTTTACGGCACACTTAAAAACTATTATAACTATTAAAACATTTATATTTTTCCATACTAGTTACCATCTCCTATTTATTTACTTAAAAACCATTCCTAATTTCATACATTGTATCCCCTACTCTTTTTCATTTATTTAACAAACAAAAACTGAAAGAACTGAAAGTACTGTATAGAAAACTGAAAGTAGAGTATAGGTTTACGATCAGCATATTTTTTAAAAGAGTAAACTTATGAAATGTGTGACACTCCCCCTGAATTCCTCCTCAAATGATAGAAATAAATTTTAAATTTATAATCTCAAAACTACTCTCTACAAATTAACTCCTTTTCACTTTAGTTTAGTAAATACAAAAAAAAACAACCTTCCCCCACTTAAACAACCATTCATTATTTTCTCTTGCAACTCTTCTTCATTCACTTAACAAACAATTAAGAAACTCAACACGCTTTTCAATTTCTTTTCCCAGAAGTGATTTGAGTTACAGACAAAAGCAGTAGAAAAGCCAGGCGCTGAGATTAAATTCATGCAACACCCTTTTGGAAGTCCCTTTCTCATAAACGTTCCCAAGAAGGTTAGAGGGGGGAGGTACTGTTTCCAACTGCATATCCATCGAACGGATGGGAAACGTCGCCTTTTATTAAGCATTGAGCTAAATATTTGAATGCTCTGCGGCGCACTAATTGACGTGTTATTCACTTTCGCGATAACAGACGGTTATTAAAATACCGGCAGTGCAATGCATTGGTTAAAATGTAGAGTTTAGTAGTAAGGGCCCGTTTAAACAGTTACTGATGGGTGTTCCTTAGGTTACTTAAAATGTCTATGTTAGAGAATTTCTCACAGTGCAGGATAACATATTAATAACAAATATAATTCTTATTATCTCAAAGAGCAGATAATGAAACTTCTGAAATTGTCTCGATTATTCTTAATTTTTCATGTAAATAATCATTCGAAATAAGATAGTTTACATTGGCTTTGATCCTTATACATTTAGCCGAACATTAGATGACTAAATAAATAATTCTAAAATTTAAAAAAAATTTATTTTTAAAAATTAGCAATTTACAATTGGTACAACACGTTCAATAAATAGTTCATGGGTTCGATCCTCCCGGCCGAAGACTCCCCTTGTAGTAAATGGTAACTGATGCACGGTAAATCTGTTGAGTTGCAGAGTTCTCTATGTTCTCATAACAAATCATACCTCTGGAGGTACTGATTCAGGAGTTTCCTTGTCTTCTGGATTGGTTCAAAATTACAAGGCTACGGATTTGAATATTAGTAGTCGTAAGCCCAAAACTAGGTCGGCTGTTCAACGATCGATATAAAAATTAATATAAAAATTTGCAATGTTAGAGAATTTCTCACTAAAGAAACTGTGCAGAATGAAAATTTCTCTTTTAAGAAATTTTAACATATGCTTGTGAAACCTGGAACATATTTTGTACGGATGAGGCTATGTTGGGTACCTTTGAGAGAAAGGTCCTGAGAAGTATTTTTGGAGGAATTTTGAAAAAAATGGCGTGTCGCTTAGAAAATCAAATCTAGAGCTTTATCACTCATATAATTAACCTGACATTATTAACTTCATTAAACGACAAAGAATAAAATGGGCAGGTCACGTTATAAGAATGGATAAAGACCGTACCACAAAAAGAGTTTTCAATGGCAAATCAGTTGGTACACGAAAAAGAGGCAGGCTGAATTTGAGATGGTTAGAGAGCCTAGAAAAAGAATTTTTGGTCTCAAAAACTAAGAACTGGAAAATGCTGGCGGGAAAAAGGTTAGTCTGGAAAAAACTTATTGAGAAGATCAAGGTCCACCATGGGCTGTCAAGCCATTGATGAAGATGATGATGAAAATAAAAATAAAAATTTATATTTATAGAAATTCACAATTTACACTGTTAGAGAATTTCTCACTGAAGAAATAGTGCAGAACGACACATTAAGAAACAATTTTAATTCTTATTACCTCAAATAGCAGATAGTGACACTTGTGAAATAGTCTCGATTATTCTCATTTTTTCATGCAAGTAATCGGTTCATTGGTTGAGATAAAATACATTTATATTGGCTTTCGTCTTTATACAGTTGGCTGAACATTAGATGACTAAATAAATAATTCTGAAATAATATTTCATACTATATTTAATGACATATACTTAAAACAAGTAAAGAAACGCACAAGATAATGATATTACAAGTATGGAACACGATTTTTCTCACATATTCCACATTTCAATTCCTACAAAATTCCATTATAATCACAAATACTCAATTTTTTTTAGAGCATCAAGAGTTTTAAATATTTGGGCAAACATTAAGTGAAAATATTGAATTGTAGAATTTCTGATTTATTTACAATAGCATTCAAATGAAAAAAACAATAAGACGTATGATATAAAGATACTACAAAAATTAGTCACAATTTCCCATTCAAGTAATCATTTGTGACAAGAATTTTATACATTTAGCCGAACATTTAATTTCAGTAATTTCAGTACTGAAATATTGAACTTTTTTATTATTTTCAAAAATATACTCATAAAAAAGTTAATGAAACGTGTAGGATAAGTACATTACGAATAATAGTCATTATTTTTCTTCCAAGTACTACTTCATGACAAGGTTTTTGTACAAGGTTTTTAAACAAAATTAAAAATCAGTACTGAAATATAGAACTTTTTTTATTATTTTTAAAACATACATGAAATATAGATAATGAAAAACGTATGGTAAGAATAGTAAAAATATATATCCAAATTTTCTTCTCATTTAAAATTCGTAATAAAAATTTTATGAAATTGGTTGGGCAATAAATGGTAGTGTTAAAATATGGAACTTTTTTTCCGTATCATCACTAACATACATTAGAAATATGGAAATGTTTAGGTTAAGGATATTACAAATATTTATCTTAATTTTTCATCCAAATAATCATTCGAAATACGATTTTGATACATTTGACTAACAGGAAAAAACAGTACTGCAATATAGATTTCTCTTATGCTATCTATAACACATAAAAAATTTAAACAGTTAAACATATTTGTTAAGTATTTTGCAGATATTAGTCTCAATGTTTCCTTCAAGCATTTATTTGTGACAAGAATTTTGTTGATTCAATCGAAGTCAGTACTAAAATATGCGCCTAAAATTTTTTTTTAAATAATACAAGCAATAAATATATTTATATTTGAAAATAAAGAAGCACAATATGCAGGTGAAGAAGAGATACATTTCGCGCTTTGCATGAAACAAATCTAAAGAATGCTTAAAGTAAGCGCCCAAACCCCAACGTGACATCGCCTTGTAATTAAATTAATGAAGTTGTAGTTGCGAGAAATTGTCTTCTACATCGTAGTTTAAGATTAAAAAGCATTGGTATAGTCATTAAACTATTTTTTTACATATTTATTCTAAAATATAACTGATAAGTTTTTAAAATAAAAAAATAATTACCATTTTTGCTAATTTTGGCTTTTAACTTTAATTTGCACGCTGATATTGGTTAACAAATATTCCTCTTTTGTTAGAGTTGTCTAAGTTGATGTCTCTTCCTTTACCTGTCTACTGGCAATTCATCAATCATCTGTCAGTTACAGGTGGACCAATAGGAAGATGCTTCTATTGGGATGGGAATACAAATCGGCCAATAGAAATATTACAAACAACTAGTAGCTCTTCACAACCACAAAATTATGGAAATTAATTCACTTATTATACCACTATATTACTCTGATATAGTGATATAATAAGTGAATCTTATAGTTAGCCTCTAAACTGGACATCTCTATTAACAAATAGAATTTAAATTATATTTATAAACTTTCGTCAACAAAGGTATCATAATTAGAAACTCAGTGTAAGTTCTATATTTTTACATTGATTGGCTAAAATGTATTTAGTCTATCTTTATTTACAATGAATCTAGCTGTGCAAAGCCTGATTTGACAAAAATATATGCATTTCTATAAATTAATTTTTTTAATTATCCAGCATATTTTCTTTAGATCTGTTAGAGGTTTAGAAAGATATAGAGCTGAGAGTATATATAGCCCTAATCTTCTTTAGATTACCCTAAATTTAGTTAAAAGCATTGCTTTTATCAAAATGAATTCGATTCTATTCGAACGAATACTAAGTTAATTAATTATTCTGGAATTTTTCAATTAGATCATGTAATTCGCTTTTTCTCATATATTTTCCGTATCTGTTAACTTTTAAATCTTCAAGAACTGAAAACGACTCTATAATTTACACTAATTGTATTATATTCTCCATAAAGAAAATTATTTTTTCAAACATTATTCGCTCGAAATGTTTATAGCTCTTATCCATTTAAGGTAACCCTTTATCGTTTTAGACCCTTTAAGATAATTTTACAGAGTTAGTTTCTATAAAAGTGTATTTATTTCTATGAATTCATTAATTGACAAAAAAAAATTTTTTGGATCATGCAACTCGTTTTCTCAAATACATTTTCCATCCTTGTTGAAATTCATATCTTCCTGAACTAAAAATGACTCTATAGTCAAATTACCTATATGAAGTCCTTCAACTTATTGTTGTTTGTAATGACATTTGCCAATTTTATCAGCAAGCCTGATTGTTGTAACCAAGAAAATGTGAGGCAGAGGGCGCGTTTCCTGTTTGAAGAGGTGCTATCTATGGCCAAGAATACGACTTCAGCCACACACATTTTAAAGAGCGGACCCATTCATATATCCATTCATTCATACGCATACCGTAATTTTGACCTGAACCAGAAAACGACTAATCTCCAATTCAGTACCCCCAGAGATATTGATTTATTATGGAAACTGGAGAACTTTGTGATCCGACAGATTCAATATGCACCAGTTACCATTAACTACACGGGGAGTTTTGGGTCAGCGGGGATAGAGCTCACGACCTCTTGGACTGGGGTACAACGCCCTACCAACCATGGCTATCCCGGCCTATGTCCTTGAACTTTCAAACATTATTCGATTGTGCTACTGAGTTATTTTTTTTAAAATATGTATTTATTTCTATGAATTCTTCCATTGTTAAGGAAATTTTTATTTAAATCATGCAAGTCATTTTCTCTAATACATTTTCCGTACCTTTTAAAATTCAAGTCTTCGAGAACTAAAAATGACTCTATTATCACGTTAACTGTATTGAATTCTTCAAAAAGAAAATCATATTTTCAAACATTACTCGGTTAAAGTATATGCATCTCCATTCTGTTTAAGATAATCCTAACTTTCATAATCTATAACTATAACTAACTTACCTAACTGATCTAATCTTATCGATTTAATATGACCCTACTGAGTTGTATTTATAAAAATGTATTCTAAAAATTCATGAATTTTTAAAGAAAGTTTTATTTAGATCCTATAAGTCATTTTCTCTGATACATTTTCCAAGCCTATTAAAATTCAAATCTACAAGAATTAAAAACGACTCTATGGTTAAGTTACCTATATTAAGTCCTCTTAAGTAGAGGTTCCATTTTTTTAATTTTAGTCGACTGAAGTATATATATCAGAATTCCACTTAAAGTGAACAAAACTTTACATAACTAGACTAAACTAGACATAAAAATACTAGTTTAGACATAACTAGACATAAAAATGCATTCATTTCTTAAATTTCATTAATTGCTTAAAATAAAATATTTAGATCCTGCAAGTCGTTTTCTCTCATACATTTTCCGTACCTGTTAAAATCGAAATCCTTAAGAATTCAAAACGGCTCTATAATTAATTTACCTATATTAGGTCTTTTTAAGAAGACCTAATATAGGTAAATGAACCTATATTTTACGCTATATAGATAACCCTATTTTTTAATTTTAGTCGATGGAAATATATATAACTCAGTTCTATCTAAAGTGACCCTTACGCGATATAGCTAGATTTTGTGAAAAAGGAATTTCTTAATTTTTCACCATTGTTTCATACTTTTTTAAATCAAAAATTTCAAGTGCTGAAAACTACTGATTGATTATACTTAATACATATGCTCTTCAAGTGCTGAAAACTACCCATTGATTATACTTAATACATGTGCTGAATTAATTTTCAGGAATTAATGTCCAATTTTTTTAGAAAATAAATCAGAAAATATAAAAGCCGATGGTCATTTTTTTAAATTATTTTTCCCCGTTGCAATATAATCGAAACTTTGTTTTTCGACGTGAGTAAAAATAATTTTTGATGCCAGTTACGTTATCTGAAAGTATTATAAAGTAAGGTAATTAACTATAAACTCTATTTATTTGATTTTGTTTAGAGGAAACTAAAGGAATGTTCTAAATGACCTAGTCTTTTGGCTAATGTAAACGATAATCCAAAGACCTTCCAATAATGGTGAAATTTCATCAAAAACGCATTAGGGCCTCCTCGTTAATGAAGACCAAAAGTACTAAGGTCTGCCTTCGCTGTGACCGCCACTGAAATTAATCTGTATTAAAAGGTAATTATAGCACACTTAGGTGTGAAACATTAATGCGTCTAGCAAATGGCTTTTTTTTTCGTCCATTTTACTGATTTATTTTTTTATGGTTATTAACATTAACGCTCTTTGATACAAATTTCCAAGATTTTAGCTTTAAAGTGCAAAGGTCTTAGTTGAATCCTCAAGAATGAAACAGAAATATTGAAATTGCAAACACTCTGCTTTTAATAATAAATTATACGTTATATTTTTCTTATTAATTTATGAATGTAACAAGATTTACAAAATAAATAGATACCCCTTAAATATATAAGGACATTTCTCAAAGGTGGTTTAAGCAAAAGTTTGATTTTTAATACCGTTATTTATGTTATATGTAATTAATATACACACTATATGTATTAATATACATTATTATAAGTCATATTGATGCCTACTAATATGATTTTTTCTATATTTTCAGTTGAAAGACCTCAGGCTGAAGGTGAGTAACAAATACTTTTATCTGAATTTTGAAATTTAACAAATGAACATTCCACAACATTAATAAATTCCATATAAATGTGTATATTGACGCTGATATATAATATATATGCTGCCTTATAAATGCATATATTGACTTATAAAAATAAATTAATAAGTAATTTACATCTTAGAAAATATAAAAACTGTCGTTTATGGAATAACTTAGTAAAAATAGTTTGTACTTTGTTAATCATTCCTGAGTATTTAATTATTTTTACAAATATTTTTTTCCAAATTAATATTTATTTTCTATCTCTATATAAATTTCGTTTGAATTGAGACAAAGAATTGTGGTTTGACATTAAATGTTATCAAGCTTGTTTCATCTCATCTGGAAAGTATTTGTATCTAATCATATCTAATCAATCGAACATATCTAATCAATGTATATGCACAAAATATTTGTGCATAATATGCAGCATATTTGGGTTTTTTTCTCAATAAAATTAATTATTTTTATTTTTTAAACTATTTTAGTGTATTATTTGTCGAAATTGGGAAGCCTTTTAACTCTCATCTGTTTGTTGTTTGTATCAATCTGATGAATTTTATGAAAAAGTTAAAATCAAGTTTTTATCAACAAAACTAACGCATAATTAAAGGATTGATTGTTTCTTTTTGGCACATAATAGCTTAAATTATTGAATAAAGGTACCAAGCATAGTCATCACAGTTTTTAAAAGCTAATTATGTCTCAAATTATATGGATATTCCACACTACTTTTGCGTAACACACCACTCAGTAAGTATCCAGTCTGACACATGAATGGTACCACTGCTAGCAGAACCACATGATTTCTGGATGGTTGCAATTTTGAAACAATAATTATCAAAATTTCATGACATTCTGATAATTAGTTTAAAGGTTACAAGTGGTTTTAGTCTCTCTAGTTTTGTAATTTTTAAAACAATAGATAAAAAAGAATTTCTTGTTTTATTAAGCATTGTTTTTTAAAAGGGAAAATACTGTTGAAGCAAATCAGTGGCGTGATTAGTATTATGGAGACTCTGCACCAAGAAAATCAACTATTAAGTTGTTAAAAAAAAGTTCCTTCCATAGGTTGTTAAAAAAGCAACATCATTGCTAAAGGATCTCATTTATAGCAATAACGAATCAAAACCCGAAGTTCAGTTTTATCCAAAGTCATTTAGAGCTAATTGATGAAAATTTTAACTAAGAACACCAAAAAACAACAACACAAAGTGAAAATTCATAAAAGTTGAAATTTTCGCATGCGTTGCAGAACTTTTTTAACTACAAAATGTCATTAAATGGTATACTGAATTTAAACGCGACCATAAAGACAAGTATGATGATGAACGCTCTGGTCGTCCAAAATCAACTGTTGTTCCGGAAAATATCAAAACAATTTATAAACTAGTTTTGAAAGTACGTAAAGTGAAGTTTTTTGAGATAGCTGACACCTTAAAGATATCAGAAGGTAGTATTTTATAAAGGTAGTATCAAGGAGTATTATGGGTATTATGGATAGTATTATGATGATAGTATAAATGGTTGCAGTATGGTAGTATTATGGATAGTATTATGATGATAGTATTAATGGTAATATTATGGTAGTATTGTATTAGGGGTATATGACGGTATTATTAGGGATATGAAGGTAGTATCAGAAGGCAATTTTTTCGTAAAAATTTGAGCATGCGCTATTTGCTTTGGAATTGGGTGCCGCGTTTACTCACACCGATCCAAAAAGAACAATGTTTCGATGATTCAGAACGCTGTTTGGAACATTCAATGACTTTTCATCATTTTAAAGAATACAATTTTAAATGGCAAAGTACAAAATTTGAGCAAAATCGGTTGAATAGTTCGTGGGGAAAAATGAATTTTAGATATCTGACTTTTCAAAATTGTTTATTATATCAACTAGCCTATTTTAATTATCTAATTAATTACATAGAAAAAATTAATTTGGATAGTTGAAGTCACCTCCATGAACCATATACATTGATTCCTAGAATGTGAAGATCCAATCTTCAGATCGAAAGTTATTCAAGGTGGTCCGTTTTTTTATTTTTCTAACTGTGCGTCAATGTTAATTCTGAAGAGTACATTTTGTTTGTTACTTTTCGATAAATTTTATCTCTAAGTTCAACACAAACTCACACGTCATAACTCTTTCAACTACTTTTAGATACATGAGTTTTATTCTACGACAACGTGAGGTTTCTGCTCTTTAGTGATCAACATATTTTTTCGACAACAAATGGGCATATACCTTAAAAAAATCATCAAGCAAATTCGGCTCAATTGTTTTGAAAATATGCTGCACGCTTAAGACATTCTAAATTAAAAAAGAAAGCTACATTAATTATTTTTATTATTTTATCGAATAAAGCATCAAATTTATTATACTCTAGTACTCTTTATTCATTTTGAACACTGAACCAAGCAGCCAAGCAGCTAACCAATTCAGATAAATTGGTTGACAAATACTTTTTAGACAATAATAAATTCTCTCACTTCATATCTTAAAATAATATCTATTGTCATCCTTTCCTGTTAATATATTTGAGTCTATTATTTATGGGAACACTTTGTGTTTTAATTTCTCTCGAGGAAAAGTAAAGAAGTATTTTATTCAGCGTTGAACGACCGACTCAATTCTGAATTTTCAACTATCAATGTTCAACTACGTAGTCTTGTAATTTTGAACCTAAATCAAAAGACAAGAGAATTTCTAGATGAAGCATTGAGACAAACTAGAATTTCTTAAGAACTTTTTAATGGAACTTACCTACGTTTGCGTTACTTGGTGAGTAAAACCACGAAAATTTCCCAAGCTTAGCCTAGTGGTAAGGAGACTCTAACTTATGATCCGTATACCACTGAGGATATATTTACGTCAGCACTATGGTTGGTGCGAGCCGGAAACAGATTTCGTATCAACCAGCCACTGTTAAGATTCGAAACTGGATTAACTCATTTAGAGGTGAATGCTCTATCCCTTGAGCCACCTCGATTCAAGATTATATTAATTACTTTTTATTACGCTAACAAATATAACATCAATTTTATTATACTCTAGTCCTAGCCGTGGTCCCTAAGGGGATAAAGTGCTCGCCTACCAATGAGGTGCCCCAAATTCGAATCCCAGGGGTGGCTGTTTGATACGAACTTTGCTTCCGGCTCGCACCGACCACAGTACTGACGTTAAAATATCCTCAGTGGTGGACTCCTCATGGGTTAGTATCCCCCGTGTTAACCATGGGAGGTTTTTGTGATTTTCTTCTCAATGCAACACAATTTCGGAATAGTTCCATCAAATAGTCCTCATTGAAGACAAATTTCTCCTAATAGTAGATCCAAGAGTTCCCGTGTTTCCTGGATTGTGTTTAGAATTACAAGGCTACGTAGTTGAACATTAAAAGTTCAGAGTTCAGAATTGAGTCTGTCGTTTATCACCGGATAAAATACTTCTTTATTTTTCCTGGAGAGAAATTAAAACATAAAATGTTCCCATTAATAATAGACTCGAATATATTAATAGGAAAGGTTGACAGTAGATATTATTTTAAGATATGAAGTGAGAGAATTTATTATTATCTAAAAAGTATTTGTTGACCGACTTATCTGAATTGGTAAGTTAAATTCAGTGGTCAAAGGAATAGAGAGTACTAGAGTATAATAAATTTGATGTTTTATTCAATAACATAATAAAAATAAATCTAACTCTCTTTTTTTAATTTAGAATATCTTAAGTGTGCAATCATATTTTGACGATTATAAAATACTCTTTCTGCCCTTTGGTCTCTGAACTTAATTTACGAATTTAAAAAAAATTAGCTGACAAATATTTTTTAGACATTAATGAATTGCCTTGCTTTATATCCTAAAAACTATATCCAATGCCATGTTTTCCTATCAGTATATTCGAGTCTGTTATTAATGGGGACACTTTATTTTCTAATTTCAATCGAGAAGAGAGAAAAGGAGTATTGAGGTTTAAACCTGTCAGACACGCATATTTCCAAAATACAAAGTGCTTTCATTAGCGAACGAAGAGCATTATAAAATTTTCTTTAGCCTACCTCTTCAAGATAAAAAAAAAATCTCCGTAATAATCCACTTTTGTGTTAAAGCTCATTACGTGAAGGGGCTAATATTTCATCTAAAAGGCTTTTCGGACCCCGAACACGGTCGCCGAGAATGAAAGCTAATTAGACACTCAGAAAAGCACGTCAATCGATAGACTCCTAAAGAGATATGCAAATCTCCGGAGAAAACAGCGATCAGAAATTCTGAAAAGAGAAAGAAGGGAACACTATCGGGACTGTACGGCGGATGCTTCTGTTCTTCATTCCCCCTATCTTTTCAATGGATGGCACAAATAGGTTTGTTTTTCTTCTTTTTGCAGAGTGCACCTACGAACGAGGAGGAGCTGGCGGGCTAATAAGCCCTTCGGACGTGAGCAAATCCATCTTGAACTACTCCCTTACTTGGAAAGTACCTCTTGATTGCACTTGGGTCATTCAAGTGGAACCCGGCTGGAAGGTGAGTTAACAGAGAATTCCTCTTTATATGAAAATCAGGTAAATGTTAACATTCGAATAAATACTGAATCAGCAAAACCCCCCAGGGAAGTAATTTACCGATCTGGTTTTCTCAAGAAAATTGGAAAAGGATAGACTTGATATTTTGAAAAGGACTACTGGGTTATGTCTACTTCAATTTGGGTACCCATGCGCTTGAATTAATTATCTTTCAATGTACTGTTTTTTTGTAGTATCGTTTTAAATATCCGTGATTCTGGTACCTTTATTTCTATAATAATAAATGAAAATTTGGAAATACAACAAAAAAATAAGAAATTTACTGACAGTTTATCTTCATGCGGAAAATGGAGCAGGAAAATATTGAGACACTTGGAACTGGATAAATCATTAAAATATATTGAGAGTAAGTNGTGACATAAATTTTTTAATGTTTTAAAAAGAAAAAAGGAAAAAAGGAAAACCACTGCTAGCATTTTCTCTTTCAATTAGTCAATCATCATAACTGTAAAAATATCAATCATCAAAACTGTAAATATCATAAATAAAACACGAAAGCGCAGCGCGAAATTTACATTGGAACTAATGAAGAACTTCGTCTTCTCTCTCGATCGTGACTCAGTGATTTAAGTAAGTTAAAATGTTAAATTACTTTATATTTACTTTTTGGTGCAACTGTATTTTATTTTGAAAGCATGTTTAAATACAATTAAATTAAAATTAATAAATCAAAATAATCTGAAATATAAACAATCAACTCCCCCCCTCCCAGCGGGCTGCGGTAAAATTATTAAACGTTGACAAGTCCGCGATGATAAAAAGGTTGGGGAACACTGCTTTATACAACTGAAGCGAAACACTTTCCCTCCAGTGATCGAGTAGGCCTGATTCATTGACAGTCGTTAACGTTTCAAGTTATAACGAGAACGCTTTGCCGTGATTGAAGTCTCCATTCCAATGCAGTTCGAGTGTGAGTCCATGCGATCTGTTTATCGCGTCAATGCAAACCGGGAACAAGACGGCGTAATGCAGTATCGTCATCTGTCTGAGAGTGAGGTAGTTACATGCTTGTAGTTCGATACCACCATTGTGGAAGAATGCGAGAATTATGACGGTGAGACCAGAGAACCGGGTAAGTAACCGTTATATTCCAACCATTATGGAGAAGGGCGTAAGTTAAAAAGCTTCATATTGATACCGCCGCAACACTTCATACAGTGGGACAAAAGTTCACATAGAAAATAATTTATGATTTCTTGAAATCACCATTGAACACGATTTTGTGACAAAGATAGAACTTACTGCTGACTGTTATTCTTGTGTGGTTTGCTTATTTGCATCTCAATTTTGATCTTGCGCATTGCATGTACTATGACAAGTTGCTTTTTAAATGGTTTGAAGAAATATTTTGCCAATCTTCGAGTCTGTTTTATGCCAGCAAAATTGTAAGAAACGATAAATCTGCATATAAAAGAATACCATTGGTACAATTAAGAAAAGTAGTGGAAGGAAAATAGTAAATAACACGTTTTTAACACTAAACGTTCTAAAATCCAAAATTTCAGAGTTTCCTAAAATATTCCTCGGCACTTTCGTCCACTATGATAATTTCACTTCTTTATCCTGTCTATTTCTATTTATTGACATTATTATCAGCCGACACATGAAATATTCATAAATGTTTGCAAAATAATAGTGCAATATATATAAAGATATAAAGATTTTTAGTGGATTTCTCGTTAGAGTTCTAGTTCATCCTTAGTTCAGTATATGTTTAAAAAAAATAAATGTTAACTGCAGAATTATTCAGCGCATTTTGAATATAAGTTTTAAACAATTTCAGCCTCTTAAAACACAAATAGTAAAATTTAAATTATGGAGATATTTGTCTTAAATTAAAGCAACGTTTTACAAACTCTCATTCTTCACCATGCAAGCTGTTTGAAAGCTAGATAAAATTGCAGTTTTTGATAGTTTATAAGTCATCAGAGAGATCCTGTGTTTGAATCCTGGACAAGGCATGGATGCTCTTTCATTCTCTGTACTCTCTGTCCTCATTGTGGGTGCAACATTGGCCCACCAAATATGGTGCCCCTGAACAAGTGGCCAACAAATCTGCCCTACTAATACCTGATTGGCAAGTGCCAATCGATTGGACATTGGAAAAAACATAAATAAGTAATTTATAAGTTAATAATTCGTTCAAAATACAATGAATAAGTTTTATAAATTATTTCGTAACTTTCGTAAACAATCTGTAAAAACATTCCTTCCGACTGGCAAGAGACACTTTAGGTATATATCTTGTCAATACGGCTTTTAATCTTTCTATCTTTCTATGGTGAATCTTTCTTTCTATGTGAATCTTTCTATGGTGATTTTCCACGAAATACGACAGGAGTCATCTTTTGTAAAAATCTGAGGAAAAACATGATTTTTATGGTGTTTAAGAAATACGAGGTACTTATTTGATTACTCTTTATTTTATGTTACTACCAAACAGCCAACTTGCATTAGTTTTATAATAACATTCACAAAGTATTGATTCGAATTAATATGATGTTTGGATCATTTATTTTTGTTACAATTTCAAAATAAAATTCCATTCTTTCGTGAAAATTTTTCTATTTTGTTTCAATTCAAAAAAAAAAAAAATACATTGACACAACTGAAACTAAGACTAATTTTTTTACAAAAAATTTCCACATAGTCTCATTTAACAGATTTTCCTTTTTTCGCACTTGTTGATTAAAAAAGAAAAAGAAAAAAACCGAACTTTAGAAGAAAAATCTCTTTTTTTGGAATTTAAGAGAAGAATATTTCGGAATCTCACCATTCCTTTTGTTCTCTGGTTTTGGAACCTAACGCTTAACTCGAAGAATGTTCGAATTAAATAAAATCTTTTCTCCATAAAAGGACACCTTTGTTAGTATTTTTTAGCTCTTTTTTCACGGTTTTTGGGACAAAAATATCTCCTTAAAGAACATTCCATCCCATCCCGACTTCTCCCACCCCTCTCTTGTGTCCCGGAATCCTCAAAAGAAATAAACAAACAATGAAAAGAAGGAACTTGGAACGCAATAGAAGGCTTCGACGCCTGAAGAAGGGGAAATTTCCCGCCGACTTGAATGACAATGAAGTAAAAATGGTAGCGGGTTCATTCAAATGGTAATTCCCTTCTTCTTTATTTTCTGCTACGAAGACTGTGGCTTAAGACAGCGTAGAAACGTATAGATAGACGTCACCGCAAAAAGGTAAAGCGTCTAATGCAAGAGGGATTTAACGCAAAGTAAAGGTGATGAAACAGTGGAATGAAATAACTGTTCCGGTTAAGAATTGTTAAAATAAATGCTTGGCAAAAAAGATTTCAATAGGCTTTATTTTCCTCTTTTTTTTGGGGGGGGGGCCATTTCGAAATTCATGAAACTCTTAGCTTTGCATTTAAATGGTAATAAAAATGATCTTTTTCACAAATCAAGAAGCTGCATTATTTATTTTGAGGAATAAATAATAAGTGTGAATTTCGTTTTGTTTCCCTAAAACATTTTATCATTTTACTTAGCAACATAACAATAGGATTGATATTCTAATTCTTCCTCTACTCTAATTAAAAATAGTTTGATCTGAAAAGGGTCTATCACTATCAATATCTATTTACTTTCCATTAATGTCTAAATTTCTTATATGCCTTGACTCAAAAGAAACTGCAATTAAAAAAAGTTCTTATTTATTTAACTAACTGAATATTTTCTTGTGTTAACTACTCCTTGAATTTTTAAAAGAATGAGAAAAAAAACATTTGCTTGTTGTGAAAACAGTCCTGTTTCAGATATGAAGAATTCTTGCAATTCTCGCGACGTATCACTCTACGTGAGCATAAGTTAAGATAAATATATACATTTTATCAAGTCCAAAAATTTCTAATACAAGCTAATTTTTAAAAGAATTTTAGCTAGGCTTTAACAAAATATCTACTTCATTTATTGCTGCAGAAAATTTTACCCACAGCTAGTATCCATGCTGTAAACTGTACCCAAAAAAAACATGCTAGAAGATTTTGTTTCGAAAAGAAAAATAACTCTGCGCACTCCTGTCATTTAATGTAAAGATAAGGGAAAATAAAGTGCTGGAGCAACTAAAGACACTGTTGAGGAGTGTGCTAGATATATTCTTTGGCACCAGCTGAGAATACGAGTGGGACTTATGTACTCATAGCCGAATACTCTAACTACAGTGAAAAAAAGTGTACACCTCCGACCAGAGGAAATGAAGAGTTGCTTTACACAATAAATGCTTTATACCAGTGTTCTCCAACCCCGGATCCGCGGACCGGTACCGGTCCGTGGATCAAATGGTACCGGGTCGCCCATTTCACTGAAACTGAATTTAAATTCCTAGGTTTATACAAGTTAAAACCAAATCCCAAATTAAAAATAGTTCCATTAAAAATTTATTTATTTAAAAAAAGGGAAGGGCAGTGACATAAATTTTTTAATGTTTTAAAAAGAAAAAAGGAAAAAAGGAAAACCACTGCTAGCATTTTCTCTTTCAATTAGTCAATCATCATAACTGTAAAAATATCAATCATCAAAACTGTAAATATCATAAATAAAACACGAAAGCGCAGCGCGAAATTTACATTGGAACTAATGAAGAACTTCGTCTTCTCTCTCGATCGTGACTCAGTGATTTAAGTAAGTTAAAATGTTAAATTACTTTATATTTACTTTTTGGTGCAACTGTATTTTATTTTGAAAGCATGTTTAAATACAATTAAATTAAAATTAATAAATCAAAATAATCTGAAATATAAACAATCAACTCCCCCCCTCCCAGCGGGCTGCGGTAAAATTATTAAACGTTGACAAGTCCGCGATGATAAAAAGGTTGGGGAACACTGCTTTATACAACTGAAGCGAAACACTTTCCCTCCAGTGATCGAGTAGGCCTGATTCATTGACAGTCGTTAACGTTTCAAGTTATAACGAGAACGCTTTGCCGTGATTGAAGTCTCCATTCCAATGCAGTTCGAGTGTGAGTCCATGCGATCTGTTTATCGCGTCAATGCAAACCGGGAACAAGACGGCGTAATGCAGTATCGTCATCTGTCTGAGAGTGAGGTAGTTACATGCTTGTAGTTCGATACCACCATTGTGGAAGAATGCGAGAATTATGACGGTGAGACCAGAGAACCGGGTAAGTAACCGTTATATTCCAACCATTATGGAGAAGGGCGTAAGTTAAAAAGCTTCATATTGATACCGCCGCAACACTTCATACAGTGGGACAAAAGTTCACATAGAAAATAATTTATGATTTCTTGAAATCACCATTGAACACGATTTTGTGACAAAGATAGAACTTACTGCTGACTGTTATTCTTGTGTGGTTTGCTTATTTGCATCTCAATTTTGATCTTGCGCATTGCATGTACTATGACAAGTTGCTTTTTAAATGGTTTGAAGAAATATTTTGCCAATCTTCGAGTCTGTTTTATGCCAACAAAATCGTAAGAAACGATAAATCTGCATATAAAAGAATACCATTGGTACAATTAAGAAAAATAGTGGACGAAAAGTAGTAAATAACACGTTTTTAACACTAAACGTTCTAAAATCCAAAATTTCAGAGTTTCCTAAAATATTCCTCGGCACTTTCGTCCACTATGATAATTTCACTTCTTTATCCTGTCTATTTCTATTTATTGACATTATTATCAGCCGACACATGAAATATTCATAAATGTTTGCAAAATAATAGTGCAAGCAAAAGCCAACTTAATAATTTCATTGAACTTATCAAAATCAAGTGTTTAGTATTCTTAGAAAAATTTTTATATATAATTGTATAGAATATTTTTTTATTCTACACTGCTGGCCATTAAAATTGCTTGTACGGAAAATAGTAGAATGATATTTTTTAGACACATAAATTATAGGGAAACAACAAATAATTAATTTACAAGAAATTAGGGTGTATAGATCCTGAGAAATCAGTACCAAACATTATCACCTCTAGCAGAAATAAAAGCATTTTCTACCTGAGCAAAAAGTCAAACAGAGCATTTTCATCTGAGCCTTATATTTCATCGAGCATTGTATGACATTTTCAGAGACTTAACTCAATACAAGATTATGTCTCCGTTCATTGACAATAGTAATTGGTGTGACGGTTGCTCAACAACCATTAAATAAACTTTTCAATTGTTCAAATGGAAGGCGAACGTGCTGGCCACGGAGACAATCTAGGAAGGTCAAGACAATGCAGACAATATGCAGTCATGCACTATTCTTCTAAAAAAAAAAAGAGCGTTGAAAAGATCTCAAATCTGGGGTAGAGTCACGTTTCTTGAATCCTGAAATCTAATGTTTGGCATTCAAAATGCTAGAAATTCAAGCAATAGATGATCGAACCCGCGTATCTAATAGCAATCAACATAATCACTGCAGATAATGGACCAGTATGACGATGTCGAATGTAAGTTGGTAACGTGCGTTCTACATGATACCGCTGAACACGGATAGGGCAATAATGATTCTGTATACAGACCAGGTTTTCGATTATAAAGGTAACATACCTCCATTCATCGTCTAGGTTAATCACATTACTGCAGATACTCTTATCAGTGATGCAAGGAAGAAGAATCCTTTGTTGCCACACTGGTAGTCCATTCTACATCAAACGTTGTCGAACCGTTTGAGCCCTAACTTATTGCCTTGAAAACAAACTTCTTTCCATACTCATTGTTCATAAATATAATTGTGGCTGTGAGGATAAGAATGCTCTTTCCTTGGCTGTTAGAAGTGGGGCGGCGCTGAAATCGTATGACCGTCCTGAACCCATCAATCCATATTCGTTGCGCATTTAAGTATCTCGACCTGCAATAATAGAAATGGATAAACCACAACCATGGTAGGCTCTAATTCGTCCTTGAAATCAGACGCATTTAGGTGGTAGGTATTTTGTTCTGCTTACACGAGCCATCATAACACCGTTTAAAGCCAAAAATAACGTTCAAATGAAAATTGGATTTTAGAAAATTGCTATCGAAGCTCGTCTTTTATAAACACTATAGGTATCGCCACTGCCACCTTCTTTACATGAATTTTGAAGATCTAATCGTTTGCATATCTCAACATGTTTTATCTATCACACAAATCTTTCTGGTTGGTCAATTTTAATAGTCTGCAGTGCATGGAAAGGCGACACAGAAATTCGTCCTTGGCATTAGTTTCAGCACCCAAGCAATTAATCCTCTTCTTAAACTATTTGCAGCTCATGCCTTTGCAAATTAAAATTCTGAACATATGCGTTTCTACACTATGAAGTAGCACAACAATAGATTAAAAAGAAAACAATTTTCAATAAACTAACAAAAAAATGCTATAATTTTTCATAAATTTAAACTTTTTATCAATTAGTTTATGTATTTTTAAACTTGTGATTAATTCTCCTTATTCATGTATTATTTTATTTGTTACAATTTCAATCTTGATTTTGTTCAAAGGAAAATAAAATTCATATTTATTCTTATTATATTTTAGAATCTTTATGCGCAACCCAATCCCCTTTAAACATCGTCTGAAGATATGAATATTCCTTTTAATGAATACGAAACAAGTCAAAATTTGAATTCATTTTGTTTAGAATTATTCAAGAAGAATTAATTTACAGCCACTCTGTTTAAAATATAAGAAGAAAAACCCTTTGATACGGCTCTTGAATTAATTGCAGTGGATAAACACGAGACCTCATCTCCTAAACTAGACTGTCTATAGTCTAGACTTGCGACAAATGTTATTTTTTTTTGTCTTAATAAACATCTCTTTTTTTTCTTTCCCTTTCGAATTTCTGTATTATTCTATTTAAACTTATAAATAAATACGTTTCTTTTTCATGCGTTTTGTTTAATAACATGATACATATCTACAAAGGACTATATACTTCTAGTGGAGTTAAATTCGTAATTTGTTTTAATGTATCAATTAATAAAGAATAAATAAACTTAATTTTTTTTGCAAAGAAATAGAAGAATTTTCGAGACTTTAACGAGAGCTTCTTTCTAGAAACTCTTAATTAATTTGTCGAAATGAAGTAATTAGAATTTAAAACTAGTTTATAACTTTTATATTATTCATTATGCCTATTTTTCTTAGTTTCTTTAGCCTTTGATTAAAATCTGAGATTAATGGTAAAACCCTTTTATGAGAATTTTTCATGACAAGTATTTTATTTTTTTATAACCGTTGTTGAGCAGCCCACACAATTTTGAGTTTACGACTACTAATATTCAACTCCGTATCCTTTTTTTTAACCGAATCCAGAAAATATGGGAAATGCAGGATCAAGCATTGGAAGAAATTTCGCCTTCTTTTTGACGTAATTTACCCGCATTTGCATTACATGGAGAGGAGAACCACGAAAACCTCTGACGGAAAGAGAACTCTAACTCATGATCTGTCTTTCACTGAGAATATTTTACGTCAGCACAGTCGCCTGTGCGAGTTGGGTGCAAATTCGTATCGACCAGAATTCGAACCTTGTTCACCTCATTGGGCATAACATGTATTGTGATTAAAATTTCATGGCTTTATACATGAAGAAAAAAATATGGTCAAAACTATCAGAGAATAGTAAAATTTACAGTGTATATAGACTCTATAGAAACACTAAAAAGTTCAGCAATTTTTACCGAAGCACTTCGATAATGATTTTAGTAAAATTAACAATGAAATGTTATCTTATATGTTATACAAATTTAGCACATTTATGAGAATACCTTAGAGAAACAATAAATGGTTCATAAAAACCAGTTATTTGGTTAAATTTACTTTCCAGTTTTGCACTTTTATTAAATGAGAAGTAATAAAGAAACTTTAATTGTGAAAACAAGAATTTCTGGTAAATCTCATTACCATATGAACGGAAAAATTACTAAATTAATATTTTAACTAGCGTATTTTTCGATTTCATTAACCAGAATTATGATTTTTTTTTACCAGAAATGGCATTACCATACAGTGCGGTAATTTTACCAGAACTTTTTTCTCCGTGTAGTAAATAACATTATAAGTCACGCACTGTCTGTTGTTATTGTTTGTTTATTGTTTTTTTTTCTGTCGGTCTATTGTTTTGGTTAAATTAATCATTTATTTTTTTTCTTTATTTATTCATCTATTTATTTATTTTTTTCAAAAATTATTTCCGAAGCGTGTATATTTTTAGCTGTTTTTATAGTTTAATTTTAGGAAGAAAATGCTTTAAATTTCAAGTTTCTTGGCAGTATAATGTATATACATCCTAGAAAATCTAATAATTTTTTATCAGTTTATTTCTGACTTAAAAGGAACACCTAATATAGTATATTGTATAATATATTAAATAAAAGTTGCCTCAAGTGTTACAACTCTCTCCGACCATGGTAATTGAATACATGCTCACTTTTGTCGTTGGTGTAAACTTTTAAAGTAGTAGCCCTTAACCATTTGCAATAAAAAAAGTAAAACTAGCTGAACTAGAATTAGATTTTCCCCAATTGTATATGTTACCGGCAAAGTATAAAACGGCGGCATTGTATGGAATGTCTAGGCATTGTATAGAATGCCTGACGTTTTCAGGCAAAGTATGAAATGTGAGAAGGATTACATACTTTGCCTAGGCATTGCATAGAATGCCTAGGCATTCTATACAATGCCGGATGCTATTTAGGCAAAGTATGAAATAAACGTCCTGATGAGGTTATTATGTAAATGATGTGAGCGTTACTGTGAATAAGCGAAATTGGTGGTTGTTAGCTTTCCCCGGTGAATGTTGACAATCACATGGTCGCTTTGGTGAATGCCCGAAATATTTATTACATCCGATTTCATATTAAATTATTCGTGGATATAATTACATTTATTCGATATTTTAATACTTACTGACGATAGATTAGAAGAGACATCAGTGTGTGGAGTATCGGGCAAATGTATACCGGGTAGTGACCCTTGACCTTAAAAAAACATCAGTGTAGGGCATACCGGGCTATGGCATTTGACCTTAAAAAAACATCAGTGTAGGGTATGCCGGGCAAGGGCACTTGATCCTAAAAAACATCAGTGTAGGGTATACCGGGCAACGGCACTTAACTAGACCTAGTATATATTTCGAACATTTACCAAAGGTCCAGTCATACTAGTTCTAGTTAAATGCCATTGCCCGGTATACCCTACTCTGATGTTTCTTCTAATCTATCGTCAGTAAGTATTAAAATATCGAATAAATGTAAAACTACCGATTTCGGTCATTGACAGTAACATGCATTTCTCAAAAATAAAAATTTTATTCTGAAAAAATACTGAGAGTGCCATTGTAAAACATTTATTCAAAATGTGGAAAGAAAATTAAAAAGTTATGCAAAACAAAATTTAAGCCTTTCTTATTAAGGGAAGCAAAATTTTCCTATAAAAAATATGAAATTAACCTACTTGTTGCAACATGGCAGGCTTGAATGACATTTTTATTTACATTTCATTAAATTTTACCTTGTGAATTTCATTAAATTCCTCCATTTCCATGTAGTACAGTAAAAAAATAATTTTTGTTATTTGTCAAAAGTCACGAGCCACGCGTTAAAAGTCACGAGCCTTGCCAAGTGATATTTGAAACGAATGGGAGATGCATTTTATACTTTGCCGGTTTCTCATTTGGCAATCTATAGAATACCTAGGAAATGTGTGAAGTATAAATCATTTCATACTTTGCCGGCTAATTTTAGGCATTCTATACAATGCCTAGTCATTCTATACAATGCCGGATTTCATACTTTGCCGGTAACATATACAATAAAAAAAGCTAGGAGAGATAAATGTAAGACGAGCAATGTCAGAAGCAGAGGTGTATTCCCGTGTAATTAAAACTCTTTCTGAATAAATACAATTATTGTATTGTAACCCTCATCATTAAAAATATCATCATTTGCAGCAATAGTATTGCTAATTTTTCAGAAAATATCATTTTATTGAATGCTGTATGGAGTAAACTGACATCACTTTGTCTACCGGTAATCCAACAACGATCAATCCGTTGCAGATGAAATCAATAAGAATCCGTTTCGATTGGGATAGGAATAAGAATCACCCGAAAGGAATCGTGCAAACTAAAATTAATTGAATGATAGTGGAATACTGATCTAGTTCAGCCTCTGTCTTTCACATCTCCATACATAAATTTCATTAACGTTTTTCAAAAATAACTTTTAAAGAAATAACCTGCAACTTATCACGCACTTCTATTGCTGAACTATCATCTCCAGTATTAAAAATCATTTCCTTTAAGAGAATTCAATATCATAAGTCCGCAACTTTAAGCATCCCTTAAGGTGAACTGTTGACTTCGGCAGATTATACAGGACAACAACTTTTTGTTGCATTTTTACAAATACTTCATCTTGTCTAATTCGGGTGTGGAGATTTAAAATCTGTAATTAGTTTTGCCCCTAAAGCTACATTTTTTTAATAAATTTTTTTTAATTTATTCATTTTTTATTGATATTTACACTGTTAAAAACATTATTTATTACTGGGCGTGTCGAAAAATTTGCGACAAACTTCTAGGGAAGTTAGAACACATTATCTGGATCGAAATTTCATAGGAACCCATGACGTAGTGTGTGGTTAGGGTATTTCTATTATGTGTGGTCTGCACACAAAGAAACTGTTCATAATAAGGAAACACCCCTAGACGCGTACGGTGATATTTCCAGGCATACGTTCCTTTTCAATTTTAATCGCGTGCTCTTACTCCCCCTAAAGTTTTTCGCAACATTTATGAAATTCCCTGTAACATAGAGCATTTTAAGACTTGTATATTTTGAAAAATATAGACTAAAAATGTCATTTAAGAAAATCTGAGCTTAGAGAAAAAAAGGATTGCAGATTTGAAATCAACGATACGAAAGATCTAAGACCTGTTAAAAAAATCTCATGAAGCAGAAAACAAAAATAATGTGCCCCTCTGTTATCTAAGAGAGCGTGTTCAACATATTAGATTTTGCAATAAAAAGAAGTCAACATAAAAACAAAAATAAATAAAACAATTCCTTATGAATTTCATGGTAAGTGTCAAGTTTATAATCCTCGAAAGAAAAAATAAATATTATCCTGGAATTCGAATATTTATTAAGAGGAAATCGGCAGCATTCCCGTTAGGACGTGACACCGACAGGATTCTCATTTGGGTCACAGGATCGGGAACAAATAAGACTAGGATCTATTCATTCGTCAAAAATAAATTAACTTTTCCCTGATATTTTTAAGTATTTTACAAGCACGGGGTCCGACAAAGTTAATAGATGTGTCATTCTGCTCGTGACGCAATTTCCTTTCTTACGAAACTTACCCGTCAAGATATTTCTCCAAAATGAAATAATAATCTACCATTCCAATATCATGAAGCTTGTCAAAATATTTTTGATCTCTTCGAATAATTATAATGGGGGAAAATATTTTTGTGATATCATCGTGTCTGTTTAAAATAGATGATTATCTTTCGAATTTTGACAGATTTAATAAATTTGAATGATTCTTCCCTTAAATCCGAGATTTAAAATAAATAAAATGAAATAAAAATCTTTCAAATGGTATAAAACGAAGTAAATAGTCTAGGGGAAACAGCAATTAGAATATATGCAACAATTGTCTAATTGCGAAAGGAAATTTTGAGCAAAGAGTTTTGCAGGTCACGAAGTAAATTCAAAAAGAAAGTGCAGTTATACTAGCGAGTGATTAAATATAGATTTGAAAATGAATAGTAGGACAATTTCTTTTCTCAATAAATTTTTTCACACATTTTTTTTATTAATAAACAGTTGAAGAGAAATCATTAATAATATATATAGTCTTTCGTTAACTGATGATGCATTTACTTAAATTTTCAAAAAGTTAAGGCACCAAGAATAGAAACTTCAGAAATACTTATTATTAATTTACCAGCACCAACTCATTTTAAATTTATAAAGCTAGTTATGTAGTAAGTAAGAAAGCTAGTAATAGTAAATGTTAAATTTAACTTTGGCAATAATCAATAGCTACCCATGAGGATATGTATTATTGTGACTCTGTCAACAGTGCGCAGAGTTGCACTTTGCTATTCAGTTGCAAAGTTGCAGTTCAATAGCACTTTCCTTTTCTCCAAATTTATATTCTAAAACATTTTCTAAAATTAAAAATTATTTTTTTCATCGAATCTATAAAAAAATTTATATGCTGATTTTTTTATGCAGATTGTTTTCCGCAAAATGAGAGATATTTTAAGATGCGCATAGTTATTTTTTCCCTGATTAAAAATCTACTGAACAAAACATGTACTTTTTCAATAATTAAATTTTTACTATTGCCTATCTTACACAAAAGCTGAATTTATTTTGAATCTGAACGATTATACCTTTATACATCTTTTCATACCCGCACCAATTTCTATAGCTTATGATATCATAATTATATTATTCTCTTTCTGATATCTAAAGTCGGATTAAAGTCAGTCACCGCTTAAATTAACTGAACACCTTGTAATTTAATTTGTTTAATGAACCAATAACTACAGAAAAGTTAACTACTTTTTTATAATCACACCAATTTCTGTAACGAGTGATATTATAATTATATTTTGCTCTTTGTAATATCTAAAGTCAGATATTTTAGCTCATCGCCGAATACAAATGAGCGACCTGAGGCTTTATTGGTTTAACGAACCATTATCTACAGTAGAGTCAAAGGCTTTTTATACTTTTACAAATTTCTTTAACGCGTGTTATCGTAATTATATTTTTCTCTTCGTAATATCTAAAGTCTGATCTTTTAGTTCGTCGCCGCACGTAGCTATAGTTCATTTTAAACTAACATAGGTTCCGATTTAACAACCTGGCAGTTCACACCTTATCTCGATTCAAGGTACAAATATTATTGCTCAAAGTTAAACCAATTTTTCTGAGGATGTGTATAACCCAAAATCATCAAATGCATGTTGAACTATAATATCGGTAAAATCTATTGCATCCTTAATACTTATCATGCTTTTAAATCTTAGTTACACGTTACTATGGTTCAACTAGAGTCGAATCTCGTTTCAATTTAGCACCTTTGTAGCAAAGTCAACAGCACATTTCGATTCATGGTATTGATGCTATGTTAAAAGGTTGAACCGTTTTCCCGAGAGTGTAACCCGAAACATGCAAATGCGACGCTAAACTGTAATGTATTCAGAATAATTATTATAATTATTTTTTCAGTGATAATGAAAAAGCAGTCATGTAAAGATTATAAAGAAAGATTATCTAGAAAATCTGCCTAAATTTCAGTTTTTCGATAACTGGCAGACAAGTAAACTACATTTGTAGTAATTTGTCTATTCTAAGAAACAATTTAACATGAAACGTTTCGATGTCCATTTCTTGTCGTTCCATTCAAGAGAACTAAAAGAGAAAAACACAACTCATTTTGGCTTCACTCTTAAAATATCAGTTCAACAAGGAATCGTAATGTCGGTATCTTTGAACCATAATATAATGCGATTTCACAGCAACCTTAATGAGGAGTTAAATTTTATGATAGTATCATATAAATCAGATATGAGGAACTTTTTCCTTAATAGAAAAGTCATTTTTAAATTAGGCACTGATAAAGGAGGTCACATAAATTGATTGACCTATCTATGCGACTTTTGAGAAATTACTGTAGTTTTTGTACAATTTTATCACTTTATTACATTATGTAAAAATAATGCAAAAAATCAGTAAGTCATTTAATAAAATAAAAATTTACAATATAAAACTTTTTGTATATACATAAGTCTAATAACTTATTATAATATTAATATTTAATACATTTTTTTATACAAAATGCTTTTTTAAAAAAGAATAATAAAGTAGAAATATTTTCCAATAAATACTTCTTGTCAAGTTTCAGTACCTTCTAAATTGAAATATTCTTTTAAAAGTTAAATAGTGTTTATTTGCATTCGCTTTTTTCAAAGTAGTCAAAACGGTATTGTTCAATAAACACACCATTTTACCTTTCACCGAAGTATAATCTGACTCCCACTCTACGTTAAATTTTCATTTAATTTTCTTCGCTTGCAATTTGACATAATGGAGAGAAAAAAACTATTATCAAGTAGTATCTTTTAGAAAGCGCATAATTACTAAAAATACAGTAATACAGTAAAACCATGCATTGTATGTAACATGGAAACATTTTCGGGCATATCTATATTTTTATGGGCATGATAGCCTTACGGGAATAAATTTATTTTTACTGTTAGTGACTGAAACACTTTTATCCTTCACTAACCATAGTCAAGTATTATAATTTCTTAAAGTGTAACATAAGTAATTTTAAAAAATTATGCTTGTAGGTAACATTTGAAAGCACACAAAGATAAATTGTTTTAAAATTTAAAATAATTATAAAATAAAAGCATAAAGATTATACTTGGTCTCAATAATTTATCGACACTTTAGCTATCTGATAGCTTTTTAGTCAAAGTACATACGTGGAACTACTAACTATTTAAACGATTCTAAACGTTTTAGTTATCAAATTGTTTAAATTTTTTACCGAATTGTAGATAAGAAAAAAGAACATTTTTTTTAAATATCTTTCAAATAAAATACATTATTAATGCTAAAAACTCTAAAATAGTTAAAAATTCTCTATGAGTCTTGTAAGCTAAAGAATTTATTTACACTAGTTCAAGAGAAATTGTATTTTCTTTTTCTTCTTTTTTCAAGATCTGTGACATCCTTCAAAAATAAAGAGCAATAAAACGGATCAACTTAAAGTATTATGGGACAAAGCTATTATTTCGATTCTTCACTTTACTATTAGACTTGTTTTTATGTTATTGTGTCATTCTCTCAAAATAAAGCATTTATCGGAAGTTTTTGTTTGTGTTTTCGAAATAGGACAAACTTCTTTGATTACTGAAACTCTTTCTAAACTGTGTAATTCGATATCTTTTAAGCTTTGTTGTTTTTATCAAAACAATTCATCCGAAAATTTCTTTCCTTTATTGCCAATATTTTTTCACTTATTAAATTGGAACAAACGTGTACGGTATTTAATCTTCTTATGATTTATACTTTTCTTTAATTTTTGCAGCGCTGGAAAATAGTTTAATGTTTTTTTTTTAAATTAAATTATGATGATTAATGATTGTGATAAATTATATTTAATTGTATAAGCGTCAAGTAATATGAAAGCATTTCATTAAGACTTATACACTATAGAATTTTTGATAGGGTTGTAATAAAAAAAATTTCACAAATTTTATCAACACAGTGTGCGCTATTAACAGGAAAATAAATAACTATGTTTTATGCTGCTTCTCAGAAAATTCCAACTGATATATTTGCAGGGTTGCAATAAGATTATAATGGTAATTGTGAAAACATTATTTATAGTTTTTTTCATTTAGCAACGAAATCTATCGATAAATTATGTAACTAATTTTAGAACATGGGCAAAAATATATAATTTTCTAAGCAGAACCCAGCAAGCCGTTCAAGCAATTTGTTTCCAGCAATTTCCTTCCGTTATTCTTTATTTTGCTCCTTTATTTTTTTATTTATTATTTTGTTAATTTACTTATTTTTGTGTGTTTGTTTGTTTTTTTGCTTGTTTCTTTCTTTCTTTCTTTCGCTCTTTGTTTGTTTGTTTGTTTGTTTGTTTGTTTGCTTGTTTGCTTGTTTGTTTGTTTGTTTGTTTGTTTTATTTTTTTAAATGATTGGTCATTTTTGGTGCTCTCGATATTCTCATTTAAAATTAACCAATAGAGTCTCTAAGGATGACTTTAAATATCGAGTTATTATTTAAAGCTATGAAAACAGAGCATTAAATAATAGCAGAAAATCTGGTTTTTACTTAAAAAATATGTAATCTTATAAGTAAATTTATAATTCCTCTAAAATGTTTATTTTTAAAATGGAATACAATTAATTAAACATATTAAACGATTTTAGTTACTTTTAATTATTGCATAAAAGATAATAAATTTAATTGTTAATTTTTTTTTTTGCTTATTACCCATTGTAAAAACTGTGGCGAGCTTTTTTCCGAATTTAATGTTAAACAATCCAAAAATTTGTGTAAATAACAAATAAACACCAAATTAATCCTTCATATCCAATTCAATGGGAGTAGTTGAATCTAAAACACTTAAAATTGAAAATATTTGTACCAAGTTGCAAGCAATTACACTATGCGCTAGATATTTTCACTTCCAAGAACATCAATGCTGATGCACTTTTTCACGTCGTCACGAATTGACGTGAAATTGTCGAAAGTTTTCACGTTATTGCACTGAAACTAATTTTGTTGTTACAGAATGTATGGATATTATTAGTTGTGTAATAAGGATATTTATATCTTTATATTTGAGTCACTGTAAGCTATAATTGAGTAAAATTGAATCACTGTAAGCCGCTTTTGTTCCGCTAAGCCCAGTTCAAATTGGTCTTAATATTCTCATTATACTACGAGCATGTTTGCTATACAAACTAATTTTATTTTAGGAATTAATAAGCACGATCATCCTAAATGAATGATTTTTACTTTATTTTGTGACACAAAAAACCGATTTACTGTATCTTATGTGAATCTTCATCTTAATGTAATTATAAATATTAGTGCTACTAAACATCAAAATTTGATGGTAGCTGCTAAACATCCTAATCCTAAATTAATGATTTTTACTTTATTTTGTTTCATAAAAATAACTTTACTGTATCTTAAATGTGTCTTATCCTAATGTAATTATAAATATTTGTGCTACTGATCATTAAAATATGGTGTTAGCTACTTAACACCAAATAGGGTTAAAAAAAAACGTTACTGGTGTTTCAGGACAGCGTTTTTGATTTAAAGTAGTTGCTACCATTTTCAGAATTAAAATACCCGAGCATTTCTTAATCTTATGTATTTTTGTTGCCTATTTCTTTAGATTTGGTGAAAAACAAAATGCACTACTCCACTATGTAATAAGAAATTTATACACCCTATATCTGCTTTGGTTACTTAAATTTAGTTTATATTTTAAGCAGACTATGCTTTGTAAAGGATTCAATCAGAAAAAAATCTGAAAATATTATTTTTTAATTAATAAAATTGCACCGAATAATGTGCAATATATTGGGCACTGGTCCTCCGGAAATCTTATAATATTTTTATGCAAAGAATGCTCTGTAAAATACTCAAGCAGAAAAAAGTCACATGAAAAATAAATATTACGAACAAGCTTAATGTATTACAGTGTGAACAATTTTGATGCATAGTTGTCACCAATTTTATTGTTGAGATAAACTAAATTCATTTTTAAGTGGGCCGGGATAGCCTGGTTGGTATGGCGTTGGGCCCCTGTCCTAGAGGTCGTGAATTTGATCCGAGCAGGCCGAATGCTCCCCGTGTAGTAAATGGTGACTGGTGCGCGTTAAGTTTGTCGGGTCACTCAGTCTTCCAAATTCCCAATCAATACCTCTGGAGCGCTGGATTGGAGACTGATCGTTCTCTGGATCAGGTCAAAATTACGATTTGTGGATGAATGAATGCATGAATGGGTCCACCTTTGGGCTGTGACGTGTGTGTGGTGCCACTAAAAAAAACTTGGTCATAGATGGTGCCACTAAAAAACAAGAAACGCATTCTACTTTAAATTCGCTTAGTTTACCTAAGCTGGCTTTCTTTAACAAAAATTTCAGTGTATCTTAACACCAAAATTGCTGAAAATTACTACATAACATTTGGATCTAGGTGTTTCACTGCATCAAGAATGTTCTTTTACACTATTTGGTGTAAAATAGCGGTCACCATTTTTGCTATTCAGTAACGCTAAAATTTCTAATTACGATGTGATACACATAAGAGCCAGTAAAGTTATATTTACGAAACAATATAAAGCAAGAATTGTTAATTTAGGATGCATATTAATTTGAAACTGATAAGACCCGAAGAGACAAACAATTTAACAGAAACAGATGGTAATTAAATATAATAAAATTATTTTATACAGTTCACTGACTTATGTAAGTCCTCTAATGAAAATATAATTACTTTTACTATAAAGACATACGTGCCATTTATTCGTATTTCTATTCACTTCTATTTCTTCGGAATGATCAGTACCTTGCGAGATGAAAACAGCCTCTCGCCATACTCTTAATGCGAACAATTACCGTTGTCGTCAGACGGTTTCCAAATTTACTCCAACATTGAAAAAAATTATTCATGAATGGAGTAAAAGCATCTGATCTTGGTGTAAGCATCCTTATTTTATGGAGTTTAGATTTAACTACACCCTTTAAAATGTACATGCACGCTCGATTCAGTATTAACTTGAAATAACTCACAATTTTTAAAGTTTCTGAAGAGCGATTTCAGTTGGGTATTGCACCACAGTTTTTACAGTATACATAAAACAGTAAGCTACTAAGACTTATACAACTATCACTACAAATTTCTATTCAGCTTTCACAACAAAAACATTTTTTCCATTTTCATATTTTTGCCACAACCAGTTTTTTTTTTTTAAATTATGCGCAGCACAATCAGCAACTTGGAATTGGACAGCTATCATTACAAAGCTTATTTCTATTCAACTCTAGAGTGTCAAACATCGAAAAAAATGCAGCGTTATTTCACAACAAAAATTTTTTTTTTTCTACTTTCCTAATTTTGGCAGAACCAGATTTTATTTTCCAAGTCATACATAAGACAGTAAACAACTTGGACACGCATCAAAAAAACTAAAGACACCCACCAATAACTCTACTGGACAGCATTTCAAAAGAATATAATTTTCCAGTACCGTCTCACCATTTTTTAGTCCTTTGTGTACATAATAGAAAAAAAAATTAAAACAATAGGAAGAAAAAGGGATTTTTCTCTCTAAACCTTTGCGTTTTGTTCGTTATTCACTATACCTAGCATCACATTCATCAGACCCAAGTTTTATTTTATACATGCATGGAATTACAATCTTCAATGTTGGTTAAATCCAGGTAATCATAATATGTAAAACAAATCTTAGGAACAAGTTTAATGCCTTAGAAATTATTACAAAGCATATTTCCTTTCAGCTCTTGAGAATCAAACATGGAATAAAATTGCAGCCTTATTTCACAACCAAAATCAAAAACATTTTTTCTATTTGCCTACTTTTGAGAGAACCAGTTCGTCTTTCCAAATTATGCTTAAAACAGTAAGCAATTTGAACACGTTCTAAAAAAACTAAAGACACCCACCAATAACTCTCATTCTGAAATAAAATGTTATTTAAACTACTGGACTGTATTTTACAGTCATATAAATTCCAAGTACTATCTCAACTTCTTTTTTTAATCATTTGTGTTTACATAATAAGCATATTTTCTCTCTAAACCTATGTTTTTTCATAATTCTCTATACTTCATATTTCCTTCTATAAATACAAATTTTATTCTATAAATACGTAAAATCAATTTTGACTTTGCTTTTAAGCATGCAATCACAATACGAAAAATATTACGAACAAGTTTAATGTCTTAGAAATCATTACAAATGCATATTTCTCTTCAGCTCTTGAGAATCAAACATCGAATAAAATGCAGAGTTATTTCCCAACAAAAAATTGTTGTTGCTGTTTTTTTCTGTTTTTGCCTGAACCAGTTTTTTTTTCAAGTTATACGTAAGATAATAAGCAACTTGGACTCGTACCAAAAAAACAAAAGACACCTACCAATAACTCTCATTCAAAAGTAAAATGATATTTTGAACTACTGGACTGTATTTTACAGTTATATAAATTCCCAGTACCCTCTCAACTTCTTTTTTTATTCATTTGTGTACATAATAGGAAAAAGGTTGAGAAAAACAGGAGGAAAAAAGAATTTTCTCTCTAAATCTATGTTTGTTCACTGCTCTCTATATTTAGCATCACATTCTACAAACTCAAATTTTATTTTATTATTATATAGAATCGCAATCTTCAGTATTGGTAAAATCCAGGTAATCACAATACGAAAAATAAATATTACGAGCAAGTTCAATGCCTCAGAAATCATTACGAAGTACATTTCTCTTCAGCTCTTGAGAATCAAGCATCGAATAAAATGCAGCGTTATTTCCCAACAAAAGTATTTTTTTTTTTCAATTTTTGCCAGAACCAGTTTCTTTTTTCTCTAGATCTACGTAAAATAGTAAGCAACTTGGACACGTACCAAAAAGACAAAAGACACCCACCAATAACTCCCATTCTAAAATAAAATGATATTTGAACTACTGGACTGCCTTTCACCGAAATATAAATTTCCAGTCTCACCTTCTTTTCTTCCCTTTTTATCCCGAAAACGCAAGGGATACACATTTTAACTTCTTCCTGGAAAACAGGAGTAGCGAAACTAGGGATTTGTGGCCTGACTCTGGCAAGTGTCCAGAGTTCTCCAAAAGCGAATCAATATGTCTGCAGCTGGCATATAAAAGCCTTTTATCTACAGCTTTGTGGGACGCAATTAGGCTTACAATCGAGATTCACATGCATCTGTAAGCATATAGATACATCCCCGCGTCTACCGAATCTGAATATCTGCTGCTGCTGTTACCGCCCCAGCCTACTCTCCTTCAAAATGCTTCGCCCTGAAGGAAATGACCAAAGTTCTGTTCGAAGCTGGAGCTTGCCTTTTACCAGTGCTCAGAGATTTGAAAAGAATTCTTTACTATGCATTCACTTTCGGAAGCAAGGCAGGTTTATTGTTTGACTTTTGCATCTTTTGTTTTGGACTGTAATAATGTATTTTTATTGAAATAAATTTTTGGTAGAATTTTTGTCTCTGAAAATTATTCATTAAAGAAATGATCAATTCTAACATGACTTCGCATACTCAAAATGCTATTGAATAATCTTGCTTTCGGAAGCAAGGCAGATTTATTGTTTGAATTTTGTATCTTTTGTTTTGGACTGTAATAAATTATAATAATGTATTTTTATTGAAATATATTTTTGATGGAATTTCTGTCTCTGAAAATTATTCGTTGAAAAACAACCAATTTCAACATGACTTTGTATAATCAAAATGTTATTGAATAATATTGTTTTCGGAAGTAAAGCAGATTTACAATTTGACTTTTGTATCTTTTATTTTAGAATATCATAAATCATAATAATATTTTTTATTGAAATAAATTTTTGATGGCATTTCTGTCTCTGAAAATTATTCGTTAAAAAACAACCAATTTTAACATGACTTTGTATAATCAAAATGTTATTGAATAATATTGTTTTCGGAAGTAAAGCAGATTTACAATTTGACTTTTGTATATTTATTTTAGAATATCACAAATCATAATAATATTTTTTATTGAAATATTTGTAAATAAAAAATATTATTNCAATTTCAACATGACTTTGTATAATCAAAATGTTATTGAATAATATTGTTTTCGGAAGTAAAGCAGATTTACAATTTGACTTTTGTATTTTTATTTTAGAATATCACAAATCATAATAATATTTTTTATTGAAATATTTATAAATAAAAAATATTATTAATATTTTTTATTTGATGGCATTTCTGTCTCTGAAAATTGTTTGTTAAAAAATTATTCTTGAAGAGAATTATCAATTTTAACATGTCTTTGTGTAATCAAAATGCTATTG
The DNA here is from genome assembly GCF_043381705.1 of Parasteatoda tepidariorum. Classification (NCBI taxonomy): domain Eukaryota; kingdom Metazoa; phylum Arthropoda; class Arachnida; order Araneae; family Theridiidae; genus Parasteatoda; species Parasteatoda tepidariorum. The sequence goes on from NC_092207.1 coordinate 89,170,131, forward strand.
AATAATATTGTTTTCGGAATTAAAATACATTTACTATTTGATTTTGCATCTTTTGTTTTAAACTATAATAAATAATAATAATAATATATTTTTATCGAAATAAATAATTTTTTGATGAAATTTCTGTATTTGAAAATTATTGTTTTTAAGAACATGATCAATTTTAACATAGATCTTATATAATACACATATGGTGACTTGTGGCACATATAAGCAAATGGTTGAAGTATTCACAAACATAAACCTTTTTTTCTGTTTCTATAACAGTTAATATGATAATGGGACAATTAATAAAAAACTGCCTTTAAGGAAATTCTTTTTAATGATTATGCTTTTTAAAAAAAAAATTAAAATTTTTTTATATAAAAAGGCTGATAAGTCATATCATAGTTTTAAAACAAGTAGAATTTTTTACATGAGTATAAAAACTATTTTGTTAATTTTTATTTAAAAAAATGTACATATTCAAGTGTATTTTAGATCTTCAGCTTTAAAAATAAAATAATGTTCAATATTTCAGTTTTTTTACGATAACCTTATGTGTCTGAAACTTTTTCAATTGAAGACAAATATTTTTTGAACTGATTTTCAATCACATATCAAGAATAAAATGCTCAGTTTTGACAACGTAGGTTTAATAAAATGCGTGCAATTTGAACGAATAAAGAATATTCAAATATCTAGATGCATAAACTGCAAATGTTTTATCCATAGGAAATCTGTCTAGAAATATTCTAGAAATGCTCTTTCTTTTGCAAGAAAAAAGATTATGAGTACAGAAATATTAAAATTATTGATTTAGAAATTTTCTGTTGAGTGTAAATATTTAAATTTTTGTCAGTAAGTAATTCTAATACACTGCTATCAATTTTTTACATGATTATATGTGATATTAAAATAATATTTGCTCTTGATATTAAAGTAGTTGATTTTGTAGCATTTTATCGGTTTCTTATTTTTTGATTTAATTCTATATATAGTCGATTTCTCCTAGTCAAAATGCAAAGACTTGCTAATTATTTCATTGCATACATATACATTAACACTCTCTAAAAATATAATGAAATATAAAATGAAACCAAATAATAGACTCAGTACAAGCATTATGAAAGGAAATTCATTTTTACTAAAAGGAACTAATGACATAATATGAAGATGAAGGAAGAAAAACGAATTAAGTCCATGAAAGCTCATTTTTGAGAGAGAGAAAAAAGAAAATTGCTACACGGCCTAACTTCACTGTGTAATAACTCTCAAAAATAACTGATTTTCCACACGGAGAAAAAAAAATTCTGAGATAGTAAAATTACAGAACTGTATGGTAATGACAGTTCCAGTAAAAAAAATCTAATTCTTGTTAACAAAAACGAAAATATACGGTATAATATTTATTTGGAAATTTTTCCGTTCATATGGTTACCGTTTACCAAACAATTCTGGTTTTCAAAATTATAGTTCATATTACCACACATTTAGAAAAAAATATACAAAAATTATAAATAAATTGAACCGAATGTTTGGTTTTTATGCCATGGTCTAAGGTATCCTGATAAAATTACCAAATTTTACCACATTTGCCAAATTTTATCACAGATTATAAAACCATACTTTATTGTTAAATTTACCAAAATTATTTCCACTGTAGTTGGGTAAAAATTACCTAGTTTTTTTAATGTCTCCATAGGGCCGGAAACTAACCAGAACTACCATATTCTGATAGTCTTGACTATGCTTTTTTTTCTCAGTGCACATCATTGATTTGTTGAAACTTAGTAATCCTCAAAATTCAACTGATGACCATACAATCGAGTCTTCCCCCTTAATCTTCATACGCTCAGTTCATACTATAATATTTAGATATATTTACATTAAACCTAATTTATGAATACATCTTTGATATTTATTTCTAGATGTATGTCAACTTTCAAAAATACGAGCTGAAGCATCCTAATAACTGTGACCTTAACTTTATCGACATCTATGAGCAGACACTGAGTGACGACACCAGAATGGCACAGTTTTGCGGCACGGCCACTGAACCTCAAAAATCGGACGGAAACCTAGTCTATGTACGCTATTTTGCACAAGCAGAAGCAATAGATGGGAAGTTTGAAATCGTCTACACAGCATTCAGAGAATCTGGTAGAAACATCATTCATTTTATTATTGTCTATATTTCTTCTTTGAAATCTTATAACCAAAAAAAGTGTATCGAAATATTTTTAGCAATACTTTCCAGCAATAAAATTTTCAAGCAACTTAAGTTTTCAGGTCTCCAACATGTATTAAAAACTAATAATTTAACTATATACTTTAAAAAAGAGGTATAGTGTGGCTTTCATGAGAACTCTTCTAGACATCAGTCTCGCGTCGTGGCGAGTACCGTGGTTACGAGGAAAAGTCACTTCAAATAGGGGTGTGGGGTGAATAGTTTTGTCTTGATCTTGACATAGGTCAGCGTGAGTAAACCAATCGACACCTTCGTTCCTCCATTTCACCCCCCATTAAAAATGTGCTCTGACTTGTTACCATAGCAGCAGACAGTCCCAGAATTTTAGTCTGCAGGAGTTCTCCTCAAAGCCGTACAATATATAATAGTATTTGCAGAATATTTAGATATTTTCCTTGTTATTACAGCAATAGTTGTAATTAGGGATATTTGCATACAAATATCCCTAAAAATATTATATTTTCGCTTAAAAACAGGCTTATTAGTGAAACAGGTTGGTTCTATTCAAAGAAGAAATTCATTGGAACTTATACATAATTATCATGTAATTAGCAATTATTATGTAATATGTAATTAACAACTGCGTGTATTACAACCAGAAGCAGAAATAAACCAGTCTATCGTTGTGACTTCCCTCACTTTGAGACCAATATTTAACCCTTTATAGGGCTATTTTTTTCTACTAATGCTATCTTAAAATGTTTCTGTGATTGAAGCTGATTTATAAAAAGAAAGCCATTTAGCTTATTAACTAAAATTATTTTGATTTTTAAGACCTTCTTTTGGAAGGAAAGGAATTAGATTTTAAAAATTGTACCTCTTCTAAGGAATCAGTCATAAACTTAAACTTCTAGGATTATAAATAACCGAATTATAAATGTAAATAATTCTAATGAGAAATGATCAAATGAAAGAACGCATAACATACAAGAGAATATAATTCCCCAGTGTCCATCTCTTTTCTTTGCCCCACGCTAACCCTTACTCCCACCCACATTTTTGTAAGCAAGTCCGACCTTGATTGGTTTTTTATTTATTTATTTATTGTTATTGCTTGTGTTTTCAAATTTTTTTCTTTAAGTTTTTCTTCCACATTTTTATTATGTCGTAACAGACTTCGTGATAAAAAAAAATGGTTGTGCAAATATTTTTTTTGCATAGGTTAAAAGAAAAATTTAGGTTTGTACGTCAGTTAACAAATATGTTATATCAAAAATAGGCAAAAGATTGAACTCGCAATTTCTATTTGGCTTAACTTCGCATAACCGTCGTTATCCGACATCTTTGGACCAAAATTAAAACGCACCAATATTAATTGGACTTTTAAAAGTGTCAAAAGAGAAATTTTAGAGTTTAACTATACTTCAATACTTTTTTTTTAAAATAAAAAGTATATGATTATATTAATTTATTCACTCACAAAAAAAATTTCCTCTCTAGTCTTTTTAATTAATTATTTGATGTAATTTACATCTAAATCATATCATGTCATCATAAGATTATATCAAATCAAACTTGAGTTTAAAACATGATTATAACTTTGAAAGCGGATATCATGCATTTCCTGGGTTCTTCTACTAACAAGGAAAAATATTTGTGAAATAACATTACAATTTGGGTCATTTAAGTGTAATTTCATAATGTTGACTTGCAAATTTAGACAAAGTTCTCTCTGTTTGGACTCAATTTTAAAACAGTCTAAATATTTCTTTAACGCATATTCTTCCTTGAATGTCCTTTTAATAAAAACTGTTCTGTTCTGTTTAGATAAATGCATACCAACAGAATTCAGCTGTGACGATGGCACATGCATAGACATATCTCTAAAATGTAACAAAATGTTCAACTGTAAATATCGATATGACGAAGATGCAGCTCTGTGCACTCCTGGTAAGCGAATACTCTCACTTCTTTCCGATATTTACATAAAAAATAAATAATGAATCAATTAAGAAGAATACAATTCTGTACAGTTTAACCCTAATTAAAAAGCTTTATATTGAAGCAATTACAATTTCACAGTCAGAAAAAAAAACAAATCTTCTCAGACAATTTGGAGGATGACAGTTTTACCACAATTACATTATCTGTATTTACCACAACAAACTGCATAGTAAAACGAACTCGAACGGTTTTGTTTTCTATCCTTTAGACGAAATTATGTGGTTCAGTATAAACAAAAAGTACGTGATTTGTTATTAAAAACAAAAAGGTCCATCAAGTATCTTCTTTGAAGGAAAAAAAACTCGTCGAACTTCCAATGAATTCTCGAATACCTCGTTTCCTATTGTTTATAGAGAATCGGTTTATAAGGATTTAGTTGTCAAAATAGGCACTAAGGTAGTGATTGTTCGGCTGTCAACGATAGCTCCTTCTCTCTCTCTCTCTTTCTTCTTCTTTTTCTTTTAAGTTATCATTGTGTGCTGTTAAAAAAAGTCGCAAATTCGCTTCGCAAGCTAAGGCGTAGAGTTTTTAAAAAGTGGTGCGAGGTAAGCTAAAAATAATTGCAGATTTGTTATTTTTGCCAAAAAACACAAATTTTTATCTGAAGAACTATTTTCATGTTTTACAGTGAATAAGGCGGTTTCAGTGAAGATAATTTTGAATCATATTAAAAATTGCTGTCATAGAAAAAAGAGAAAAGAGTATAAAAAATAGTCTTTGGGGAAAATGCCATTGTATACGATCGTGTATCTAACTAACTAGCTAACTAACTCCCTGGTATTACAGTCCATGTTGGACCATGGCCTCACTAACAATTTTCCTCCTAAGTCGCCTGTCTCAAGCTCTTTGTTTCCAGTTTCGGACTTTTAGAGTCTTAAGGTCTTTTTCCACCTCGTCAAACCATCTCTTGACCGGCCTTCCTCTTTTCCTTTGGCCTTGGCACTGCCTCTTGAATATCTTCTTAGTGCCTCTGTTTTCCTCCATTCTCTCAAGGTGTCCTAGCCATTGAATTCTCCTTGCTTTTACATAATTTATTATATCTTTTTCTTTAAATAGTCTTGCAATTTCAAAATTGTATCGTCTTCTCCACAGATCACCCTCTTTGATAGGTCCAAAAATAGTTCTAAGAATTTTTCTTTCCCAGGTAATCGGCATTTTTTCTTGTTTCTGGGTTGGCGTCCACGTCTCTGATCCATAGATAACGGTTGGTAATAACGGTGTATCTATAAAATATATTATGACGGTAAGCTGTCATAAGACAATTTCGTATCATACGACAGCTAACAAAATTTTGGCTTCGCAAACAAGTTTATGAAAAATACTTTCAAAAATACCAGCCTCTTCAAAAATAAAAGGTGACTTCAGTGAATCTTCAACTATCAACTATCTTCCCTAATGAAACGCTAATGCCACTCATGTAGGGTTCACTTATTGAACCATGGCATAGTGAACCATGGCATTAACTCACAACGCTAATGCCATGGTTCACTTATTTTTACTCGAACCACCATTCAGAACCGGTTGTCTACGGTTAAATTTATTGGAATTCCTAAAAATTGTTTGTGTTCCTGAAATCATGTGCAACCTAAACTCATGTTGATTTTAAAATTATCATTGCAGAATGAACGTTGACGGAGAGGGTGTTAGGAATTGTATAAACTACATGATTTTTATTGGATTATATGAAACATTTATTTTAATTTAAAGTTTGGTTAAATTTTATTTTTGTAGATGTTTATGCACTATTTTATCTAGAAAATATTGCACCCAAAAAGAATTAGGCAAACATTGCATGAAATTTGCAGAAAATAATAAGCATATATAAGCACTGTTTCAGCATTGCATTTCGTACAACCTGCAATTTCACAACACTTCCACCCGACTAGTATTTCCTATTTTACGATTTCGACTAAATTACAAAATTTAAAATTAACAATTTATGTCTTGGGGGAAAAAAACCCTGAACATGGACAAGCTGTGATATCAATCCAATTTTTAATGCATTTTTATAACTCTTTAGATTTAATACCAACGCCGAGGTACAAAAAGCGCTACCGCACTTGCGCAATCAATTTAAGAGATTTATCGTGTTAACGTCTTACAAAAGAATCCTCTGAAGTCTCGGGCAAGATTTCTCTTCAGACAAGTCCGTTACAGTAGAAAACGCTGGCAATAAAAATTTTCCCTGAACATCGAAGAGCATTTCCTGGTTATTTTCCTGAACTTTCTACATAAATTTCATTAAATGTGAGCGATTCTTTCGTAATTTTGCGAATTTTATGAACAATTGTATAATAGTTTAAAACAATTTTTAACTCAGTAAATAACTTCACTCTTCATTGAAATAGAAAGCAGTGCTGACAGGATATTGAAATAGTTCTTTTTTTCCTTTTAGCAATGACAGCGAGCAGGATGCTAACTTCAGAACATATGATCACGATACTAATAGTCTTCTTCGCTTTAGTGGTAGCCATGTGTGCTTCTATAGTGATAACATGTTACAACAAAGTCAAAGATCGGCGTGAAAAGAAGAGAGAATACAAATTGCGGCGCTCTAAAGAAGTGTCCGTAGATGGTGAAATGGATAGAGTTCTCGCTAATATGGATCCAAATCTAGAGGCAGCATTGGCAGCTCAAGCGGCTGAAATTGGTGCAGCAAGAAGAAAAGTTCCACCTAGGTGGATGGACGAAGAAGAATCAAATGGGTGTTATGTTCCAGAGGTAATAATATTTTATGTGATTTTTTTTATCACAAAAATATGCTATTTAGTTTAAATTTTATAACCATAAAAAATTGACTTTAATTATACAATACTACTCAAATGATCGAATTCATATAACCAGTCATCTTACGATAGGAGATTGTTTAAAAATCCAAAATTCTTTTGAACGAACCAAAAATGATTTCAAAACAGCTTAGGCAAAAGATTGATCACGTCTTTCTTTCGATATGTCTATCTGAAAGGAGTGAAATGATGGAAGCAGACACAGTTTTTATTATCTAATTTTGCAATGGCATAGAAAAATCAACAGTGATTCACAGTATTTTATCGAAATTCTATGGTTTCCTCACATGACTGGGAACTAGACCACTGAAATGAATGACAAAAACACAAAACGAACGCACATGAATGTTTCTTTTATTCTAAAAACAGGTTTTTATTATAGATGGTTTTAAAATGGCATCGAAGTAAAAGAAGTCCGATTTGCGGTAATCAAAGTTTTGCAAAAAGCATTTATGCAAACGGTCAATTTTTAAAGAGCCTGTTGTTAAACTCAAGTTTTCATTAAGGCCGATTTTAAAATACTATCGAAATACAAGACATCCGATTTTACAACCGTCGATGAACAGCCGATCCAATTTTTCAGTTTACGACTGCTAATATTCAATCCCGAAGCCTTGTAATTTTGAACCTAATCCAGAAGACAAGGGAACTCCTGGATCAAGTATTGGGAGAAATTTGCCTTCGTGGGGGACTTTTTGATGGAACTAATCCGCATTTCCTTACATGGAGAGGAAAACAACGTAAACCTCCCACGGTTAGCCTAACGATAAGGGGATTCTAATCCATGATCAATCTACCATGGAAGATATTTTACGATAGCACTGTGGTAGGTGCGAGAAGGGTGAGGAATTCTTATTCTTATCGACCAGCCAACACTGGAATTCGAACCCGGTTGAAAGGCGAGTGCTCTACCCCCTGTGCCACCACGGTTCTGAGAAATCTGATTTGCAGTAATCGAAGTTTTGAAAACATTATTACAGCAACAGCCCATTTTAAAGAGTCTGTTGGCCAGAGTTGACATGAAAGCTGTTTTTCGAAGCTCTGTCGCCAAGAAAAATAAAACAACCATAGTTTAAGTGCCTTACGCTTGAAGCAATGCGATGATTTTAAACTATGTGTACAATCTTGGCGTGAAGAATTACCTTGGCTTCAGAACAGACAAATAACTTAAATATTTTAAAAAGTTGTTAAACTTTATTTAAAAATTGGTGACATTTTCCTACCTAGATGAAAATTTAAAAAAATTACTGCCATATTCTCAGTTTTTGCAAATTTTTATGAACCTAGGTAATGCAGCATTGAAGTAAATTTTTAAATATTAAGAAATTAGACAACGAACGCTTTTCATTTTAACAAAACTCTGGCTTTTCTCCATATTGACGTTTTGAACCCTTTTCAACGTTTGAGCACACTCATCACTGGTTTTTGATAGGCTAAACTTGAGCAAACAGTCATGAGTAACAGTTGAAGACTCACAACAATTATAAAAATAGCATATTATTCTCAAAAATGCATCATTTCATATTACGACGGAACCTTCGAAAAACAACCTTAAAGCAATCTAGCAATCAACGGTTGACAATATACGGTTGACAACACGGGCGAAATTGCACACCGATCAACTATACTTGGCAGACGAAAAGCTAGTTAGGGCTAGTTAGGCTTTAAGCCACCACGAAGAATAGAGCCTGAATACTTCACAATGACAGCTCTGTGGTATAACTACTATGCCATCACTGTTCATTACCATTTTTTTTTCTTTTCGTTTAGACACCTTGTTTGTTATTAAATAGAAAGAGAATTAACCAAATCAAAAATCCAAATTATTTTGAAAGTTTCAAATCAATGAACAGAGACATTATTAAATGTCTTTCATTTCTCCTAACTCTGATTAATAATATCTGATGATAATGTAAATTTTTTATCTTGCAGGTGGACTTAAGTATATTTCATAAAAGCCCTAATGGTGGACACATAATTTGCAGGGATCGGGAGAATAATACTGGAGATGGTATTCACATCATTAGCAATTCTTTCCCGGACGGCATTAACCCTATGTGCAAGGAACATGGCTGCCAGAGGAGAGGCAGCTTCTCGCCACCACTGCCTCCCCCTCCACCCCCTCCTCATGTACGTCGCACACCCATGGAGCATCACCACGACAATCTTGTATGCCAAAAACACAACACTTATCGCTCATACCTGGCTGAAGAGGACGAACCAGACGATGTTGAACAGACATCTGTAAAAGCAGCAACTGTGCCTTTGTCCCTGCCTTCGAAGTTTCGGGCCGAGGCAATAGTCGACGAGGGACTCGACTCCAGTCGGCCACCAAGCTTCGACAGTACGAGGTCAGCCCCAGACGTCATAGTGCACCGTTGATGAGAACCCCATATCAATTAACGTGAGATAAATTATAACTAAACTGAATATATTTGTACGCATAAAACCTAAGATGTCTTGAGCATTATTGCATCGCAACTTGCAGGGACTGAATTGACAAGAAATGGCGCAATCGAGGAGTTTAGGAAATTCGACATTCCAAAGTAGCAACCTTTCTTCCGATGTTCTTTTCTCCGACTATTCATGCTGTAGCATTTTTTGCTTGAATATTTGGACAGACACTAACAAAGCAGTTAGTCGAGGTAAGGGGTGGGCCCCATCTAACCGGCCTCTGACAACCACGGCCACTCTAGTTTGTAATAACAAGGCATTGAAAAAAATGATGAGAATGCCTAACTCAATCAAAACTTTCATTTCATACTTCTTAAATATCTTCTATTTCAATAAATTATAGCTACTGCAAATAAAATTAGTCCTCAGTTACTCATAGTTAACTAAATTTCAGAACGAATTTACAAGTTCAATGAATTTATTAAGAAGTTCGTTGAAAGCTTAGAATAAGCACGTTACTTTAAAGCCTAGTTGTGATTTATTAGCTTTTTTAAGAAGTGATATTTCAAGGCTAAACCTCAATAGTACTTTTTTTATATATAACTCGTAATTTTATGAGAAAGATTTTAAGCCTTTCTTTAAGAGTAAGGACAATGAGTATTTAACAAATATCAGGGGAAGAATATATAACTTTTGAAAGCTTTATTCTCATAATAGTTAACTTTTCATTTCATTGAATGTATGCAGCAGACTATTGTATATTAAACTAGTGATAAACCATTTTTACTATCAGTTATAAAAAACAATCTATAAGCTGAAGTCATTTGAATTTTTGCTCAGGTTCCATATAGGAATAACAAAACAATCATTAAATATCTCATGGGAGAATTGTAGCTTAGGGACATAGAATTTCTCATGTTAACATTGATAAGCTCGTATGACGTGATTTACCCTATGAAAGCATTAGTTAAACTTTTATAAATAGAATAAATGAATAGAATTAATTAGGTGAGTTCTTAGCTTATACTATGAAACTATCAAAAAATGGAAGAAGCTGTAACTCAGAGGTGTGCCGTGGATTCTCAAAAAATTCCCAAACAACGAGTGATTTGTTTACTTTTTGCTAACATCTAGCCCACCCCACCGATTAGCAATAAACTGCTTTTACAATGCCAAAGATTTGAAAAATGGTGCTACTATCTAATTAAATGACAAAACACTGAACATATAGAGCAGATGTAAAAAAATTATCTACTATCGATAGATGCTTTTGAACTTTATTCCTTGTTTTTAATCAAGTTATTAAAATTAATCCTGCTCAAATAAAACTTTTGAGTTCCATTTGGTGCAAACATTATCTTAGTTCTTCATTTTCCACCACAGCAAGAACTAAAAGTCAGGCAGTGTCTTCCACTCAGTGAACTAACAAGTATTAAAACTTCAACAATGAACTAATAAATAAAAAATACTTATTGTTTTCTCCCAGTTTTCATCAAGTTGGTTTAGTTTTTGGAATCATGTTTGCTTATGGCCTGTTTTATGAAGATGGAAAACTTGAAGGTCTCTGAAGTATTTTAGGATAACAAACGAATATAACTGTATAAATGATAAGATGCAAAGGCTGATCGTATTTCTAACAAATTTTTTACAGGAGACAGAACTTATCCTGTTGGTCAAAGTTCTCATCCTTTTTGGACTGCCAGAATTCTATGTACAAAACAAGATTCATAGAGAATTAGATCATACTTTTATATATATGACATCTTAGCTTGTTTATCGATGAAATTCTCTTCTGTGTTTACCTTTAAGTTCAACGTCAAGAAATACTAAATTTAAAGGAAAATATTGTTCATTATTATGTTTATAAGCATTGTTTACTATTTTAAATTCTATAGATCAATATAATTTTCATAAGAAAATGTAAAGAACTAAATAAATTTCAATCTACTACCTTGTATCAAAAAAGATTAAAATAATGATTTTAAACAAATCGACTTTATCGTCTTTCTAGCATAAAATAAACAAACCTTTAATACTCTATGCTATTAGAAATGTTAGATTGCTTTGAAACACGAAATCGTTCATAATTGTTGCAGCTATGATCATGTTATTTGGTGAACAAAATATCGTTCATATCTGTTGCAACCATTTTAATGTACCATTATAACGTTATTTGGTAACCATGATATCGGCTATATTAGCTGCTACCATTATAATGTTCCGGTATGAATCAAGATATCACTCATTTTTGCTGCAAAAGTTATAATGTCCCAATATGAACCATGGTATTGTTTATACATGCTGTAATCATTATAATGTGTCAATATAAACCATGATTTCATTCATATTTTGCAGTAAACATTATAATGTACCAATATGAACCATGATATCGTTCATATTTGTTGCAACCATTATAATATGATACATTTAATCATTTTATCGTACAAATTTATTCTTATTGAACTTGTTTACACGATTAGATTGCGCGACTTGAATGGAAATATGGTTTAGAGTAAGATCAGATTGAGGTTAAAGAAACTTTAAATGATCTTGTGGTTCAGTGCACTTATTTCATGTATTAACTTTGAGCCTGTTTATCTGATAGTTCCTACACCTTTGTCGAGACGGCTATTGCATAATTCTAAGCGGATTATTAAAAATGTTCAGCACAACTTTTTTTAATTAAATTCAATAGATTTCACTTACAAAACATTTTAAACGGTAAAAATTTCAGTATTAACAATGACCTCGAATCGCACACGGTCGAGTTTTTTTCTTCTTGATAACGTTACCAGAAATATGGCAAAAAGCCATCGAACAGAAGAAAGACATTTGACAGATTAAAAATCATTTTTTAATAAAAAATTTGAGTTTTATTTCACACTTGTTGTAGTCGTAGACCATTAAGGCGAGGGGTGCTACTGTTCTTGTTTACCAGTAGCGCCATCTACGCCCAAGAATTCGACTTCTGCCGCACCCATACGTCACACCCGTTTATAGGGTGGACTCATTTATACATCAATTAGTTTATCCGCAGATCGTAATTTTGACCTGAACCAAAAAATGAACAATCTATCTCCAATTCAGTAGGCCCAGGGGTTATGGGAACATGGAGGATTATTTCACACTTAAAAACCGAAATTACTTTCTTGTCAAACCAATATATAAAACTTAACAGCAACATTAAAAGTGCATATTTATAAAATAGAAAGAGTGTTCCGCGATCATCACCTTAACATATATACTAAAAATAAATGTCGAAAATTAAATCAATCTTTAAAGGGTACATTTTGACGTAAATCGGACACAGGTGGTCCTTTTTGTATATTTTTTTCTGACTCTCTAACTACGAACAAAAATATATTTTAGTATTTTTTAACTATAAAATAACAGTCTAATAGTTACTAAAAAGTCTGTTAGGTTATCGGAATTACATTTATACTAAAATATAAAATCCAAAAAAATTAGTTTTAATATTTTTTCATTCATATTCAAAAATTTAGCCATAATTCTTTTTGCAAATTAGCAAAATTTCAATGATGAATAACTGTTTCTCTTAGATTTAAATAACTTCAAATAAGTGAACATTCGGAAAATTATCGTTTGGAAGAGAGCCGTATTTGGAAGATTTCACTAACACGCAGAAAAAGACAACCGTGTTTCATACTGCATTTCATAACCATAAAGTATTGAAATGTTAAATGCAATATTTTCCACTTATTTTTACCTAATTTGATACAAAATAACAAATAAAGTATGAAAATATGTTTAATAAAAATTCTCCGTCAAAGGGTCATGTCCATACTTTTTTTGACAAATGCTCTAAAAATAAGCATTAAGGGTGATGATTGTGGAACACCCCGCATGCTCAGGTAGCAGCTTCAATGCCATAAACTAAAGCTTCCTACACTTAGGGCCACGGAAAATGCATCTTATAACCGATTTTCCATAAAAGCCTATTTTACATACACTTCACGTCTGTGAAGTAAGTTATTTTCTATTATGTCCATTTTGAGCATGTATAAAAGAAAACTAGTAAAAATGGGTCATGAGGTATAGAAATTTAAAAAGCTCTGCTTTTAATGGTTATATGACATCGAAATCACTCTTTATTGAAATAAAATATCATATAATTAAGAATAACAATTTTTTTCTGCTTAATTTCTTCAGCACAATATATTTTCATTTTCTTTCATAAATTTGTATAGGCTCACTAATTTCAGAATATGCAGAGCATTGCATAAACATCCCAACATTATAATCCCAAAGAGTCTCATAATTATTACCATATTCAATTTTACTTTACAGATTTTAAGTGTAAGCGAGGTGTGTAATTGTAATACATTTTATTTAAGAGGGAATGTTGCGATGAATGCCCGTTATAGATGTTAATTCCTTAAGTTAGACAGAAAAAACACAGCGTTTAACTTGAGAAATAGGACTTTTAACTCTCGAAATATGGCAGGCTAGTAACCAAAATCTAAAAAATATCCTCTTAATAGTAGTGGTCGAATGTTTGGCTCCCCTTACATTTTTATTTTCTGAAACTATTAGTGAATAGTGAATTGTTTTACACAAAATATGAAAATTATTTATTTTGTTACGTTTATACAAAAAAGTATTTTTTTTAATCTACATTATGTTGAAAATTCACTTTAAATTACAACAGTTACTTTAGTACAACGTTGATACAAGTAAATGATTAAAAAATCAAAGCAAAATGATTAGTTATTACAGGAAAAATACAAATGAATGGAAGTTTTTGTACCCTCTTGGGCCACTTCTAGTGCGAATGCGGTCGAGCATTGAAGCATACAAGTCCCTTATGAGGTCCAGCGGCCTCTCGTTCCACAATTGTGTAAAAATACCTCTAAATAGACTGAACTCGGAAGTTGTACAACTTGCCATCCCAAGTGGTCCCAGATATGCTTGTTCAGGGATAAACCTGGAGAGAAAGCAGGCCAGGGAAGGGTGGTAATGTGACAAAGGCATTCCTGTGACACCCTTGCTGTATGTGGTTGCGAACATTGTCTTGTTGAAAAATAGCTTCTGAATATCCTGTTTCTCATGAATATCAACACACGAGACTTCAGTATATCTCGATTATACCGTTGAGCTGATTTGGATCCGTGGATCATTAGGATAACTAAAGGTGTGTCGTATGCTTTGATACCCCATACCATCACTCCTGTTGTAGAAATCGTGTAGATCAGCATCACCGAAACATCTGTATGCTGTATCTAATCATACATCCATGCTACTGTACAGCATGGGCAGGATTTAGGCGTTCACCACGTGGCTTCCCCACTCGTACTTGATGGTCATGACTGCCCATGCTGTACAGCTGGTGTGATAGTATGGAGTGGCAATCGCATACGACACATTATTACCCCTTATCCATGGCGTCATAACAGCCCATTGGTATGTATACTCGTATAACTTCCTTCAACCACATGTGTTACCACACATTTCAGAGTTCTAAGGAGCCATTTTTCAACAAGACAATGCTCGATCATACACAACAAGGTTGTCTCAGAAATGCCTCCGCCACGTTAATACCCTTCCATGGCCTGCTCTTGGTCCCAGATTTGTCACCGAACGAGCATATCTCAGAGCACTTGGGACAGCAAGTTGAATAACTTCCGTGATGAGTCGATTTAGCGGCGTTTTTACAGCAACTGTCGAACTAGGTATTGCAGGTCATCTTAAGGGACTTGTAGGCTTCACTGTTCGACGGTACCGCATCCTGCATAAGTGCTGGAGGTGGTTAAAGAAGGTAACTAAAACCTCCATTCATTTGTATTTTCCATGCCATAAATGATCATTTTGCTTTGATTTTTTATCCACTTACTTACATTAACGTTGTACAAAATTTCATTTCCTTCTGACAACTCTCTCTAGGTGCGCTAATCTTTACAGCAATGAGTGTATATAACCACAAAATAGCAAATTTAGGATTTAATGATTAATTCATAAATTACACATGTCAAATACTTAAAAAATAAGGTTTAATGTATCTAGAAAACAATCTTGTCTCTGAATAAGTTTATCTATAAAAAAAGTGTTAATAAGTTTATCTATAAATAATTTCTAAGTTTTTTTTTTTTTCGTTAAAAAGTTCATTAAACACCTTGATTTCTCTGTATTGTTAATAATTATAATAGAAAGCAAATTTAAGAAAAGTAATCCTATTGTTTAAAGTGACTAATAAAGTAGGAAAAATTTAATTTGTTCTTAATTGCCATTTCCTCAAAAAGCCCTTTTACCATAAGGTACGTTAACTTTGCTGCACTGGAAGTAACCAGAAGGAAAAACAGCTTTTACAGAAGAAAAATTACAAACATATTAAAATTCAACATCCACTTGATTACAACAGCTTAACAATTGTGATTGCAGCAGATTTAAACAGCTTAACGTAAGTAACAGAGAGTAACATAAAAAGAAAAAGTTACTTCCTGAATAACTTTTGATCTAATGACTGGATTTTCACGGCAAAAAAAACGTAATTTAATCTGGTTCGAGTGTAGGAATGTAAATGATAGATCAAAAAATACATAAACGTTATGAAAAAATTATCTTACAATTTAAAATTTATTCAAATATTAACTAAATAAGCGAAATAATTAATAATTGTAAAGAAATTATTTTTTACGTGGAATTAGTAATGCCTAAAAAAATTTATAATTCAGACAAAAATAGTTCAATTCTCTTAAACAGTTACAAAGATATGACAAAATATTCAAAAAGAAAAATAACCATTAGGCATTTTAGTAAACAATATTAGAATTAAAAATTGTTTATAATAGAAAAATTATGCCGTAAAATGAGTTTACTTACTGTCTTAAAAATTGCAATTTAGAACATACTGATAAAAAAATCGATGAAAAATTTTTTAATTTATGAATCTAAACAACCCGAAAATTCAAGAAAGATTATTGACCATGGTAGCCCAGTGATTAGAGAATCGTACTGTGGTCCGAAAGAGGCTAGGGTTTGATTCTCGACTCCATTAAAACCTGCCGAATACGTGCTCGTCAAATCTGTGGAATCAAAAGTCTTATGCTCGGTCACTAAGCAATACCTCGGGAACGGGGAATCTGGTGAAAATTTCCTTTCCCTTCAGATCTAAATGGTGGAAGTGGCCTCACGAACGAGATGTACTGCCATCTATCAGAGTGTTCTAAGACGTACTTTCACCTTTGCGGTGTTCTCTTATCAAATGAGAGACTTTCCTGGCTTAATTCGCAATGGCTGGTGAGCTTGGCTTGTCCAAGAGTCACTATAAACAACAAAAATGTTTTTTCAACAGTACGCCAGTAAGAGAATCAGTTATACTCAATTTTTTCTGTTCACAGTTCTTTGGGTTCATTATTTTAAGGTATTAAGACACCTAATCTCTAAATAAAATAGATTTTAGAAAAAACTACTCCTTAATAAGATATTACCCTACTTTTTTCTGCGTCTTGTAAAATACTTCTTATTTTAATATATGGTTTTAAAAAAAATGAGTGAGCAGAAATGTCCAAGTTAAATAGAATAATAAAAGAGAGAATTAAATAAAAATAAATAAATACACAAAAAATAGTGAATTAAAAATATAGTTTTTATTGATAAATTTATAGCAAATTTTTAAACAAATATTACTCTCTGATTATAAAATTTTACAAAAATAATTTTAAGCTAATTATATTAAAAAGTTCTCAATCACATTGTTTTCCATAACCTCCACCTCCAGGCGTATGCAGCAGAAATGAATCCTACAAAGGAAAAAACATTAATAAAATCAATGCATTACAGCAGTGTTTCCCAAAGTGTGGTACGTGTACCCCCAGGGCCACAGGAACAGTTTAACGGGGGTACGAGTTCTTATGCGAAATATCTTGCAACAAACGAAAATTTAAAAAAAAAATTTAAAAAACAAAGCTAGCCATGAAAATTTACGATTGCGTATTCTTCTATTGGCTATTTCTTGCAGAGTTAACAGTTAATAATTAGTGGTGTCAACAGCCAGTAGTGATTTTTAACTTTTGTGTAATTCCCCCGATTTAAAAAAAAATTTAATGGATAAGATATCTGTTTAATGCATATAAATATATTAATATATATATATACTGATGCAAATAAATATATTAATACAACATCCATGCCAGAAGGATTGTCGCATGCGGAAGAAAAGCAATTATTGGAATTGGCTTCAGACAGATTCTTGAAAAATAAA
The DNA here is from genome assembly GCF_043381705.1 of Parasteatoda tepidariorum. Taxonomy (NCBI): domain Eukaryota; kingdom Metazoa; phylum Arthropoda; class Arachnida; order Araneae; family Theridiidae; genus Parasteatoda; species Parasteatoda tepidariorum. The sequence goes on from NC_092207.1 coordinate 89,187,703, forward strand.
CATGAGGAGTGTACTTTAACATCATTCTGGCTGCAAATGCAAAATATGTATCCAGTCTTAACAGAAAAAGTTGTGAAATATATTTTGCCTCTTCCAACTTCATATTTATGTGAAGTCGCTTTTTCAGCATTCGTGGACATTAAGTCGAAAAAAAGAAATAGATTATTGGACGTGGAATCACATCTCAGACTAAAATTGACCACAATGAACCGAATTATACAAAAACTATATCACCCTTCTCACTGATGCAAATAAATTTATTAACAAAACTTTGCACCAAAAAAGAAAAAGAAACATTTTTAAGAAAATGCATTCATTTTTTTATTAGTGGTACACAGTATTACAAACAATTTAAAAAGGGTACACAAAAGTCATAAGTTTGGGAAACACTGCAAATATTATAAATATTTTAATGCTAGACACTTTTTTTTTTCAAATTTATGTTTATTCCTGGAATTTAAATATTTGAATAGCTAACAGAGTAACAAAAAACATAATCAAGAGAATCATACAGATTTCAAATTATGTAATATATTACTAGTACTTGTTTAGAACCACTTGTTTTGTGATAATCAATATGTACTGCAGTAATAGGTTCCTAATATATTACAAGTGCGGTTAATAATTCATTTTTTTATGGCTCTCCCAATAGAGTAGTAACAAAAAATCAAAATAAAAAAACTATGAAACACATGAAATAATTCAATTTCCATTTATTAAAAAAAAAATTATAAGAAACAAACTATCAACAAATTACTTTTACAATATAGAAAAAAAAGCATAACTTACTCCAGCACGGACAGTGGTTGAATTTTTAGCTCCTAGATTAATAGTACGCCCATCATTGCGTATCAATAAATTAAGTCCTTTACTTCCATCTTCTCCACCTATTTTTTTTTTACAAAAAAAAGCTTATAAGCAAAACATAAAACTAAGTAAACAAAAATTTTACCTTATACGGGGTGTCTGAAAAGTGTGGGAACGGGGAATTATCAAGAGAAATATTTATCGGATCAAAACTGTAATGGATACAACTTTGAAATATTTTCAAATGATGCATTTGGTTACATCAAAGTTGGTCCTCACCAGATAAGGGCCTTCGAGTGTGATGTCACTTTTAATGTCTGAAGGTCATAGGCTGAATTTTTTACATCCGAGGTTTTAACAGTAAACCGAAATGATTTATCACAGTGGCTTGGTAACTCCTAGATTTTACCAGTAAACCAAAATGATTTATCAAAGTGGCTTGGTAACTCCTAGGTTTTATCATGAGGCGTTTAGTTTTAAAACTAGCTTTTTGTGAACTACTTTGGTAAAAGTTAGGTTTTACCAGAGAGACCCAGGATTTTCCAAACTTCAGGTTTTTACTGTAATAACTGTAAAAACCCCAAGTCTGGAAAAATCTTAAGAGATACAGGTAAAATCTAGGATTTACCAAAGTGTCTTGGCAACTACGAGGTTTTAAGGCAAAGGCTTGGTGAAAGCCCAAAATGGAATCATATTAAAGCATAGTTTGGACTTTTACCAGGCCACTTTGATATAAGCTAGGCTTTAGCGGTAAAACTTAGGATTCACCAGACATTGAGTTTTTTCTGTAATGTCATAATAGTACCAAAATCATCTATTATAGCTTTTTTTATATGACATCCATTTCTCGAGATATTTCATTTAAACACTTTTTACCTGTAATTGCAGCACCATCTGTTTACTAAAATAAGAAACCAATAGGTTGCATTGGGGTACATTTTCTAAATAAATCAAATCTGCGATAAAAAAATGGAGATTTAGATTTTTGATTTTGAAACCTTAATCCCCATTTTACCTGCTCCATTGCCGGAGATAAACTAAAGGTTCAGTTTGTTTGCTTTTCTTTAGTTTTTTAATTTAATGTGCAATTCTAAATATGTTTGGAAAATCCATGTGATAAATCAAGTTCCTTTTCCATATTTTTTGACACCATGCAAACTATGCAGAAGGATGAGTACAAATTTATATTTTTTATAAAAATAAATAGACTGCTTTTTTTCAGCTCTACTGTAAGCATACTGAGATGGTATGACAGAGAAGCACACATGCTTATTGCTGTCCCATTTAATCAACGGATTAATCCATAAAATTACATTCAAATAACAGCAAGTCATATTGCACTTCCAATCTAATTCTACTCGAATAATAAAACCAAACTATGAATAAAACTGTTTCTCCCACAGTTATTAAAATTATAAATCTTTATCCACATAATTTTCCCTTTTTTTATTAACAATCAACAAAATAACCATAATAAAATAGCAATTAAAATAGCATTTTAAAAGAGCAATTTTACTAATTTAAAAATTAATCACGTAAATCACAAATTTTTCTAGGCTAAAGTATGCTTATCATTATAAGTAATAAAATTGGAATTTTTTCTCTTTTTAAATGGCACACCAAGTTAATATTTAAAAATTAAATTACAAGAGAAATTTTATACAACAAAACTATTATTGAAAATTTAAATACTGCTAAAAATGATTGCATTTTATCCACTAATATAATATGTTTCTCTTGTCCTCTGATTAGACTTCAATTTAACATAAAAAAATTTTACATTTTCATATAATAAACAAATTTATTCAAAATAAATTCACATAAGTCCTTAGAAAATTTAAACTTTAACCTTCTAATCCATAGGGGGCAAATACTCTTCGTTCTGTTAGAATTGATAGCATGCAGTCTTTTCTAAAAACCAATTTTCTTATAACTCCATCTCCTCCTTTAAATTTTCCTTTTCCACCTGTACCAGGATTTAAGTGGAATTTTTCCAATATAACAGGATACCTAAAATTTTGATAATTTTTTATCACAATTGAATCTTACGGTTGCAAGATATTTTATTAATGAACAAATAAACACAATATTTTAAAAGAAAACATAAAACCAAGTTATACACAATACCAAGGCTGGAAAACAAAAATTAGAAGTAAAAAAAAAAAACTAATGACATAAAAATTTCCATTCTACCCATTCAATAGCGATTGGAAAAGCCTCCTGCCTCAATTTCGATTTCGACTATTGCTGCTTTTCTAGTTTTGCTTTTCATATTTATTTAATTTTTTATTTTCTTTCATTGGAAACTTGTGCTTTCTTTGCCAATTTTTTTTCTTTATTCAAATTTGGTGAATCTTAAGAAAGGGCATCAATTTTTGTGCATCCGAAAACCTGTCAACTTTTTGCACCTTTATAGTTTATGATACAGAACTTTTACTTCAGTTACTCAGGGCTAATAAATTGTTGAAAAAATTTCAACTAAGGATTAATGTTAATATAATAAGGAGATTGTACTTAAATTTTGTTTTCATTATACAAGCCATCAGTTATCAGTTTTATTATACATTGACAATTGAAAAAACTTAATATGTCTTTCAGTAAACACATACACTTAAAGTAATATATTTTATAAAATAAGAACTTATTGTGAAATATTCAAATTATTTACAGAACTTAAGAAAACAGAATTAATCAATAAAAAAATACAGTAGATTATTCAAACACCTATCTGCCAGTTTACCTAATTATTTGGATCAGTCAAGGACTGACTGTTTTTTCCCACCATCTCCAAAAAAAGGGTTTTTTTCATGGAAACGCTTCGTTATTATTTGCAAAATATCTCAAAAGAGTCAAATAATGGTTTCTTTTGCTCCAGGGTGACATTAAAAAGAATCTCTCATTCATTCTCTAGTTTTAATATGAGTGGCAACTGACAAATAGCTTCTAATAAGGGAACAGATTTCTCTGTTTTCAAAGAATTAGAAAGAGGAGGTGAAACATTTCTTGAAAGGATCTCTCTTTTAGGTTTGAAACATATTTTGGTGGTCGATTTCGTAGACACTAAATCAATTGTTTCAACTAAGTTTTCAATCATAAATGTTACAGCAAAGTATTTTTTTTCACATTTCAGTAGCTTTACAGTATTTTGCTTTGGATTTACTAGCATTATAACTTTAGGAGAGAAACTAAGTTCTTCAGATTTTATTATTAAAGAATATTAGTTTGTTTCACTTAAAAAAAATTTAATTAAAAACAAAATTACTATATAAATTTTTTTTAAATATGCATGCATTAAAAAACTAACTAGTTGAAAAAACTTTAACAAAATTTTTTATCTCACATTTTTTAATTAATATATAACTTCTGCATAAAATTAAAATGAAAATAATTATTTTTTCAAAAAAATTAAATAAAAAATATTTTATTTTCTAATTTGAAATTAAATTTAATTTGTCCTAAATTCAAACTATTCATTAAATAGTTGTTGTTAATAATTATTGTTGGGTTTTTTTAGGATATATTCCATTTTGTCCAGTTTCTTCCATTTCCTTCCGGGGGGGGGGGTTTTCTTCACTTTTTTCCAGTATCCTAGAAGAGATAGGTTTCTTTCTGACAAAATGCCAACTGTTTCCTATTAATATTTGATGATAATATTTTCTGACATCAATGAAAAGTTAATTTCCCTTTTGAACTTCGCTATTTTATACTTATTTCGTTTCTGCGCAATGTTACAGACCATTTATTATTTAAAAAACATACACAAAAATATATCACTTTAATATAAACTTAAAAATGAAAAAAATTGACTGAATACACTTATTTTTCAGAGGAAATTAATGATATTTTTTTTAAAGTACTCAATATCACAAAAAAAGCATTAAGCAACATTTGCTCTTTTATTATTTCATAATGATTTAAACAAATTTGCTTTTAATTTGGACATTGTGAAAATTTTAATGCAGACTTTTAAATTTTGGTTGGGTAGTTCTTTTATTAGCATGAAAAAAAAGAGTATAATAATTTACTTATACTCAAAAATATTGAAGGTCTTCATACAAACTCAAAACATGTCTCACATAAGGATTATACGTCATAAAATGTTACAATATAGAGAGGGCTGCTAAGTTATGCTTATTTATTATTATTTCATATTAGTTTATGAAATATAATCTATGAATGCAATACTAATCATAGTTAAAAATTTAAACAAATACAGCTTAAAACTAAAGAAAATTTTTAGGTAAAATAAACAATAGATGGGCAAAGGATTTTTGATTATTTCAAAATCAATAATAACAAGTTAAAGTATATGCACTATCTTACTTTCGATATAAACCTAGAACAGTCAAGCGTTTAATAAAAAATACAAATATAGTGATTTTTAAACTAATCTTTATTTAAAATATTTCGTTGTTGTTGCAATTAATCTATGTCGCACTAGAGCTGCACGATGGGCTATTGGCGACGGTCTGGGAAACACCCTGAGGATGATCTGAAGACATGGCGTCACAATTTTGATCCTCTGCAGAGGGGATGGCACCCCCGCTTCAGTAACTCGACAACCTGCACGCGAAGTCGATCACTTTACGGTAGAACAGTTTAACAAGGACCAATACCACACACCCTCGGTCCCTACGCAGACTGATCCAAGTGGTCACCCACCCGCACACTGACCGTAGTCAGAGATGCTTGACTTCGGTGATTTGCTGGGAACCGTGTCTTAACGATCAGTCCACTGCGGGACCAAAAATATTTTGATTTAATATACTTATTTAGTGAAAATTATTACAATTGTTGTAACAAAAGTTTCAATTTGAATTAAAGAGATAAATTTCTTAGTTTTAAAATATACTACAAAAAAAACAAAAAAAAGTGTAAACAGCAATTATAAACTATTAAAAATTACCTTCGTTCTAAAATTTCAGGATCTGTAATTCTAGTGTTAGTCATATGAGTATGGATTCCACTACGGCCATGCCAGTCAGGACCCTAAAATTTAAGCAAATAAAAACTAGTAACACTAAAAAAAAAAAAAAAAAAAATCCCGTTTTTTTTCTTCTTTTTTTTGTTATTGTTAAAAAAAGTAAATAAAACATTTTGATGAATAGTATTCGTTATAATCACACAAAAAAGTTGTAAAAAAGTCTGAATTTTATTTTCATGTAAAAATTGTTTTGCTTCAAGTACTTTATAAATCAAAAATACACATAAAAAAAATTTTTAAAACATAAAACCCCACTTACAGTACAATGTTTGAATTTAATAATATCAATATAACTTTTATGTCTGTTATTTTTAAAATACTGACAACTAAATAAATTGTATTACATTTCGAAATATTTTTATTCAGAATCTAATTAATACACTTATTTTAATTTAGTTATCGTTTAAATAATGTACACATTTACTTAAAGTTTCATAAAGTACAAATTTTGTAAAAATTTGAAAAAGATTTTTAAAAATTTAATTTTTGATATATTTTACAATTTTTTTAAAATTATAAAATATTCTTGGTTCCTAGACAGTTTTTAAAAAAAACTTTTTAAAGAGAAAATTACAAAATGGGAGTCATAAAATGTCAAAACGAGAAAAACATGTCGGAAAAATGTTGATTGCAACATTCATTGCAATCTATATTATTCCTGATGTATAAATCTATAAAATAGTTGACATACATTTTAGATTGAATTTTACTGATCTTTCACATTAAATAGAAAATGCAAAAGCATCTGACATCATGTGTCATTTAATTTGTTAAATCAAAAAACAAAGCAAAATATTTTTACAATGTAACATACAATTTTACAAAATAATAAAAATGAACAAATTGCAATAAACTAGAATCAATTTTTATTTGCATATTACACAATATTCCATTAAAAATTAGGAAGAATTACAAGAATATTTAAACCAATTTTCAATATAACTCAACTTTGTTTTAGAATGCATCGCACTAGTACAAACTATCTTACATCCAAATCAGCTCATGCAGTTTTAATGAGAAATAAAGATCTAGCAATTTCATAAAAATGCATTTTAAGTACGATAATCTCCTTTAACTTCAACTAAATTAATTATGTGATACAAGCTCATACGCTTAAAAGTTTCCTCCCCTAGAATCAGAAAATTGCCTGATGGAGAATGAGAAATTATTTCAGTTTCTTAACTATTGTTCATGCCTATGAACTACAACTAAAAAACCACAGCTAATACATAGCTAATACTAAGTGGTAGTTAGATGGTGTAATGTCTAAGTAGTAAGAATGATATAATACAGAATAACATAAAACTTGAATGTGAACTACTCTTTCAGTGACTTTTATCTTACGAGATATGCCATTGTCTTAAACGATCACTCCTTATTAATTTGCTGCTTCCGACTCAGAGCAATTGCACAGTTCACGTCATGAATGAATTCAACATAATTGTTATCGTTAAGCCACTAACAATTTTTTAAAAAAAGCACCATAGCGCACTTAATTTTTCACCATAGCTGTACAAAGCTACTTTTAGATACCTGCTAGCATCTAGTCAGATGGCAGAATGGTCATGTTAAATTAAGAAATATTAACAAGAATTTAATTAACTGGTTGGTTGGTTGGTGTCGTATCCTCTATAGAATCATATTTCATGGTGTGCTTGAATAGTTTTTGTTATTTCTATGGCATTAAAAGAATACAAATCCTCTTCTGTGGGGTAGTTTAAGAGGTGAAGGCCTGCAGCGACTGCAGGGCAGTTAAAAACATGATATGGTGTCAGTTCCACATTAAGACAGTTGCCACAGTTTTGATATTTTCTAGTCTTATCTGTAGAAATTTTCATGTTTTTATGATGTTTTGTTCTTAGTCTGATGAGAGTAGTGGCTGTCTTCCTATCGATGTCAAGATTAGTTATTTGATCGTGGGCTTTGATTTTTAAAGGGGTGAATAGTCTTGACTTTGCAAAAGCATTTGCATCTGCCAACGTGGTTGGGATTGTATTTTGATTGAGATCTCTGGCATTTTTAGCCAA
>NC_092207.1:89196659-89213079 GCF_043381705.1 Parasteatoda tepidariorum
GAAATATTTTTTGGGTGCTTAAAAAGTACTTAAAAGGTGCTTATTTTTTGTTGAAAAATCTGGCTACTCACCCTGTAACATAAAAAACTTCAAAAACACGTTTTTCAAATCACGGATTAAAATTTAATAAAAAATGCAATTTAAAAGAAGTATACGTTAAATAAAAAAAAATTCTTTTATTAGTTTCAAAATTAGGTTAGCTATTAACTCCCAAAAGAAGTAATTTCATACTATGAGCCCATTAAAAAATTTAAAATTTAGTTTAAAATTGTAAATTAAATATTTTTAAAATTAGATTTTAATATTTTTGATTGAAGTATCGCTAATTTTAAATGCAACTAAATGTCATTTAAAAAATATTAATTTGAATACAACTCCTAAATTCAGCATTTTAAAAATTCTGCAGTTATTGAATTAATCAATCAAGTTTTTTGTCTTTATAATATTAAAAAGTCCTAAAAATTCTGAAATAAGAAAGCGGGTGGAATGTATAAGATACTTCAATCATTTAGTAGAATTATTTGTGAATAGTTCCACACTTCAACAAATCACAAATTTTTACAATTTGAAATTGTCTATTAATTCTTAATAGATTAGACAAAAGAGCGGAATTTCTTGGATCTATAGAAAAGTGATTTATTAAAACTTTTTAAAAGTTTTGTTGGAAAAATTACAATGTTGATAGGCAATTCTGAAACTAAATTGGCATGAATTTGTTACTTTTCAATCAATCATATTGAGATATATTCCTGAATAAAATATTATGAACATTTTTATATTTGAAAATATTTGTGCATTTTTGTAAGAAAATTTTTTTAAAATTATGTATAATTAAATAAAAATTGAAATACAATATATATATATATATATATATAATTCAAAGATTCAGCTTAAATAAAATAAATAGAAATACCTACAGCTCCTGCACCACCTGCAACTGTTTCATAGTATCCAACAGTTTCATCTCCGAATGTTATATTGTTCATACAACCCTATAAGTGAACATTTGAAATTCATTATTAAAAATACAAAATCTCAAATAAATAAAAAAAATTACAAAATTTTTAAAAAAATAAATAAACCTTAAATCTTTAAACCTAGTGACATTCTCAATTACATTTTTAAAAAAACTAGTTTTATCGCATACAAACTGAGCAAAACATTTACTAATATTCATATTTCAGAAAACATATAACATATTAACTTTTGGGTATTAATTTGTAGCTCACCGAAAACCAAATAATAATACAGTGAAAGCTAGGTTAAATGGATAGTAGGAAGCAGGAATTGAGTGCATTTAAGGGGCCTCATAACCTGCGTCATCCAAATAAAAAGATCAAAAGATGCTGCTATCCAAAATATCTCACATGAGCAATATCATTTTCTTGTCTTTGTAAAAATATAGAAAGGTGAGAGAAGAAAAATTGACTCTTAAGACATGAAATAGCTCAAAAATATTTTTAGTTGTGGATGAGGCAAAAAACTTGCATGTTTTAAAAATTGAAACAACAAATTTTNTTTTTTTTTTTGAAAATTTAATATAGAAAGTTTTTTTTTTTCAAATTTAGAAAAACATTATGCCTGATTTGAAGAGATAGAAAATAACGTTTCAGAGCATAAATGACTGTCTATGTCTGGTTACAGGAATGTCCACTATGTGGAGAGGGTAGAAAATTGTTTATTCATAAAAGATTCAGAGGAAATCAAAAACCCTACCAACCATGTTATGCCAGCCCAAATGGAATTGTAATTTCAACATTTAAGTGTCACTATTACTAAACTGTAGCTGAAGCCATGCAAAAGTGAATACGGACTTCAGTGGGCATATAAAATATGCTTTGCTGTCAAACAAAGCAGTTTTCATGAGGGATTAACCTCACTAATAAGTTAAATAGTGAATCAGAGAGTAAAATGGATATTTAATTAATAAGGTTTTTATTGTAATTATTATTCAAGAGCCTTTTTACTGTTTCTTTATGTAGTTTATAAATAAATGAAGAACATGAAATAAAAAAATGATATATATAGTTTTTACACATTTTATATTAAAAAGTGATGATTATATAAGTGATGATTATATAAAGTGATGATTATATAAAGACATGATTATATAAGTTTAGTTTTTATATACTTACTTGAGAGGCAGCACAAGTTTTGAATGCTTTAAATATGACATCTACCACCCTTTGGGATGTCAATACATTTCCCCCCACAACAGCAGCCGTGTCTGATGGACACAAGATGCTTCCTTCTGGTATCACTATTTTCACTGGAGCCAAACAACCCTATGAATAGGTATTAAAAAACACATTTAAAAATTACAAATTATGAGGATTAAATGTTATTTTGAAAATCTATTATCTATTTAAAAATTATAAAAACATAGGAAACATTGTAGTTATAAAATATTGGATTCTACATTTTCAGTGAGTATATTTTTGTCAATATTATTAGTTTTGAAAAAAAAACTGTAAAATATGGATTATAAATCACAAGGAAAAAAGGAGAGTAAATGAGGAGAGATTTAAAAAAAAAAGAAATTACAGTCGGACTTCTATTTAACGAACTTCCATTTTACGAATTTCTCTATTTTGCGAATTTTTTCGTGGAACCAAGAACATTTTGGAAATTTCTTCGTTAAATAACTTCTAAATAGCGAAGTGAATTTTCTATTTAACGAATTTTTTTTTTGGATCTACTTTCCCCATTTCCCAAAATATTTGAGAAAATTATTAACTAGTTAACGCATTTTATGGGGGAAATAACCTTGAACTGATTTTCGCATCCCCTTAACTTTTAGAGAAAGCAGTAAAATTCCTTTCCCTTTTTGTTTGCATTTCATACAGGAAATGCAATCCCACTAGAAAAGGGGGGAAAGGGTCAAATTCCTTGAATAGGAAATGAGCAGAGAAGATAAAAGGAATGGGTCATCAAAGTGTGTGGTCCCTGGTCCCTTATTGACATGTCCTATTATCTCCACCCCCACTGTTCACTTCCTTTCTAGAAAAACTTTCAACTTTCTCGTTGTTCACTCGGTAGAGCTCCTGTTTTAAGATTGCTGATCAGAGTGCTGCTTGTTGCTTTTCTTACGGCTGCAAAATGTCGAAGCGAAAGTGCCTGACTATTAAAGAAAAAAATTACAAGATAAAGGTGCATCAATTGCAATTTTAATTATTTCTAGTATCCATGAATTTAAAACCTATTCTACGTTGTGTAAGTATTTCAAAAGATGATTTTCTATTTAACGAATTTTCCATATAACGAACTTTTTTTCGGGATTTAGCGACTTCGTTAAATAGAGGTCCGACTGTAATTACCTTACTTGAATATTACTTACACTTTCCTCCTTCCCTTATTCGCAAAACTAAACAAAAACAAACTTTTCATATCTCCTTACGCTCATGTAGAATTTTGATGTCCCCTTATCTGATGAAATATAAATAATTTCTATCGATTTCAATTCAAATTAGTTCTGTTTGGATAATAATAATTAGAGTTCATTTTATTTCTGTTTTTAAAATAAATGCATGTTATATCATCATAAATATTCTGAGATGATTCACTAAAAGAATAAAATATGATTTTTAATATGGTTGAACTTTAATTAATGATTACTACATCTTTTGTTTTCCAGTATGCAACATTTTGTTTTAACAGTCTTTTCAAACGCTTATCACATAATGTTAATGAAATCCTATGGACATTTAAAAAAATATTGAAGTTATTTTCTTTTGAGAAGCAACTTTTGATGCTTATAAGAAGAAATGAAGCTTCGTTACTTTTTGTGAGAAAACGGCTTACATCACAGTCGATGTTTATGCATCAGTTGACAAAAACATTAAAACTTGTGAAGTTGTTGATTCAAGAAATGCTTTTGGAAGCTGAGAAAGTGTAAAGTGATATTGATGATGAAGAAAGAGAAACGGAACCACAATCAATGCCAACATTTGTGGAAGGCCTTAAATCTTTTGACACAATAAGGAATGTATAGAAAATGAACAGATGTTACAAATGTCAAAAATTTACTGTTTTTGCTAAGAATAAAAGAGTGTTGTTCAAACCAAAATTCGTAAATATTTTAAATAAGTACCAATATTTATCTTTCTTTCTTTTTTATAAACATTTTTGAAGTTGGAACATAATTGTTTCAATTAAAATTTTAAATACTTATTTAAAATTTAATAATTTTTATGTCCATTAACTTTCTTAATTATTTTACAGTTTTCATTTTTAATAAAAAATAAAATAAATTCATTGAAAAATAATGAAGACAAAAAAAAAGACGATTTAAACAAGAAAAAAAAATTTACAATTGTAACTAAGATATTACAAAGATATTCCCTAAAAAATTATCAAAAAAATAAAACAAAAATGTACAAGAAATTGCAATTATATCAAAAAAACATATAATACCTTAAATTAGTTAATTTAAGAGGCCATCAAAAATATTTTACATAAAACATTTATACAGAACATATAAAAACTTTAAAACTTTCAAGAAATTTGTATTGCTAAAATAGATTCCATTTAATTTTCTCAGAGATTATAAAACCAAAATAAAACCTTAATATTTTAAAATTGATATTAAAAAAATAACTTAAATAAAACCAAGATTTAGGTAACATACTATTTGATATATTTTGTTATTATAATTGTGAGAGTTAATCTAAGCACCTGATTCAGAGGGACATCGTGACCAACCATGCATCTGAGGCAGTAAATAATGGCTGAAAGAGTAACAGCTCTAGGAGCATTACAATTTCCATATACCTGATACCCTGTACCAGAAAAGTCAAAAACTGCACTGCCCTAAATGGAAACAAAAGTACAAAAAATTAAAAATTAAATGTTTAATAACAATAAAAATTAAGTCCATAAAAGAATACAACATTTTACATAACCTCTCGATTAAGCACTATAATAAGTTTTTGAAAAAGCACTTGTGAAAAAAAGAAAGATCATATAAACTACACTTAAATTAAAACGTAACGTATATCCATGCAATGTCTATAATATGCTGCAGAAAACTTCAATATCAGGCAAACACATGCAATTTAATCTAAAGGGACATGTGAAAATTTTATTTCAAATCTGGATATGGAAAAAGTTGTGGCTTCCAGATTCAAAAGTGAAATTTAAATTTTAACTAATATTGCTAACATTAAAAATTGCGTAATTTCAGAAAAAATTTCAGAATAAAAACATAGAAACACTATACATTGCTGCAATAGTTTTTCTTTATTTATTTAACTTTTAAACCATATTAAAAACAAAATTATACTTTAATTCAGAATAATAAGTATAATACAAAGAAATGCTTTATGATAATATTCGTGATATTTTTTTCCAAATATTACGGTAAAAAGTTGTGAAAAAATAGCTTATATTTTTGAATTATTTCTCGAATTAATATTTTAATTTATCAAGTGAAAAGAAAAACACTCCATTAGTACCTACAATCAAAATTAATTTAAAGTATTCTAAGACTTGATAAAGATTTAATTAGATCACTTACTTTATCAACATCGATATCAATTTTTAAGTTAATGACAGTGCCATCATCCATACAGTCACTAGCTGCCAGTGTTGTAGTACCTCTGGATTTACGAGATGTTTCTCCAATTTCTTTTAACATGTCTCTCACTGCTAACTCAGCATTTTGCTAAAAGATTAAGAATACGTATTCGACCGTTATAAAAAAATTTAATATTTTGTATATTCCTAACTTTATCATATCATAACTGTGTTGTACAAGCATTTTGCTCTCAACTAAAAAAAATATTCAATTTAAGAAACCTGCTGACTTTAAACAAATTTATATTTTACATAATAAATGTAAGCATGTTCAGGAATTGATTAGGGCTTCTAAAATAAAACATTTCAAGAAAACAGCAGGTTGAAACAATAATTTCAATAAAAAAAACAGCACTCACTTTCACAATAAACTAGCTTCAAATGGAAACACAACTTAGCTTCAAATGAAACTCAATAAATAAGATGTATAACTTCAATGGATAAAATTCCATATTATTCTATGCCTTTAGCAATGTTAAAATAAAATAATGAAGAAAAACAATAATTTATTTTATAATTATAAACCTAATAATGCTGATATGTTAACCTTATTTTAAACCATTTACTTTTTCAATGTATTTGCAATAATAATTTATACACACAAGCGCATAACACACCCAAGCGCATAAGTTTTTAAGCGCATTTTTAAGCGTTCACAAGCGCATAAGTTTTTAATTAATTTCAATTCTCGGTGGCTAGTTCTTCCCCTTTGTGGTTCTGTATGAGAAGAAATTTAAGGAAACGTTCAGCCGAAGTGAAAATTCAATTGCCCGAAGTGAAAATTCAACGATTACATTAAAAATGTTTCAAAAATTTTGTCTATGACACAATACAAATACAACGTATGTATTTAGCGGATCGGGGAATTCCCCAGTCATGCGACGAACGAACCAGTACTTCCAACCTTATTTTTACATACTCTTTGGTAGATTGGCCATAGAATATACATACCTATGGTAGGTACCAGAACAGTAAGTGTGCATTCACAACGTAGAATTTTGCGCGTTTTTTTAAGTAAGAACAAACTTATATAAATGGTAAACTTATTGTGTATATTATGTAATTACATGTATAACTATTATTCCATAAAACAACACTATGGAAGCAAGAATTTTCTAAAAAATTTCTGGAGACTTATTAATTAATTATACAACACTTTGATCATATTTAAAATATAATTTTGCAGAAGTAATTCATAAATGTATTGAAAAACTATTTAGATATACATTTTTAGCAAAGAAAAAATTGAGTTATGAGTAATTTTAATAAGATGTAGACATTTTTACATTCAATTTGTCATTAAAGTAATTAAAAGAATTTTAGTAAAAACACTTCTTTTGAAAGTGGAACAAATCTATTCAAATAATCAAAGTTAAACTAACTTCCTATTCGCTTTCTTAAATTACTATATGGCTTGGATATAATTTGGATATTTTCTCTCATTCGGCAACACTTATTGAAAGCAGAAGTACATTTGCAGTTAAACAATCGGGTATATATATGTATGAGTTTAATTGCTTATTTTATGAAATCTAATGGTTTAAACTTTACCTGTATATAAGTCATATAAGATTGCACAACTTCTAAACTGTATTGCTTGATAATTTCATGAACTAAAGTTATACCCTGAAACAAATGATAAAAAATAAATTTATTAAATGCACACTTCAGAAAACTATAATTAATGATGCAGAGGAACACTTCAGAAACTATAATTAGTGATATAATAATGATTCAGAAACTATGATAATTCTTAATTCACTTTTAAGATATTTAAATTAAATTTTACAAAATAACAGTCATAAATAGGAAAGCAGAAAACAAATGCACAGCTCATACAGAAAGAAAATTTTTGTGCAATAATTAAAATAGTTTAACAAGATAAAATTAAAGAAGAAATGTTTAGGAAAACAAAACCAAACTTATATAAAGGAAAAGAAAATTTTTTCAATATTTTCCAAAACAAAAGGAATAAATGGAACAGTCCAAATAAGTATCATAGACATAAATGTTTATGTATGTTAAAATAATTTATCGGAAATTTAAAAAATTACTGTACATGCCCCTTACTGTACTGTACATGTACTGCCCTAAATAGAAAAGTCGTGTTGTTAAAAAACTCCATTAAAGTTTAGAGAGAAGTTTAGAGAGTTTTTTTTCTGCATTTACGTTTTATTCCTACTTGTATTAATACAAAAAGTTTTGTGTCTAATCTCATTTCTTTAACTTTAGCTAAGACGTTGTCTTTAACTTTAGCTAAGGAAAAGATTCTCAAAAGAGAAACACGTGACACTTAATTATAAAAAAAAATAAGAAAGTTAGGCTTTTCTTTTTTTAATTTAAATTTTTACAGTTCATGATCCCTCTTAGATTAAATATAGTCCAGTAGAAAATGAGAACAATTATATTTTCAAAATATATAGGGTGTATATATTTCATGGGCATTTAAAAGCTAATCCATAATGCATTTGCCTATTAAATGTTCAACTACGTACTGTAACCTAACTCAGACAAAAGAGGTATTACATAAAGTATTTCAACAAACAACTTCTTGATGCAACTAACCCGTAACTGCAAAGCAAGGGGAATTTAACTCATGACCACTGAGAATATTTTATGCCAACACTATAGTTAATATGTATTCAAGCTAGATTATCAGGAGGAATATGTATCTCATAAGCCTTCGAAGCCCTATGGGGTTTTTATAAATATTTGTAAACCCCTGCGAAGAAGACAGTATCAGGTTCAGGTTGAGTTCAAAATTTCTTCAGCAAAAAGAACAAATCGGAAAACGAAGCTTTGACAAAAAGCTAAAATCAGAAAAAAGTTTCAACAAAATGCTAAAATGCCATAAAGCTCATGAATACAAAATTTTATATTATTCTAATAGCCTGGATGTTTTCACAATCATTTTGAAAAAGTATTAAAATTTCATTAAATAAGATTTCTTTCAAACACTAAAATCTGTAAATAAGCAACAATGTCTGGTTTCATTTTAGCATTTTCAGATAGTTTTTAAGCATTTTGTTGAAAAGACTGCCATAGCAGACACCTTGCATTCAGAAAAAAAAAATTATTAAAACAGCGTTGTTTTCTTACTTTTCTATTAGCAGCCACTTGAGCACGTAAATCAGAGAGATTATCACTTAAATTTCTGGTTCCGCAGCATCCAGGAAGAAGACCAGGAGCTTTCAGCATTTCAGTCACTTCTAAATTAAAAACAGATCAATTGTATTTTTTTTAAAAAAATACACAAAACAGAAAAGGGTATTCAATTAATGAGTTATCAGTTAAGTTTATTTAAATCAAATTATTAAATTAATTAAATCCAATCAATTAAATCCTTAAATCAAATGAATTAATCCTCTAAAAAATAAACTGAGTTAAAAACCTAAATAAATTCCTCACAATGAGTACCAAATTAAGTATATTTTGTATGGCATACTGAACTATAAGAACAGCATGTGAATTTTCCAGGATGCAGTTCATGATGATAGAAATAATTTTATCAAAATGATATGCACAATAAATATTTTAGGGTTTTTATAAGTGAATTTTAAAAAAAGTCACTTTAGGTGCATGCTAATTGGATAACATAAAATTCTTTAAACTCTGAGGAGCTTCTTTCATTTACTAAAAATTAAAATGTTAAGAAAAGAAAGAAAATTGTACAACTTAAGCCATTTAAGAAAAATTATACTTTCTATATTTTTAATACATTAGAATTCATTTTCAATCAAAATAATTTAAATAACGAAAATTGAACATTTATGTAAATTATGAAACAATGTATTTAAATATAAAACTGCCTAGTAAAATTCTTGTTTTAGCTTTCACACATTTGTCTTTTAGTACATAACATAAGTTAATGTATTGTAAAGAAGAAAAGTTTAAAGAAATTGCCATATATAAAAACAATTTAAGCATAACTTTTTTATTGCTTTTGACAAAAAAGAAAAACAAATATTTCCGTCAGTAAAAAGAAAAAATTATGTTAACAAACTTGTCTAGGATTTACAAAGAGTTAACAGAAAAGGATGTTAAGTTGCTTAGTACCAAAAAAAATTTACTTCACAAAATTTGTATTGTTATTTATGTTCGGTTTCAACAAACAAATAGCTGTAGCAGCTATAAAAAAAATGCAATTTATATTGCATAATATTTATACAAGACATTAGAAAAATATATTCCTTGACATTTGCATTAAAGTTTTATTTTTCCCACGTCACTGAGCCCATAAAGCATATTTTGTACAATTCTACAGTATATCTAAAAACCCACCTTTAAAATGGCACAATATCTTTTGAATAAGTGAACTCTAACAAAAACTTCAATTATTGCAACTCCTAAAAAATGTAAAGTGAAAACAAAGCAATGATTTAATATGTTCAAAGGTAAAAAAATTATTAATAAATGCTGATGAAATTAAAATGTGCTTTAAATATATCTAAACTATAGACTAAGCTCATATAGGATTTAAAGACCTCCTTAAAACCAGTAGCGAACTATCGATGGTACTGTAAGAAACTCTTCCACCACTGTAATAAATATTGAAGCATAAATGTACTATTCTACATTGATGTACATCATTATCAGATAAAACTAAATTATGATAAATTACATCTTTATTACTAATTATATATTTAAAGTGCAGTGTTCATTTAATACATTATAGAACTGCAAAATTTATATATTTTATTTATTTCTCAAATAATAGAAATAAATATAATAAATTAATTAAAACTCTTTCTTGGGTGCATATTTGTCGTATTTCAAATAACAAAAACAGAACAGTATCAGATATTTTGTAAACACTAGCTGTCAGATATACTAAAATCACTTTAATATAGCTGTGAAACAATCTACACAGATTGATACAAATAACTAAACTCGGACTAATATAAGAAAATGAACTTTAAAGGCAGGAAATTACTTCACTAGGCAGAATTACATATCACACAAACCTTCTTCTTGAAATATACCCTCCTTCACAAGCTTGAAAGACACAAAACTTGCTCCTTCTTGAAGTAATGATGTTGAACTGGGAGGCATCGATCCTGGCGTCAGACCTCCAATATCGGCATGATGGCCACGACAAGCAACAAAAAATACAGGTTTAGGCACATTTTCATGAAATACCTTGAACCAATAAAAAACCAATACAGAAGCCATTTGAATAACTTATGTTTGTCAAAAATTATACACAAAATAAATATATTTGCTAGTTACAAGTCAGTCAGGTTAAAAAAACTTAATAAGTAAAATATCTAAAGATTAATAGTAATTGAGATAGGATCGGCGATCTATATAACGACTACCGTGGTCCAGAGGAGAACGAACGTTATATCTTGGGTGCGCAAGAATACAATAAATATTAATTCGTACCTAAAAAAATAACTACATAATTTACACAAAGCAATGCTTTGCTTTATTAAGAATTTGGTGATGAGCAGAAAAAATTTGCATTGATGAAACTTTTTTCTACATTAATATAGTATGCACTCTTTAAAAAATATTTCATTGGTGAAATATGTATTCAAAATTATATACTAGCTTAGGACTGCCATTTTTGTTAAATAATGTATGTCAAGGTAAATGCAAAGACCACTTTCAACTCAAATAAACCACACAAGGGGAATGACATTTAATAAACAATAAATGCAATTTTCAAAGAAGAAAATTAAGATTGATATTGTATCCTTTGAAAACAGAGTTTTAAATGACTACAAATTATGACCACCTAAGACTCAGAATAAAAATTTAAGAGGTCATACCCCCCTCTCTTTTATTCCAGGGGATTCAATGTGTTTTACATTTATTATTTCGTAACATGAAAGAAAATAATGGTTTAAATAATATCTTTGAAACTTTTTCTAAATCAAATTATTCAAATTCAGTGATTATATTGGAACGAGCGGCTTTGTGAAGACATGCTAATGGCATCTATGAAATAGCAAACTAGACTTATGCATCAGTCTTTATAATGGAAGGGTCACTGAAATGGACGATCGTATTAAAGAGCGTAAACTGTACAATAAATTTCAAATCTATGAATATTTACTTTTGCATGCAAGTCATGTAATGCAATTAGGTGCACAAATTATTTTCAATTTTCCTTCAGTTTCTAAAGCTATTTTACAGGAGAAATATAGGGTTTTAATATTAGTTGTTTTGCTCCAACTTTTTGAATTTCCTGATAAATATAAAGCATTAAATATTGAGCATTGTAAACATTTTTGTTTACTGTCACGTTACGATATTATTAGCTGATACTTACTCACTTGTTCATTAATTTCATTAAATTTTAAAATATATGTTATGTTTTAAAAAATTAGCAGAAGATAGAAATGGAAGAATTAGAAGTTAGAAATTGGGAAGTTAGAAATTTCTTAATATGTTCCAAAACTGCATTTATTTCAAAAAATTAGCATTGCTTTTTTAAATATTGATTATATTTGTAATATATAAGTACTAAAATTCATTTTTTAGGTATATTAATATTTATTTGTTTAATACTTAATTAAGATGTTTTGCAGATAATTCCGTATCAAAATGTTATGCTTAAAAAAAAATTGCCAGTTTAGTTTAGTTTGTTTATCTGAAACTTATCTTGCAGACAAACTAAATAGGCCATGTTAATGTTTTTTCAATGCATAATTCTAGTATATAATAGCAAATTTGTAGTTAAAAAAACTCATTGAAAAGTTCAAATATTTCTCAAAACTACATACCAGTCAATTGGTATTATGACATTTATTCAAGATAAATAATGATGTTTGAACGGAAAAAGGTGTGATGTACAGGTTTGGATTCAACTTCTTTTGACAATACATTTTACATTTTTGACAGAATACTTAGAAAGTAGCAAGATATGTACTCTTTCATGCTCAGTGTTTTTCTCTTCAGTTGAAACTAACTATTTCAAGGAAATTTTGTTTGATAAAGTAATGACTTTCAGGGGGCTGTAATACTCTTTTGAGTTTGTAATGATAGAATTAAAATTTATCATCAAAAGGGCTTTTCAGCAATAGTATAGATTATACTTTGTAAAGATTTTTGTTGTCAATAGTTTTCCTTTATGACTCTTATGATTTATTTTACTTCTACGATAAATTTGGTGTTACCAAGTGAATTTTAAAAAAAGTGTGTCCTTTTTTTAGTTTGTCTCATTTGCAAACTTTGCTTTCTCTTACTCCCAAGTCTAAGAGATGCATAATGATACAACAAACAATGGCCCTGTTACAAAGATTTTCTGATTCAGATTTTTGAAGATATAGATATTTGCCAGCTAGAGCTCAATGAACCAGGTGTTTTAACTTATATGGAAAATATAGACGAAAATTACTTAGAACCTGTTATGCCATTCTATGTTTGGGGAATATTATTTTTAAATGTAATAATGGAAAAGAGGAAGTACAAATTGAATCCTATAGTCAAGCACAAATAAAAAAGGAAGAAAAGCCCAATTATAAAATCTAATTAGAAAGTAAAATTTTATGAGACAAATGGAACCCAATTTTTTTTATTGTCTTTAGATGCTTTTTACATGCAATTTTTTTTTAAATTTCAAGTCATTTGGTTTACTCTTTCTCAATTTGGCATTTAACAGTTAAAATGGGAAATGTAAACCACATTGCCATCAAAATGCTAATGATCATTATGACCCCCTTAACCAACAACTGTCTATAGTGGTAGTATTTTACTTTTTTTTTTCATTCATCTAGCATTTATTTTTTAATAGTATTCATTTATGAAACTTATTTAATTTTAGTTTGTCGGTAAGTAACATTTGAAAAGAAAACAGATAATTTACTATACAACCACTGCAAGTTATCTAGAATAATGGATAAACAGACCAAGTAAAAGAAAATATTGCTGGAAATTTTGTGCAACAAATATCACAATTTAAAAATTAAATATGTAACTTAAATCCACAAAATTATAAATGTATACATTATGCTATAAAATACATACAGGAGTGATCACAGTCAAATCAGGAAGATGACTACCACCAGCACATGGATGATTACTTAAAATAACATCCCCGTCATGTATGTTATCTCCCAAATGTCTCATCTATGAGAAATACAAAACAATAGTGCTGAAAAATTCGATCATTTATTTATTACACAATTTTATTTCATAATTAATTGAATTACACTCAATTTGATCCTGTTTATAACTTCTTAAAATTATCACAAAATTAAATAAAATATTCATATATAAAAATATTATTAGTGGAATCAATATATTATAACTAATACATTTTTCACACATTAAGCTCTTAGTAAGTAAACTTATTAATTAAATGTCTCCTCTATAAGATAAAACAATATAACTTAAGTTATGATCATTTATATATTACATGGCTATATTACATGGCTTTATTTCATGATTAAAAATTAATATACACTTAATTTTATCTTGCTTAAAAATTCGTAAAATTATTATATGTTTACATAAAAGAATCATAAATAAAAATGTTAGTAAAATGAAAATATTATAAACAAGGCATTTATACACANTTATTTCATGATTAAAAATTAATATACACTTAATTTTATCTTGCTTAAAAATTCGTAAAATTATTATATGTTTAAATAAAATAATCATAAATATAAATAATGTTAGTAAAATAAAAATATTATAAATAAGGCATTTATACACAATAAGGTTTTAGCATAATATGTTATTTCCTAAATGTTTTGGCCATAACAGATGTAAAACTATAGTAGTGAAAAATCTAATTATTTATACAAATAACACAAGTTTTAGTTAATCGGAATACTGCATAACTTGGGAACTCTCATCATTTGGGGTTGGTGGGTGCGCTTCTTTCATTTCAAACAGTGGATCTAACCATTATAAGGTGCATTTATCAGCAGGTGGATGAGCATTTCAGCTGCTCACAGAAGCAAGTTCTGGAAGATCAAGATCATGTCAATTCTAATCAGCAATTAAATCTGGATAGCAGGGAAAAGCTTTTTCCTAAGACAAGCAATTTTTGATTGCTTAAATAGATCCCAAATCAAGACATGATTGATCGTCAAAATGAAACACAAATTTAGACTTCAAACAAATGAGAGAGAAAAAACAAAATGATGACTTTGAACTACAACTGGACTTGAGAGGATCTTCTGATGGTGAAATAACTTCAACTTGGCCTTGCACTTAAATTCGTAAACAGAATTTGATATGGTTCTTTTCTCTAACTTTGTTTTACCCTTGCCTCTAAACCATTAGCCATTTTTTTAAATGTTAGTACATTTTAGCAGTTTCTGGAATTTGAAACTTAGTTTCTTTCATTGATTTAAATAAAAATTTGGTTTAGGAGTGGACCACGTTGAATACCCCTTGGAGCAGACCATCACAGGAACATCTCTATTATTTATAAAATACTTTTATCTTATAAAAAATTCACACTAAATTTGATTCTGTTAACAATTAAAATTTATTTGTTTGAAATATATTCATACAAATTTGTATATAGAGATAGTAAAATAAAGAAACACAAATAACTCACACAGAATAAGCTCCTAGCAAACACAAACATTTATGAAAACAAATTTCAATTAAAATAAAGCAACATTAAGCAGCAAAGAAAAACTAAAAGGAAATTTTAAAAAATATTGATTTTTTTATTTTACTCATTATAAGATTTAACATCATGAAATATCTTACAAAATATTTGTGTTGCAATACTATTAACAAGCACTTTTATAATTTGATATCAAATAAAAATATTTTATTTAATTAATATTTTATTTAATTTCGTTAAAATTATGAAGAATATCTTATTACGATGTTAAACCCATTTGAGCCTACCATCTTTTTAAAAATGTGATTCCTTTTTTCAAAAAAAGGAAAAAGTGTTTCCTTATTAGTATTTATTTTCCAGAAACATTATAGGGTAAACCAACCAGTGAAGGAACACTACCCAGTGAAGGCACATTTCATATATATTGATTAAAAATAAGAATTTGAAAGTTTCTCTTTAGATTGATTGGTAACAATAGCTTACTGCCAAACAATAGGAAGATATCTAGCGATGTTTTGGATTACCTGGTCAATTATCTGGTGCCTCTGCGTTATTATCTCTGCAACACCTTGTTCTTTGAAAAAACTATAAGGTGAGTGTTTGCATTTATATGTTTGAAGTGGAATTAATTGTATGTAATAGTTTAATTTTTCTCACTGTGAAAAAGAGAATTCAAAATATAGTTATTGAAGTTACATTTTATTTTTTTAAAGCATCATAGCGTAATAAAGTACTGAGATAAGGGGGTGTTTATTCACTGGATCACCGAGCGATGAAAAACCAGTGAAGGAACAAGTGTTCCTTTACTGGGTTTTTTTCTAAGTTAATGAAAATAAAAGATAAACTTTAATTTTCTTGTACCTTTAGTGATGTTCTGCATCAAAAGTATGTTAAAAATACGAAAAACTATTTCTAACCAGTGAGGGAAAAGGCATGTTCCTTTACTGGGCATAGATTTCCCAGTGAATGAACAGTATGTGTTAATATGTTGACACTTTAATTTTCAATTCATGATTACAAAAAAAAAGTTAACATTTTCCAAGTATTTATATGTTATAATTTCAAGAATAAGCTTGCTTTTAAATATTTTTATGGCTTATAAATTTATAAAGAGCATTAAAAAATAACCAAAATTAAGTGTTCCTTTACTGGGTGTTCATTCACTGGTAAGAGCTGTTCCTTCACTTGGTCTTCTTACTACTTGTTATTTGAACCTCCAAAACTTTAAAACAATATTATGTAAGTTCTCTACAATTTTTTTGCATAATTTGCAATTAGTAACAAATATGTTGACACTGTCATTTAACT
>NC_092207.1:89213122-89457270 GCF_043381705.1 Parasteatoda tepidariorum
ACTGTGCCCATCTCAGTTTTCTTGACCTTGGGCTCTGGGGTGCAGGAGCAGATGTTCCGGTCAAGTGGTCAGCCGAACGCGGAACCCCCAGTGTTTAGTTCCCAAGCATGCTTGGTACTCATTTATCGACCCACTGAAGGGATGAAAGGCTGAGTCAACCTTGCCCGGCCCGAGGATTTATAAAATACTTTTATCTTATAAAAAATTTACACTAAATTTGATTTTGTTAACAATTAAAATTTATTTGTTTGAAATATATTCATACAAATTTGTATATAGAGATAGTAAAATAAAGAAACACAAATAACTCACACAGAATAAGCTCCTAGTAAACACAAATATTTATGAAAACAAATTCCAATTAAAATTAAGCAACACTAAGCAGCAACGAAAAACTAAAAGTAAATTTTAAAAAATATTGATTTTTTCATTTTACTCATTATAAGATTTAACATCATGAAATATCTTACAAAACATTTGTGTTCCAATACTGTTAACAAGCACTTTTATAATTTGATATCAAATAGAAATATTTTATTTAATTAATATTTTATTTTATTTTATTAAAATTATTATTAAGAATATTCTATTACTATGTTAAACCCATTTGAGCCTATCATCTTTTTAAAAATGTGATTCCTTTTTTCAAATAAAGAAAAAAGTGTTTATTAGTATTTATTTTTCAGAAACATTGTACATCTGCCTTCTATAATATATTAATAATACAAATATTTGTATTTTTCTCTGAAGTCTAAGCACAATGATTTTTAGAGTTTAAGTGATAGGTAAAAGAAACAAATGCATACTTGGTATAAATAAATACATATTATGCTATAATTAAAGACACAAATACTTAGGAATTTTCAAAAAATCGACATTGCCAGTACCTGCTAATGTTTAGATAAATGTAAAGCTACAAAAAAAAATTACCAAAAAAATTCATTATTCCAAAAAAATTTTACTTTGTAAACTATTCCAGGTTTTCAACTTGCTAATTTAAATTTATAAAGAATTGCAAACAATAAACTATATTTCTTTAAAAACTTCTTTAAAACATTTTGAAAAATGAAAAAAAAAAATTTTTTTTAATCATAAATAATGAAAAAATTATATATTTTTAAATTAATAAACTTAATTTATTATTTGTATAAATAATAAAACTCCTTATATACAAAATAATTAAAACTGGTCATTAAAACTTGATTTAAACCAACAGATAAATTTAAATCACAATAATAAATTACATACTTGAAACTGCACAGCTTCTTGCATAGCACCTAAATGAACTGGAATGTGAGGTGCATTTGACACAAGTCCACCATCTGGCCCAAAGAGTGCACATGAAAAATCAAGCCTCTCCTATAAATGTGAGATAAAAAAAATATAAGAAAACATGTAATTCTCATACAAGAATAATTTTTCTAATGGAGAAATTTTTATCTAGTGTAAGTTAAACTAAAACTAAGCTTTTAAAGTTTAAATAAAGTTACCTTTCAAAAAATATAGATATAATTCTTCTTACAATGCTTTTTAAATACATAATACAATTCTCCTACATCTAAACTGTCACCAACAGAGTGACACACAGAAAACCAGTTTTCTAACTCTAATTCAATCTTATTAATCTTAATCTTGTTATAGGATTTTTTATACAAGTTTGCCAAACTATTGAATATTTAAAAAACCTAGCCTTACATAGATCGACTATTTCAAAAAAGACATTCTAAAAACAAAAAATTGGAGAACAGTTGCCAAATGGATAAAGGCCTTGGGAAAGGCCCACCCAGGGCTGTCATGCCACTGAGGAAGCTATTATGCTAGTCAGTGCACACAAACTTAAAGCTGTCATATTTGTGTATCAGATTTCCTCTTTATGAGCACATATCAAGAAAGTGTTCTTAAAAAGCCCATGGAATGATATTAAATGTGGTAAATATTGTCTAAGACACACCACTGACTCGAATGTAAACCAGCATATTATGTTTATCATGTCCAAAATGTCAGACTAGTATATAGTAGTTATAATTTTTTTAATATTAAGTTTTTTGACTAATTTGTTAATTTCTTCATTACGAATACATTTGGAATTTGTATCAACCAGCCATCGCTGGGATTCGAACCCGGTTCACCTCATTGGAAGGCCAATGCTCTATCTCCTGAGCCACCACGGCTCAAACTAAGTAATTAGCATATTAAGAGTCACCCCCTCAAACCATTAAGATCAAGAACTAGTATTTGAAAGTTATTCAGCGTGTTTTGTTTATTTTTTGTGCACCGTATATTTTAATCCTGATAGTAAAAACTAATTAGAACTTTAATTGATTCTAATTACTAAAAATTTTGTTTATCCAAAATTCCTATTTAAAAATGGGGATTAAAAATATTCTATTATATATTTATATTAATAATTTCAAAACCAGCAGTTTCTAAAGGCAAATAAGATAAAAATGTTATGTAAGCGAGAAGAAAGCTATTTTTTGAAGCACAGAAATTTAAAAATAAAAAGCAACAGAAAATGAATGAAGCAATAAAAAGAACAAAGATAAATTCATACTTTTATGTTAGTAGAAACAGATGTTCTCTGCAGTATTCTATGAAAAACATAGAAATAAATTAGCAAAGTATTAAAAAGTGCAAATGAATTTAGTGATAAAATAAAGAACTTACTTTCCCATTTGTTCTGCTATACTCATGAAACGATGAGAAAAGATAGACAGTTGAATCATATCCAATTCTGTAGAAATACCCTGTACAGATGCTTTTAATACCTAAAATTAAAAGAAGTTCATTTAATTGTAATTTTGTAAAATGTAATAGCGTTTCTAAATATAAGCACATTTGTATTTCTATACATTTAAATAAAGTTATGTCTGTAATATGGTTTTAACACATTCTTTTGGATATGAAAATTTTTAGAACGCACAATAGTTTAATGTGATGCCCTTTTTTAATATGAATGCAATATTTTTAAATATAGGTTATATTAAAAGTTTTAATAATATCCATTTCAAAAAAATTCCGATCAGAAAGAAAACGTTTTAAGCCCATATAACTATTCTTACTGATCCCTATGAAAAAAATACCTCTAGAAACCAAATGTAATCCTTATTTTCTCTCATTACTAAATATTTTCTGAGAATACCTCTTTATATGCTTATTCTTTTTCGTAATTTCATGGCCAAGAATTTTATTAGGAGGAGAAAAGCAAGGAAACAGATTGTTTGACTTTTATTATTTACTTACCAAAAGATGAAAATTCCTGCCCAAACCTCTAAGTGTGCAAGTTACTGAGAGTATCATTGTTGTAAAGTGAAGGTTTTCAACAGCTAAAGTCTGTCCATATCTACTAACTCTTTTACAAGGACTACTTTTAACCAAAATTGTAACTAAATACTTTTATTATTTGAGGGTGTTTGATGTAGGAAAAAGGGAAACTAAAAATTAAAAAAAAGCTAAAATATGTAGAAATTAAAACAAAAAATTCAGAAAAAGGTAGAAATCTTTTTTTTAATTTTTTTTTTCCAACTTAAGATGCAAATTTGTCCCTACCAAAAAAATTTTCCTTGCTGCAGATGTTCAAGTTTTAAAACTTTTCGCTTCCATAGCACCTTTAAGTTAGAATAATTCTTCTTTTCCTTCCCCAAACCAAATTCATGGTCATAAAATTGTAAAAAGTGATAAATAAAGAGGTTGCATATGATCAAGAAAAAGATGGCTGACTGATAGGGAAAATATGGATCATATTCCCAATCAGGAGATTATTTTACATACGAATAAGGCAGACATAGTGACAGGACTGATATTCTTTCAGAGCAATGGAACTTAAAAAGAAAGCTAGATATGAATAAACATTGCACACCTTCATTAGAATACTTCCATCTTTAGTTACAGATGCTAAACAATCTGGTTCTACCAAAATGGTACTACAAAAAAAAAAGAAAATAAGGGATTATACCATTTTTAACAATATCACTATCACTTACATGCACTAATTTTATATTTTCTTTGAAAATTGCAAAAGTATAATACATCTACACCACCATCACCAATTGAAACCACATTTACAAAAATCATGAAGCTTTCTATTCTAAAGATAATAGGCCAGATTCAGATATTTAGGTAGAATAATTCCTTTAGTTTTAAAGGAAGATTTAAAATTATTTATTGGAGTTTATACTTTTACACTATAACTCTTGTGTACATACATTAATATTGTGGCCTCAGATTCACAATATCAATAAAGGAAAGAAAAAAACATAAATACTTTTCACTTCAACAGCAGTCGCCATAGTGACAAATCCTGCAAAACATTGTCAATAATAATGTGAACCTGTGGGAAAAGTAGAAATTGACAATGCCAACCTTCATCTATGAAAAGGTACATAAAGATTGAATCAAGTCAGCATGTCTTATATAATGGTGAATTGATGTTTAGTAATTGTAGTGGTAGTTAAGCCACAATACTCCTCCACTAGAATTTTATCAGGGATAGAATTGGATGAACGGATACTAGTAGTCATAAATGCGAAAGACCAGGACAGCTGTATTAAGTTCATCGGATTTTGAGCGCTTGTGGTGAGAACTGTATTAAGTTCGCCGAATTTTGAGCATTTGTTGCTAAAGCTGTATTAAGTTCACGGTTGTGTGTGTAGTCTCTGCTGTGCTGCTATTAGCAGTTGAGTGTTGCTGGTTGACATTAGTGGTCGAGTGTTTGCAGGATCCCTTAGTGTGTAATTGAGACTGAGAAACAAATGACATGGCCACAAATAGCAAGTCAACTGTTCAATGTGGACCATCCATCGAAGTAGGCATGTTCACATCACGTGGGGGGGGGGTCACAATGAAAGAGTTTTTGATTATGTCAACCGTCATCTATCAAAAGATACCTCAAGATTGAATTGAGTTAGCATGTCTTATAAAGTAGTGAAATGATGTTTAATAATCATAGTGGTAGCTACGCCACAAACTTCTCTTTTGGCTGTGCTACATAACAATGAATTTACTTAAAATCCCACGACATTTAAGTTAAAATTATAAATGTTAATAATTCTATCATTTTTTCTTAGTATTGTTAAGATAAAAGTCAATATTTATAATAAAAAATAAATAAATTACAAAGAGATATAAACAAAATAGTACATTTTTAGACTGCCAACATTCGAAAAAATTGTTGCCACATATTCAAAATATTATCTTTTAATAAAAATATCTTAGCTAATAAATTACAATTTACATTTGATTAAATTTTATATCCTACAACTAAAAGAAAAACAAATAAATTATATACAAAAAAAGACCAAAAATATATTTTTTTAAAAAATGTATTTACAGATTATTTTTGATACTTAAAAAATGGAAACTTAATGAAATGAGCTTACCAATTAACATCTATAATTATTGCAGGACCATATATTTCATGCTTATATAACAAATCTGATAGAAGAAATATTTTAGTTTCCTTATAACCATCATCAAAGTAACACTGAACAATCTGAAAACATAGTTTGAAACACAATCAGATATCTAGTTGCAATCAAAGAAATCTTAATTAATTGTGAACAAAACCTACTTGAAGTAGAGAAAATTTGATATTTTTAATAAAAATGGGATTAAGAAGCGTATTTTTTAGAAAATTTAGAAATTCAATAAATTTTTGACAGTTAGTAAATCATCTATGTTATTGTCATCTCTGTCATATTATCCTACTGATGAATGTGTAACACATGATCCCGAAACTGGAATATGTTTTAATAAATAAATTTTGTGATTTTAAATGTTTTTTTAATTCAATATGCAACTTTTAAAAAAACGAGCTTTTGCAAAAACATTAAGTAAAAGACACTTGTTGTCAATATTTAAACAACATGGAATTTATTTTCATATACTGCATAAATTCAAAAGAAAATTCTATAGATATACTGTGCTAAAAATATACCATGCTCAGAGAAATAAAAAAGCTTTATATTACAGAGCACAACTTGTCAAAACCAATTAAATTTACAAAATAAATTCACTGGTATACTGGCATTTAAAAAAAATGTAAGAAAGTAACAAGCAAAATGGGAAAGTAACAGTGAGTTTAAAAAAGATTTTTCATATTTTATTAAGTTTCTGCTTAGAATTATGTATCTACATCGAATAAATATCAATTCAATAAAATTAAAGAGCAAAACTAATTAATATATAACAATGCAGACTTATTGACTTGAAAGAATATATAATTATAATTTGACTTGAAAAAATATATAATTATGTAAAGCTAGTGCCTGTAATTAAATCCAAATTAAAAGTTATTGTTCGAGAAACATATTATATTTACCTCTTTATGCTGTGGAGGATCTGCTGCTTCCTCAATAGTATCGGCCAAATTCAGATGCCTATTTCCAATAGCTCTGACACGAATGTCATCAACAATGATTGGTCGATCAGGGATGCAAAATCCAAACTCTCTTTTGTACCTAAGCATATATAACAGAAGCTAAAAATGCAGGATTGAAAAAATTTTTGGAAATCTAAATAATCAATGATAATTTAGATTGTGGTACAAATAAATTAAATAGTCATTAAAAAAAAACAATTTCAATGACAAAATAGGTTACCTTCTTGAACATTCAGTGGAAAAAAATTAACAAAAACTTTTTTCATAATTATTAAATTCAAAGTTATATTGTGATCTATTTTTGATATGTTCCCTATCATACTAAAAATTATTAATTTCTCAAACTAAATCAAACTACCTTCGAACCTCAGATATGAGCTAAATAACTTTTTTGTAAAGTCCTTATTTTTTCCCTGATTTAAAAAGAAAATTAAAGCTTTCCAGCACTAGTCCCTTGCTGGCCTAAAGATTCACAGAGGTTAAGGCTCCACAATTTCATGGCCAACTGCATAACTGCTTGATTGCACTTAAACCACCTTTACTTCCAAGACAAGCTGGTACCTATTAATCTGAAAATGACACAATAAAGAAGCCATCAGGGGTCAAACCTGTCCTTCATAATGACAGCTCAGTGCCTTTAACCACTGAGACCTTGCTGCTGTTTCTCTGATTAATTTCAGGCTCATCACAATTTTTCTAAATAACATAGCTTTAATAGTCCCTCTTTCATTATTTATTGATTGTACATTATACAATTTAATTATTTAGTTCTTTATGATTCAATCACCTAGTTTCATTTATAAATTAACTTATGGAAATAAAAATTCTTAATTTTGGAAACAAAAACAAGTAAAAGAACTTTTTAAAAAAAAGGAAAGAAACTAGGTGTTTTAGAATGGCTTCAAATTTTTTAGAGTTTAACTCAAACTTAGAGATATAAAAAATAAAATAAGAGTTTCAAAATGTTTAAAATGCCACTGTAAAACTTATGATTAACTAAAAAAGTGAAAATAAGCCTACTAGAAAAGGATGATTTACCTTTCCAAAAAGGATTTCAAAAAGTCTCCGTGAGCACATGACAAAGCAGATGCAAAGGGAAAAGGTGGACACATCAATGAACAATCAGTTCTTTCATAACGCATGTTTAAAAATACATCAAAACTAAGCTCTTCCCTATTAACAAATGGAAAAAAAATTATAATCACAAAATACACAATAATATTTCGCACTAAATGAAATGCTAAACAAAAGAAAGCTGCTTACTCTTTGAAACCCTGTGACTTTAAATTTTCACAACATCTGGTGGACAATTCATTAATTTTTGTATCGAAATACTGATAGTTTTCTAAAGTAAAAAAAATTTACATTTCTTAGAAGAAAGAAATACAATTTGTAAAAGAAATATAGTGAAACATTGAAAGCTCACTAATAAAGTAAAATAAAATAAAAAACATTGAGTTATAAAAAATTGAACAATTGAAATTTATTTTTCACATTAAAAGCTAATAACAGAAAACTTTTTTGCTTGAAAAAAACTAATTTAAAAATATTTTATAAAATGCAATAATAACCATTAAAAAAATTAAGATCAAAGTGTATTTATTCATTTTAATAATTATAGAATGGTAACTTACAGTTTGAACCGTTAAAAAGTCTAAAAGTTTCTTTGAATTATTTCGAATTTGAATAGAAAATCCAATTTATGCTTAAAAAAAAATTGCTAGGAGCACAGAAAAGTCTTCCAATAGTCTCCTTTTCCTGAAAATATTTGCATTTAAAGCCTTTTTAAGCAAAAAAAGTAGCCATAGTTGCCTCAGGTCGAAAATAGTTTCAAATAGTCGCATTTTAGTCACCTGTGGCAACCCTGTATTCCACATACCTGGACAATAAACTTCAACACAAGCCTCCTGTTCTTCAGAGACAACATCAGCAAGAGCCATGCCAAATGCGGAAAGAATACCAGCATATCTAATAATTAAATAACCAGCATTAATCACAAAAGTTGTATCACGATTTTCTAAATCAGAAGAGTGAAACATAAAATAAACTGAAATTGTGATGTAATAAAATATTATGAAAAATATTAAACTAAATTAAATTAATGATAATTTTTATTATAATCATATTAAAATTATTATCATGCAATAAATAATCTTGTATAAAAATATATACTAAAACTCTAACAAACTTTTAAAACAAATGAATGATAATTTTTATTGATCATCAAGTTAAAATTAATACCATGCAATTAAAAAGATAGTATAAAACTAAAACACTAAAAAACAAACATACTTTTAAAACTTTAAAAGTATAAAATATACTTTTTAAAAGTATAAAATATTCTGTTTTTTTTCAAGTAGAAAATTTGTTANCCTTCTTGAACATTCAGTGGAAAAAAATTAACAAAAACTTTTTTCATAATTATTAAATTCAAAGTTATATTGTGATCTATTTTTGATATGTTCCCTATCATACTAAAAATTATTAATTTCTCAAACTAAATCAAACTACCTTCGAACCTCAGATATGAGCTAAATAACTTTTTTGTAAAGTCCTTATTTTTTCCCTGATTTAAAAAGAAAATTAAAGCTTTCCAGCACTAGTCCCTTGCTGGCCTAAAGATTCACAGAGGTTAAGGCTCCACAATTTCATGGCCAACTGCATAACTGCTTGATTGCACTTAAACCACCTTTACTTCCAAGACAAGCTGGTACCTATTAATCTGAAAATGACACAATAAAGAAGCCATCAGGGGTCAAACCCGTCCTTCATAATGACAGCTCAGTGCCTTTAACCACTGAGACCTTGCTGCTGTTTCTCTGATTAATTTCAGGCTCATCACAATTTTTCTAAATAACATAGCTTTAATAGTCCCTCTTTCATTATTTATTGATTGTACATTATACAATTTAATTATTTAGTTCTTTATGATTCAATCACCTAGTTTCATTTATAAATTAACTTATGGAAATAAAAATTCTTAATTTTGGAAACAAAAACAAGTAAAAGAACTTTTTAAAAAAAAGGAAAGAAACTAGGTGTTTTAGAATGGCTTCAAATTTTTTAGAGTTTAACTCAAACTTAGAGATATAAAAAATAAAATAAGAGTTTCAAAATGTTTAAAATGCCACTGTAAAACTTATGATTAACTAAAAAAGTGAAAATAAGCCTACTAGAAAAGGATGATTTACCTTTCCAAAAAGGATTTCAAAAAGTCTCCGTGAGCACATGACAAAGCAGATGCAAAGGGAAAAGGTGGACACATCAATGAACAATCAGTTCTTTCATAACGCATGTTTAAAAATACATCAAAACTAAGCTCTTCCCTATTAACATATTGAAAAAAAAATTATAATAAAAAAATACACAATAATACTTTACACTAAATGAAATGATAAATGAAAGAAAGCTGCTTACTCTTTGAAACCCTGTGACTTTAAATTTTCGCAACATCTGGTGGACAGTTCATTAATTTTTGCATCAAAATACTGATAGTTTTCTAAAGTAAAGTAAAAAAAAAAATTTAAATTTCTTAGAAAGAAGAAAGAAATACAATTTGTAAAAGAAATATAGTGAAACATTGATAACTCACTAATAAAGTAAAACAGAATAAAAAAAACATTGAGTTATAAAAAATTGAACAATTGAAATTTATTTTTCACAAGAAGAAAGGTATCATTAAAAGCAAATAACAGAAAACTTTTTTGATTAAAAAAAACTATTTTAAAAATATTTTATGAAATGCAATAATAACCATAAAAAATTAAGACCAAAGTGTATTTATTCAATAATTTAGATAATTATAGAATAATTATAGAATGGTAACTTACAGTTTGAACTATTAGAATGAAATTTAAAAGTTTTTTTTGAAATATTTCGGCTCTTTTTTGCCCAGGAAAACATACTTCACACTTTAAATTTTCGCTTAATGATGATCTTGGATATAAAAAAAAGGATTTTTAACCCTTTTTTTAAATATAGTTTATAGTCTTTTAAAAAAAATACTTAACTGCATCATCAAAAAATCTGTTGAACTAAAAACTTAGAAATAAATTAAAATTTTAATTCTCGATCTTGAATTTTTATTCTAGAAAAACATGTTTCAAGTGGGTATTTGTAACTTGAGAAGAATATGTTATTAAGCCCAGTCATGCGATTTATATCACATGGCTGGGCTTGGTAGGTTAATGTTTCACAATTAGGCTTGGTTTCTTAGCACACTGAATCAATTTTCAGATCAGATTTAAGTGGATACTTGTAAGTAATATCACGATAGATATAAACGAATGCCACCATTTATCCACAATGATGTCGTTTGCAAGCATCCAATAGTAGTGGCATTTGCTAGTTCTTTCAATTGCTTCATTTGCACCTGCTATGTCACAAAAAAAACTTTAAAATAGGTATTACAGCATTAACAGTGTTTTTAAAAAGTATTATTTTAATGATTTACATAATCACAGACAACTACATTTTAAACCTAAACTTTTTATACAATTTACGAATATATTTCACAAATTTATATTTAACTAATATATTAATATTCTACATACCTGGACAATAAACTTCAACACAAGCCTCCTGTTCTTCAGAAACAACATCAGCGAGAGCCATGCCAAATGCGGAAAGAATACCAGCATATCTAATTAAATAATAAGCATTCATTACAAAAGTTCAAATCAGAAGAGTGAAACATAAAATAAACTGAAACTGTGATGTAATAACATATTAGTATGAAAAATATTAAATTAAATTAATGTTAATTTTTATTATAATTATATTAAAATTATTATCATGCAATAAATAATCTTGTATAAAAATATATACTGAAACTCTAACATACTTTTAAAACAAATGAATGATAATTTTTATTAATCATCAAGTTAAAATTATTACCATGCAATTAAAAAGCTAGTATAAAACTAAAACACTAAAAAACAAACATACTTTTAAAACTTAGAGTATTAAATATTCTGCTTTTTCCAGTAGAAAATTTGTTACTTTCAATACTTACTATTTTCCTGGCCTATGTTTCATTTTACTTTGAATGTTTCCTACAGATAAAAGATTTAGTGCCTAACCACTAACTAATTTTTTTTTCACATAAACTTTTGAAAAGTTAAAAATCTATTAATATAGTTTCAAATATATATTCTGTCATGGAAACTGAAACAGAACAGGTCATTTTAAATATCCTCAAAATGTTTAGCACAATTATGAATTTTAAATGCATAGTATGTCATTTTGTTTCTTAAA
Source organism: Parasteatoda tepidariorum (assembly GCF_043381705.1). NCBI lineage: Eukaryota > Metazoa > Arthropoda > Arachnida > Araneae > Theridiidae > Parasteatoda > Parasteatoda tepidariorum. Next base: position 89,224,758 of record NC_092207.1, read on the forward strand.
TTCTGGTTTTGTTTGCTTTTTTTAAATTTCAAAATGTAGAATGAGTCATATTAACGACCAAAAAGCGAAATTGGCTAATGATGAGCTGAGATGAAAGATGATTGTTTTTTATGTGAGCAACTTATAAGAAATGTTAACTACAATGCTGATCCTACATTTTCTTCCTCTTTTTCAGTATCAGGACAGTCCTAGGTAGGCCCTGGCTTTTTCCCAGAAGTCTCTTAAAGGCGTTTTTCTATTTGGCAAAATTCCTACAATTTTTGGTTTTCAGAATATCCATCTAAGGCAGAGTCTGTCCCTTTTTCTAGTTTCTATAGACTTGGCTAGAAATGGTTTTTGGCAGCTTCGACCTTCCTCATTCTAACCAGATATCCAGCCTATTTTATCCTTTGGATTTTCAAGTATTTCACATCATCAGGCTTTTTAAAAATTTTATGCAATTCTGAATTTGTCCATCTTCGCTATAAGCCGTCCACTAAAGTTCCACCACATAAATTGCAAATGACTCCTCATGCTACGAGGTTAGTGTCCATGTCTCACGTGCACATAATATATGCTCACAAGATAACTGTAGATATTCAATACATGTTCACACTATTTAAAATTATTCAAAATCTTAAGATAACTGTAGTAATACATAAAAAGAACAAATAAGAAACAATGAAAATAAATGCTACAAAAATAAAATGTATGTTATTATCTTATTATCTTTGTATCCATTTAAATGATGATCTTAAATTTTAGATATAATATCATAAACTATAATTACTTATGTATAAAGATTGAAGAAATACCCAAATTTTTAGCAATTGCACAAGCATGTTGGCTACCAGCACCACCAAAGCAAGCTAAAATATGTTGTGATGTGTCAAAGCCTTTTCCTTGTGTCAAAGCTCTTATTGGACGACACATTGCCTCATTTGCTACTTTTATGAATCCTAAAGCAAGCTCTTCAATGGACTGAACTTCTTTAGATTTCTCTGCACTTTGGCTGTCATTGAACTGACTGACCTGAAAATATTAAACAAATAGCTGAAAATCATAATATGTTTTTCATAAAACAAGTGATTCAAAAAACAGAATGCTTTAATTACTAGCATTAATTGCTTCAGCTGTAAAAAGATCACTTTGTCTGTTTATTTTTAGAAATCTAAGGTTTCTAAAAAAATTTCATTTGCATGTGAAATTTTATCTGTATCTAAAACTTTTGTAAACAGCTTTCAAAATAAAATAAAAACACCATAATAACTTTTGATCAAGTGGTCAGATTTTTAAGTAACTGCAGTCATAATAGTTCAAAGGCATAACCAGGGTAACAGAATTTACAGTATCAATACACAATACTATAATCAAAAATGTAAATTTGATGCAGCCAAACAGCGGTTATTATTGTAAAAATTAAGCTTAATCTAACACATATTTTGCACAATTTGTAAATAAATTATACACAAAAACTTTATGCTATTTAAATTTAATTTGAATTTTATACAAGCATACTTTAACTTAGCTCAAAAGAGAAAAAAAGCTACTATACTAAAACCAATAAAGAAATCATAAAAAATTTAATTTACAGATGATAGTATTAAAATAAAATCATTTAGTTTTAAAAGAAGGAATTGAAGAATTGTAATATATGATGTTCTAATTTGTGCATGTTTAAAGTTATTATAAAATTCATTTCCATACCATCACAGATACTTAGCAGACAATTTAAACTGTAGCCAGAAAATAACTTAAGTGTCTCTTTTTGGTATCATATTTTTAAAAAAGGAAAACTTCCTTACAATTCATAAAAGAAGATCTATAAGTTTTACTTGTTCTCATTTTCTTCTGAGATATAGAGTTTTTATCCATGTTCTTTTTAAAAAAAAAATTTGAGATGGAAAATAATCTGCAGATGCTGTGATAATTTGCTGCAGATGCAGTGATAATTTGCTGCAGATGCAGTCAGTGTGCGTAGCTAAATCTTTCACCAAAAAATAAGCACCGTTTAAGTACTTTTTAAGCACTCAAAAAAGATTTGACCTAACATGATCATGATAAAATAACTAGTTTCTGATAAAGAACTCTTTTCTTGATTATATTAGCCATTTAAAATGTTCGAGAGATTTTTCGGTTCAATATCAGAGGGTGAAAAACGAAACCTGAAATTGAGAATATCTTGAAAAATGCAGCAGAGTTGCACATGAGAATGTAATAATCTCACCGAACCCAGCTAAGTAGACGCACATGCGGACTTCAAAGTGTTTCATCAAGCATGTAAACTTATTGGCGTTTTCATACGCTATGGACCGACGGTACACCAAAATAGATTGTGATCGAATGAATTGTGAAAACGTTGCATAGAACAATGTGAAAAGCACGCTTTTGTATAACATGTGGTGAAAATTGGCATGGTAAAGAAAGAAATTTTTTAAAAGGAAAAATTAAGCACTTTTTAAAAACATTCAATGAAAAAAGCACCTTTAAGGGCTTTTAAAAACCAAAATCGAAAATAAGCCCCTTCAAGCACTTTTTAAAAACACTACGCACCATGGCAATGATAATCTGCTGCAGATGCAATGATAATTTTCAGCACCTGCTGCTATGCTAGAGGATATCTGCTATCAGGGAAATAACCATAAATATGTCAATTAATTCAGGAACACAATAGTTTAAATTGCAGAATCAGATACAGAAATATGCTTTCTCTAACATGCTACTAAATAAAAGTACATTTTTACAATGGATTTAAATTTTAAAACCTTAAAATATGTGATTTAACTGCAAAACATTCAATAACTTAGTCAGGAGAAGAGTTCAAAGTTTGAGCCCTTTAATGATAATTTCATGCCCTGCTTATTTTGCTGTATCTAAGGAAAGGAATAAAAAGTTTTGGGGCACAATTTTAAAGCTCATTCATCCAAAATCAATATTTCGACATTTTTTAGCTCAGAAATGATCAAATAATTTCTGAATTGCCAGGTATGCGAATTTGTATATATGCTATGCTGCAGCCTCATCGAAAGATGTGGAACCACCTAGCGGCAGAATATGAATAAGATTCAATAACTTTTAAGAACAGTTTTAATGTAAACGGCCACTTGATACAGAGCTTAGCGCTTTTCTCTTATTTCATAACTCAGACACCATTTAAGGTTTTCATTAGATTTCTCGATTTTGTTATTTAAAACTATGTCCTTAAAAAGTAAATTAAGTTTTATGTACCCTACAATTCAAAAATATTTTGCCTGTTTTATAATTAACTAATTAAAAACTATGAGTAATCTTTAAAAATTACATTTTGCAGGAAATTGTGTTTGGTTACAGAGTTTCAGATTTGTACGCAAAAAAATGTTTTCTTTGTCTTTAATAGTTCCCAAGACATGGAAAAATATACAAAACTTGAAATTAACATTAAGGGCTTCTAACTTTTCAACCACTCTTCTGAAATGTTTGGACCTTATTTTTCAGATTGTGACTCCTCCCCATATTTTGAAGATAAAAAATCAAACTATAAAAAAAGCAACTTTCTTCAAAAAAATGCATAACTTAAACATTGTCTGCAGAAATTGATTATCCTACTCAAGGTTAGATTACAAATTATAAGAATTACATCTTACTGAATATTCGATTACTGCCACAAAAGTTAAGTGTTTTGTTTCAAATTTTGTGCACTGTACATAAAAAATAAGCAAATAGCAAAAACTAACTTTGTAATCGAGGAAAATGTTGTGTTTTAACATGTTATAAATTGATTATGTCTACAGAAAGGTTCCATAGAAATTAACAAAACATTTATGAAAGTAACTCTCGTTTGCGTCTACAGTATTAACTATTAATTTACAAAGATATAGAATTTAAGTATAAAATTTTATCTAAAACTTGCAGTTTTAGAAAAAATTGCTAGCTGCTGTATTTGTATTAAATACTTAGTCATGCTTACTTTAATAGAAAAAGATCACTAATGCATAATAAAATATACAGCAACTGTGTATTTAATCTGTTATTTTTATTTATTTATTAATCAATTGTTTTAAATATTTAACTCAACAATTAACTATTCTTAAGCCTAAACTATTCTTAAGTTGTTTTCACAAAATTTGCTAAAAACATAATAAACTCAAACCTCTGCAGATAACTCTTCAAAAGCTTTGATTGTACCATCTTTATCTAAAGGTAAATCTTCAGTAGCTCCAAAAATTTTAGGAAAATAATCTGGCTGTAATCTGCCAAGACAAAGATTAGCATCTGTCACAGTTAAAGGACCTCCTACATACAAAAACATGCATAGTTTCAGAATAAAACTGAATAGAAACTTAAATCTTACAGGTTTTTGAATTGAAGCTAAAACTTTTAAGTGTTTACAAGGATTGTAAAATTCCTAGGAAAAAAATTAAGCTTGAATTATAGAGCAACAATTTAAGCCTTGCATAGGGTACAAACTAGCCACCATATTTGCCGCTGAGATAAAATACACCCCATTAAAGCTTCAATTCATTTACTTTTAAACTAACAAAACTTTCCAGCTTATGTGCATTTGTAGAGCAATACTTAAGCTGTCTGCATTCTATTAAAGAGGTCTGCAGTTCAAATCTCAGCTGGGACATTTGAATTTTATCTGTAATTTTCTTTTCTAAAAATGCTGATAACTATTTAATATGTTTTATTTGATTTATTAATTATTTCTTTTCATATTAAATAAAATTTTTAAAAAAATGTAAATTTTAAAAAAATTAATAGATATTTAATATTTTATGTTTCAATTAAAATGCAAGGATTATTTTTTTTTTTTAAAATTCTAAATTTTATATTAAACTTTAAAATTACAAATTTCTTAGTTTTTTAAATTTTTTTTAAATTACAAATTTCTTTTAAATAATTTTAAAAAAGTTTTTAACTGAGAACATAATTAGCAGGAGTCTTGGTAAATATTTTAGTCCGAAAGGCCAAACATACAACAGAAAATATTGCTTTATAATTTTTTGATTTAGCAGCGTCATATGTTGATAAGCTTCTTAACTAATTTTATAACTAGATTTTTGATTTAGCAGAACATTATACAATATGAGGATAGGGCATACTTTGTGTTACCTATGAATGAAGCAAAAGGCAACGCAACTGATAATCATATCTTGAAACAACTGATTGAGATAATTAATAATCTTATATTAGGGTCTAAACAATATATTTGTAAGAAAAAAAATACAAACAAGTTAATACAAAATATTTAAAACAAACAAATATCTTAAAAAATAACAGAGGATAAAGTTTGGAGCCTCTTTAAAAATACATATATTAACTCATTTGTGTTGATAAAAGTGTTTAAACGGGCTGTAAAACAACTTTCTTAATTATTTTTCATTTATTTTTTGTTTTATATGAATTTTTTCTTCCAATTTGCAATACTTTGCCTCAAAATATCTTGTTTAAACCAAGTTGCAGAGTTTGATAACTTATAATTAGAAATAACCTAGCATGATGAAACTTAACCTGCCAATTTAGTTGGTATAATTGGTAATAATATTAAAAACTAGTATGTTAAGAAAATTAATAGAATAAAAACTGTCTAGCATTCTAGAAATCTCATAAATTTAGATTAAGAGTATTATTAAACCATAATTATCCTTTACAAAGTCATAGTAAAACTATCGCTTATATTTAAAAAAAAGATTTTTAATCATGTAATAATATAATCATGTAATTATAAATAAATATAATTACTTAAGTGACTTAAAATTATGAAGTAACATACGGAGTAGTAGCAGGAGGAGGTAATAAAATACTTACCTTTTCGATAGCAGACAGGACCCGGATGAGCACCTGCAGATTCAGGCCCTACAACAAGAAGACCAGTACGAAAAAATAATCTAGAACCTCCGCCAGCAGCAACTGTTTGAATGTCAAGCTACAAACATAAAATGTATTCCATAAATTATCCTAAAATGTCATTACATTCTATAAATAACTTTACATATATACTTTATATTCAAAATCTTTTGATGTATTAAGTGCTTCAAAATTTGTATTTAAACTTCTTTTGTTGTTAAGGAGCAAGCTGCAAAAATAATTTGTTGTGTTTTTAAAAATGCCTCTTTTTTTTAGCCATTAAAGCTTTTAGTTAAGATGTATTTACTTTAGTACATATTTTAGGCATAATAACCACAGTAAACAACAAAAAAATAATGAAACAGAAATTGATAAAATATAGTTTTAAAAAAGATAAAAAAAAAAAGCATGTTAATTATTAATAATGAAAGAATTTCTCAAAAGTTACCTGAGGTGCTTGTATGTTAACACCAGCAATAACTGTGTCATAGACATGATCATAATAACCATCATATCTACTAACATCAGTAGAGGTACCTAAAAACAAAACAAATTTGCTTATTAATAAGAAAAAAACTATACTTAAATCTACAACATGTATTGTAAATTGCATATGGTATAAAAAGTAACTTCAAAGTAAATTTAGTGGAAAACAATTAAAGTAATGAGCACATAGGTATTTTGAAATATATTACCTCCCATGTCAAAGCCAATTACAGGCATAGGTGATTTTTTACTATAAGTAGTTTTACTGTATCCAACTACACCACCGGCTGGACCAGATAAAATAGCTCTTGAACCACAGAACCTAAATTAAAAAAAATTAAAAATGGTTCTTTTAAAAGAAAAAAAATTAAAATTGTCTGAAATAAAAAAAATTTCAAAACCTCTTTTCACACATTTTTTAAAAATTTACAATGCGCATAATTATCTGAAATATGAAATCTTTGTTTAAAAATAGCATTTTAAGTTGATGAAATTAATTCAATTAATTCAATTTAATAAATGATGATTTAATAAGTTGATGAATAAATAATAAGTAAATTCCTATTTTATAAGCTTTTATTAATTACTTGACTTTTACTATTACTATAGCTATAACAACTTATATCATATTACCTTTAACAGATTCACTTTTTTAATTACTTCTTTTGTTGTGCAAATAATGTTTATGTATAAGCTTTAAAGAAACTTAATACCTCCAATATTGTACTTCACTGCCAATACAGGCAAATTTCTGGCATCATTATCTCAGAAAGTTAAAAATCGATTTGAATAAAGCATTTTGTATTTGATGAAGAAAAATAAATTCTTGCAATGCATGGAATTGATTTGTTTTTTCAAAAAAAGGCAAGCAAAAAAAAAAGATTAAAAAAGTTTTTGAATTTAAAATTTTACAATATTTTTTGCTTTTATTTTGGAGGGGGAGACCTAATACAGCCATCAAGCGATTTTATTTTCCCTCATAAATGTGGAAAACATTAAATCTGTGCATGTTTCCAAAAAAACTTTTAAGAAATTCCACACACAAAATTTAAAACGCATAATAAAAACTATAATGAAGAGTATGGGTTCTATTAAAAATTTTTACTCCTTAGATTATAACATGAAGAACTTTTCAACAGCATAATGGTTTATATAATAGCTTAATTGAACACTTTTTCTCACAAAAAATTGACAATTTAGAATAATTTTTATACGAAGCTTATATCAAATTTAAACATCTTGATTTAAATTAATGTTGAAGTTGTATTAGAAATGTAGTTGGAAATAGCGTGAGTAAAATTTGTCTAAATAGTATTAAGGTAAAGATTAAAAAAAAACTTTACAATCTTTCATGATATTAGGCATTTGCCTCAACATAGAACATAACATTAAATTTATTTTTAGATTTGCCAGAATTTGAAAACAATCAGTGCCAATCAAGGACCTGGTGTGTGCAAAGAAATAAAGTAATGCACTGCTTAACTCCAGTAGCCCAAAAAATTTATAATTCTAAAACTAGAGAGTATGTTTTAAATTTTATCTCTAGTGATAAATCATTAGCACTAATTACTAGAAATCAGATTTTAATAACCTAAAATAACCATAAAAAACATCAAAAAATGTCACATAAAAAAATTTGAAATAAATGTTAGATCTAATGCTTTTGTTCTCTGTATTATCCTCCTACAAAGACCCCAGACAATAATTCTAATTTTTATCTTAATCAACAAATTTATTTAATGGTACACAATGCATACCCTCTAACTACCATAGAATTTTCATAGTGATAGTAAAAGTAATGTATTAATATTTGAATAAATTAGAATTTAAATAATTTTGCCAAAACATATTAATATTTTAAACAGATAGATTTTTCAGAGAGACAAACAGTTATGGTTTTAAAAAGATTTAAAACACTTTGATTTGTTTTAAAGATTTCTGATTTAGTTTACAAAGGTACTAAAAAATTCTTAACCGTCTCAAATGTTAGAGGATATGATAATGGTCAACTTTTTTCAGAAATTGTACTATACCAAATAGTTCAAATCATATTAATAATTTTATTTGATAAACAAATAAAAAAACCAATGTTGTAAGAGAAAGTTACACTTAAAATGAAAAAATATTTTAAAATTTTCATATAAAAAAATACTGTATGCCAAAAAAATCCTCAAATTTTAAAAAATACTCCACAATGTGGATGTGTTTTCGCAAGTGTATAAGAGTATATATGTGTGTTTAAATTTTTTATATATATGTGCATATATATGAGTATATATATGTGTGTATATATATTTCTTGCTCTCCATCTTTTTTGGCATGCAAATTAATTAAATACTCAAACCTGTGATCCTTGAATCTCACCCAAAAAATCTTGTTTCCGATCTATTAAATTTATGTATTACTTCTTCGATTTTAGAGATCTCACTATATAGTCTTCACCTGACTTGTTTTCTTTTGGTTTCTTCATATCATTCTTGGGGCAATTGGGAATATTTTTGTTTGCGGTATTTTACGACCAACTGCAGAAACTGCTCCCGCACTGATTACATGGTAATGCCCCCCTGATGATGTTACCATGTGTACCACTTCGGTTTCCAATTTAGTCCTTTTTTTTTTTTGCTGATGGTTTGGATGCTACTTTGTGTTACTGCTTTTTCCTGTTGTGACGTTTTTTTCAGTTTTATGTGAGATAATAATTTCTGGTTTTTTTTTTTTCAAATATTTCCTTCAAATAGTCTGCCAGTTATAACGTTGGCAGCTTGGTGCAGTTGCGACTTATTCTGTGCTTTATTCTGTACTGTCTTGAATTTTTATTTTCTATTTTTTGCTTGTTACGTTTATTTTGCATTTTTGACTTAAAATGTTTACATTTTTTTGTGCTATTCACACTATTGCATTCGTATATTTAGCTTTGGCTACGTTAATACAATATTAGAAAGCTCTCTTTTTTATGGATATAATCATGTGAGCTGATGACGAGATCTTTTCCTTATTTTGTTTCCCAACTTATTAATCTGTAATTTTTTCTTTAAAAAAAATATATATATATGTATGTATATACATTGTGGGGTTATTTTTTACAATTTTAGGATTTTTTTGCATAAGGTTTTATATAATATATACTTATATATATACATACATGTATTTAAATATATTCAAAAAAAATTTTTAAGTACTTAAAAATAGAAATAGGGTTGAAAAAATAACATTTATATGTTATCAAAATCTAGTCCTTAATTATTATTTTTCAAGTCCCCATCACGCAAAAATTAAGCATTTAAGCTGAAACCTTGGAATTCTATTTCACCACTTTTTTTTAACATTTTTGAAAGTATTTAATACTTTTTGATATTATTAAAGGAGAAAATGTGTACTTATTTGTCTACACAGTTTTTGTTCTAATTTACCCCATATTAATAACTTCATAAAAGAATGTGTCACTATTATATTACAACTAGAAAAGAAAAATACATAATAAAAATATAAGTCAAACTTACAAATTCATAGGTGTTAATCCTCCATCAGATTGCATAAACAGCACATTGACATTCTAAAAGCAAAAATTATTAAAATAATATTATAAAAAATTACACCAACATGCTTTTCAAATTTAAACTGCTTAAACTGTATAACAAATAAAAAATATAACTCACTTCTAATTTATTTTCAAATCCATTTGAAAAATTGGTAACATATCTTTTAATGCAAGGAGTTAAATATGCATCTACACACGCTAAAAGTAACAAATCAAAATCAAAATTAACACAAATATAAATTTATCAAACTAGTTGTATATTCATAGCATAGAATGTAAATTACCAGTATGTCCTCTTGGTACAATTTTAACCATGGGCATTACTTCAGAGGATAAAGAAACATGATCAAAACCCATTTCTTTAGCAATTCTGCCAACATATTGCTCATGATCAGGAAACCTAATTATTAATAGAATACTCAATAAAAAATATTATACAAAAATTATTTTACATGAATGGTTTGTTAAAAATGTGCTAAAAACTTACATATAGGAATGTATTAGAACAACAGCCAAGCTTTTTATTCCCTTTGATAAAACAATATTTAAGTCATTTCTAAGTTTTTCTTCATTTAAAGGAGTCCAAACTTTAACCTAAGCAGAATAGGAAGAAAAAAAAACACTGCTCACTAATATAAAACAAAACTGCATTTTTCTAACCCTTTTCAGAAAGACAAATAAGCAAAGTTAAAGGTAAATTTTAAAAAAAGTCTCTGCCCAAAATGAAGTTTATATTATTTAAAAACATTTCAAAGACTATTAAATATATAAAAGTAACATCTTTTTGTGTTTTTAGACTTTATTTAAATCTTTGGTTTGAAATATTAACTCCTAATCAGAATTGAAAGAGTATAATTTACGTAAATCTAATTATTTTAAATATTTCATACAGATAACTTATAATCAGTAAACCAAAGAATATAAAAATAACCATTGAATTTAAGAAAAACATTTAAATTTTGTGAGTAAAATAAATTAAAAACTAAGATGATCTTTTGAATTAATTTCAATGTTAAATTGTCATTCATCTTACAATATTTTTTATTTGTTTATACCCATTTTTAAGCTATTTTAGAACATTTTTATTAACTACCTTCTGTGCCTGTAAGGGTGGAATCTTGCAATTAAAATATTGACCCCTCTTCAACTACCTAAGGTCTCAAATCTTTGATAGAGCTCCATGCCTAAGGACAACATAAATTTAACTTGCTACCTGTTTTCTACAAGGAGAACTTACTGTTATTTTATACCCAAATAGAATTTACTGCCAATTAAAATTTCAACCACTTTGTACTAGTTGGAATGTTCAAAGTTAAATATAAGCCCTGGGCTAAAGAACGATTCAGTGTTCAAATATTTCACAACTGTTATAAGCAGAATTTATACTGTCATGCTATCTCCAAATTATATTGAAACCTTATAATCAATTTAAATTGAACTATAGAATTCAAATTTCACCTGGAGCTCAGTACCTAATACTGATACAAGTTAAAATTGTTTCTTAAATAGTACTACAAGCAAAATGTATTGCTAATCAAGACTTCACCCCTTTTATACTAACTTGTACATATTTTTAAAAATTAACTAATGGAGACAAAACTAAAAAGGAAATAATGAAGTAAAGTCATAATAACTACAGTTTTAGGTAGTCTAAAAAGAAGAAAATAATTTTATTGGTGGCATACCAAACAAAAAATGTAGAAAATACCACTTTCATTATAAAACTTTCGAAGTCTTTTGAAAAAGATGCACACTATTTTTTTCTGTTTTAGGTCCAAATAAAACAAAATTATTAATTACAGCTACAAACTGAAGGCAACCTTCCCAGGTTAAAAAACATGAAGGATGCATCCTACATTTTTTATTTTAAGTCTGACAAAAATAAAATTATTTTCTGACGAAACATAGTTAATAAAACTTTCATTTTATTTCTTACAATTACAATAACTTAAGATAATGAGTAAAATTAAGAAAAATAGTTTTATAATGAATGAAACATCAATGTAATAATGTTAAATACTTAAAAAAATATATAATAAAACTTACGTTCTCCCCTGTAGTACTAATTAAAGTAGGGCAAATTTTTTTAATTTCACACTTGCTTTTTTCTAAAACAATTCTTTCATCAACTTCAATAATTTCTTCATACAAATCTTCAGGACATTTTATTTCCTAAAAGCAAATAAACTTTAAAAAAAGGAAAGAAACAATATCCTAACACATTGTTGTAATCGAAAAGATTTAAAACATTAGTGTATATTTTATCAATAAAATAATTTTAAGATTTATTTAAACCTGCTTAGAACTATCATGTTCAGGAAAGTGTAATTAAACAGATTTTTAAAATAAATTTCTTGTTACTTCATAGTAACTCCTAAAAGAAGATTGTGTTTTAAAACAGAATATTAACATGTTGTAGTAAGCTTTCAAAATTTAAAAAAAGCAAAAATTTAAAATATTAGAATATCTTGCTATTAAAAAAATTTCAAAGTTTTATTTAAACCCGTAGGTATCTTCCTCTGAAATGTGTTACTATTTCAAAGTAACTGATTAAAACAAAAGTAATTGTATTCAAAATATTTATTTAAACCTTTCACAGTTGAACAAATGTGTGCAAAAATATAAATAGATAACGAGCTATAAACTTTGTCGCTTTAGAATAACATTGGAAAAAAAAACGGATTTCTTGTTTAGGAAAGTAATCTGGTTACTGAAAATGAGACTGACAATTTTATTTTTGATGTTTTCAACAAACAATCAAAACAATAATACAGTTAAAATAAAATCTATATTTAAATAAGATCAATATAATTTATTAAAATATAACTTAAGAGTCATAAAATTGATAGACAAATCCCTTGACTCAATTTTTTTTCTAAGATAATAAAAAACATTACTACATTTTTATAGCATAATTGTGGCAAAATTTTATTTTACACAATTAAAACTTGAAGTAATATTTCATAGAAACACTAGAACTTAAAAATATAGTTAAAATAAAATCTAAAACAGAGTAAGGTCAATATAATTTTGCAGATACTCCAACTCATGATCAGAGTTTTCTGAAGTAATCATGAAAATTTTCAGTAGCTTCTAAGCCCTTTCAATAATTGTACAAAATGTGTTTTAGAAAGTTTAAGACATTATGAAATAAATAGTGAAAAAAAGTAAAAAATAGTGAATTTTTAGTATTTTGAAAATTTAGCATTTTGCAATAATGTTTTATTTAAATTATCAAGATTTAAAAAGAAATAGATGCAAATAACCAAAAACACAAAAAATTATAATCATTAACAGCTGAAAAATAATATATAACTATCAAAAAAAGATCAAAAAACGATGTGGATTCATGATGGCATAATACAACTCAAGTTCAAAATTAGCACACCATAAAAAGATATCAAAATTGGAAAGACGATTTGGAAATGGACAAAAAAATGATTAACAGCTGTCCACAAAATTCCGGAAACGATGTTGATTTACAATGGAGGCATCATGTCTAAAGTGATTACTTAAATATGAAATTCGTATGTTGAAATAACATTACAAAAAAAGTTTGGGATTAAAAACCACATGGCCACCACAAACTAAAGACGATTAGAAAAGTGGAATTATCAGATTTACAATTGAATTGTTGTTATTGGGCACACGAGAAAGTGAAGGCTGAAACTCAAAATTCACATATCAAATTATTATCATATTTAAAATATTCAAATTACAAAAATCACTGGGAGATGGTTGAAAAATCATAGAAAAACGACATAGATCTAAGATAAAATTTTTGTGTCAAAAAGTTAGAACTTTCATAGATAAATCGAATATCGTATTAAGTATATCAGAATTTAATAACCTTTGGGAAATGGCCAATAAACGATAACCATTTACCAAAAAACAATAAAAATCATATTTTTCCGTAGAATGGGTTAATTCCTATAGTTCATAGTAACAGGCAAAATTGCAGAGAAACTTCAGAGAATCCGGGACAAAGTCTCTGATTTAGAGTAAAAATACAATATAAAAGTCATAAAATTGATAGACAATTCACCTGACTTACAGTTCTACAATATTTTTTGTACTTTTATTGAAGCTGTAAGCTCCCTTCATCAAGTTTATGTAAGGTAAAAAAAAAACAGTGATATAAAAAAATAACTTGGACGCATACAAAACAAAGTTTTAATATTTATTAAAATATCACAATCACACTTTCAAATATACATAAAAACATTACTACACCTGTAAACCACCTTTGGCATAAATACAGAGCTGTAAAGGTATTATAAAATGCTCTGCTATGAGGTGCAACTAACTAATAGATATTTTGCCCTATTCCTCACACAAAGAAATCTGTTAAAATCTTAAGAAGTTAAGCACTAACTCATGTTTCAAAATTGAATTAATGGAGAAGAAAAAAATATTGAATGAAAAAACGAAGTTACCCTTCTTGTGTTAAAAGAAAGTTCAGAAAGGTACTATACTTAAATATCTTCAATTCTGCATCCTAGAACAGAATTCTAAAGGAAGGTGAATTTTTTTTTAAAAAATGTTATGACCATGGAAGTATAAAATCTTTCACAAACAAGCTTATGATTCATTCTTCAATATGATTTATTATTAACATCCAATCTATTGAGATAAAAATATTGTCATACTTTGTCCAAGTTATTTCATAACATCCAGTACCTACTATCTCCAACAATTTTCAAAGTTAAAAATTATTTTAAACAATGGCAAATACCAAGTAAAATACAACCGGTAAAAAGAAGTTTAGAATAAGAGCATTCCATAAATTAGAAATAAAAAATTCCTATTAAGTAAAACGAAAAATGAATAAATAAAACATACCAAACTAAAAATTTTAGGCCGAGACTGATTCCCAATATGAAGAACATCTTTAAACCCAGATGTAATCACTAAAGCAATTCTTTCACCTTTTCTTTCTAAGAGAGCATTAGTGGCAACAGTTGTTCCCATTCGAATCCAATCTATTTCATCTGTTTGTAAAGGTTCATCCATTTCATATTTTTTTCCAGTTACCTAAATCAATGGAAAATACAGGGTTGCCACAGTAAAAAATGAACAAAAATAGTTGCCTTTAGTAGCCTCAAGCCTGAAAATAGTTGCCTAAAACTATAAAAATAGTTGCCTGAACAGGAACAAAAATTTATCAAAAATAGTAGCCAAATAACTAAAATTATAGCTTAATTACCAAATACTATTATTAGGACTGGGTGAAGTCAGAAATTTTAAATCATGATACATTGTCAGTTAGACATCAGGATATAGTGATAAATCGCAATTTAGTATATGTTCAAAAATTATGTATGGGAAATCTTTAAATCAATCAAAAATAAATAAAAAGGAATAAATCTAGTACAAAAGAAAATATTAATTCTAAACATATTCTACTATGACATCAATATCATTGCTTAATTTTTTCAATTAAATTAATAAAGAAGTCAAAGTAAAAGCAAACCCAAGCTTTATTTCATTTTTCTTAAATTAAAAATGATTTAAGATTTATTGGTTTAAAAATAATAATACTGTAACAAATTATTTTACATACATGCATTAAAAATTAAAAGAAATAAAAACGAAAGTGGAAAACAAACCAAAGAAATGTTCACCTTAGAATTTATTTTTTTTATTTATTTATTATTTGTTGAAAAAAAAACATGCTTTTGAAACATCATTAGACCCTTTTTTATTTACTTATTTAAAATAATAAAAAGTAGTATTAACTAATGGTCAAATTCTGTACTTAATAAATGTAAAAATATTTTTACTTATTTATTATTATTTTCATTTTTGAAAATAAAATCGACTAAAGATTTATTTGTTTAAAAATGATACTGAATATCTAACAAATTATAAAACAAACAAGTATTGAAAGAATTTTAATTGAAATTTTAAAAAAAATACTTTAAGTACTAATGTTAAATTATTAAAAACCTCAAAACATTACTAAACTTTCTATTTAATTTTTAAAAAAAATTGTTTTAACTAATAGCCAAATTTTTTTAAAAAACTTTGTTTTCATTTTCTCAAAAAGCAAATTAAATAAAGGTAAGCTTTGTTTTAATTTTTTTATAATTAAAAACGACTGAGCATTTATGGGTTGAAAAACAATCAAATTATTATACTTACCTGCATTTAATAAATTAAAAAAAACTAACTTTTTATGAATACAAAATACCCCTATTAAATGGTATCGCTTAAAATAAACAATAATTGAAAAAAATCAATGATTTGATCTATTGAGTTCAGAACGAAAATTTAAGATAACAGCGATTGTGCAGCAATCGCAAAGTAACAGTAGGTCTACTAAAAATAATTGACAAGAATCGTTATGAAATAATGCAGAACGAAACGATCGCTGCAAAAGTCCCACTGAAAATAATTTACAAGAAACCAGACAATTATTTCTGACGAAATAAAATGCACAACGATCGCAAAATGACTTAAGTCCCATTGAAAATAATCTTCAAAAAACGCAAAATCCCAAAGACAAAAATGGACATAAAGAAACTATGCATTGCGTTCTATATTACAATGCTGATCCTCGCACGAAACCGGGAGTTCTGATTCAATTCGCTCTTCGTCATTCAACATCACAAAACTAACATCTTAATAGCAAAACGCTATCTACATCTCTGCAGCTAGACGAAATCAAAATCGTCTTTGTTAGTGCGGTAACAGCGTTAGCCTAGTCAAGGATCCTTGCATATTAAATCGTTAAACTGCGATTGTAATCTTATTCCGGCGGTTTAAATCAGATTTCTGATGCATCACCTGAAACGAAAGTCACTACATCGGCCTACCGATATATGCATTAAATCGATATTTCGCGATACATCAATTTATCGCCCAGTCTAAACTAAGCTCCAATTAAAAAAAAGTTTTGTACAAATATAAAAGGTATATATATTAGAAAATAGGTACCTAAATAAAAGTCGAATTACAATAAAATATAAATGTTAATAGAAGGAAAAAACAATCAAAAATAACAAAACTGCCCCTCAAAGAGAACATATAACAAGCACTTTATTAAATCCAATGGAAATTTAAATTTTTGGCTCTTTGGACATAAATGATTGTATAAAAGTATTAACGTTCTGAAAAGTATCGTTCATTTTTGCGAAAAAACTTCGCAAAGAGTAAAAAAAATCTCCTAATAGTCGATTATTCCTGAAAATATTTGCTTTTTTTGCCTTTAAAGTTTACTTTCTTTTATTAACGTTCTGAAAAGTAACGTTCATTTTTGCAGAAAAACTTCGCCAAGAGTAACAAAAAGTCTCCTAATAGTCGCCTTTTCCTGAAAATAGTTGCTTTTTTAGCCTTTTCAGGCAAAAAAAAGTCGCCATAGTCGCTTAAGGCCGAAAATAGTAGCAAATAGTTGCATTTTAGTAGCCTGTGGCAACCCTGACTTTATCACATGAACTATCAAAGAAATATGCTTAGAAACTGAAACATGAAAAATAATTAAACTAGCTTACACACAATAAGAGTATCATTTATTTAGACTAGAATGCACTGAAAAAGAAATCTTGAAAAAAGTTGTTAATATGCAAGCCTAGATGAAAGTGGATAAAAGAAACTCATAAAAAGGAATTATGTTGTTGAAAATAATGAATATGGTGTGATGGCATAATTTACTTTATGTCTGACATGACCAATAGATCCTATTTAAATCCTCAATGTTTGGTAGTCTGTTTTTAGTGATCAGTTGTCGCTAAAATCTGGCATCATTTTAAGACATAGCTACCTACTGATAAGAAACTCCTCCCTTTTTACTTTTCTCTAAAAATTATTTAGAATTGAAATTTAAAATACCAGTACGTCCACCCAAAGATCAGGCATCACGTTGCGTAAATGAAAACGAAAAACTGTTCAATGAAAAGGTTAGGGCAAAACCAATTCAATGAAAAGGTTAGGGAAACATTCATAATTTATCATCAATGCATTAACAAAATAGAAAAAAATATATGCTAATGCAAATATGTATTTAAACAAATTAAAATATATTTCGACGAACGCAAAGAAATACAGTATATTTGAAATGTACAAAATAAGAAATTAATAAAGAAAAAATATTCGAAAATATATGAATAACAAATTAATCAAGAGTAACACATTATACTTTTCAATAAAGGAAAAAGTAGTTATTACTTCAGAGAGGATACGTCGAATTCCTTCTCTCGGAGCATCTTTATAATTTGAAGGATCATCTGACAAAAGCTTCAAAACTTTAACTTTACGACCAGGACAAACAGCGAAAACATCAGTAAAGGTACCGCCTCGATCAATGGCAAAGCAAAACTTGTCCTCCATAATATTAAGAATGTGGTCTCTATACAATTCAACAAAAAAAATAGATATATATTTCTATAAATTTAGAAAATTAAAATAAAAAATTTAATTTTACAAGTACGTTGGCTCATCAATAGGTTTATCAAGTAAACTTTGCTTGACATCTACACATTACTCCTACAATAACAAATCGGCCACGATTTGATCATGACGTAACATCAGAATATAAACAGTGAAAACAACAGTTAATAATAAACCGAAATTCCAGTCACTAATTCCTCGATTTAGAGAGTACAAGCGAAAAAACTACTTTCCTTTCCTTTTTTCTTTTCTAGGCGCGTAAACAAAAATTTGAAAACAAACATTGTGCTTTTAATTGAGAGAAACAGTAATTATTTTTTATACAAATGAAGAGAAAATTTTTGTAACTTATCTTTAATCTATTATACGTGTATCCATTATATTTCATGATTTAATTTGACTTTATCTACTAATGGTTTGGAATAAATAAGAATTCATAAAAAATGTCAAACCACTTGTAACGTGAAACATTGCATACATTAAAGTATTTGGTATTATTAGTAAATGGAAATAATATGTCTACAACCTATAAAAATACATTAAGAGACTTAAAATTGAAAATAAAAAGCTGGGAGTCTGAATTTCTTAAAATAAATCTTAAAAAACCAAGTAAAGTAAGTTGTTATTTTATTACATTTTTATTTCATCACAAGACTAGCTTTATGTGATGTTTTTACTTAATACATGTTTCTTTTTTTAGGAGGACATTACTAATGCACCATCGAATATTAAAGGTATATAAGAATATTTTTTGAAACATGTACTTTTTTTCTTCACAGTTTGTGTAGTATTTTGTGCCTGATAAAATAAAAATTCAAAACTCGTGTATAAGCCAACGTGATAGAAAATGCATACTATGCTTGGGAATAAAAATGTACCCTCTCTCTTTTATTGCCGGTTGTATATAGGGCAAAAGGACCTTCTAACTTCGTAATTAGAAGATTAAAAAAATATTAGTGTTCCTTTCAAATTGTCTTTTTTATGTGTCTCTTTATTAATTTTATGTTTAAGCATTCTGTTCTCAACTATTATTTTATGTTTAGCATGTGCCTTTCACAATATTTAGTGATCATCGCTAATGTCCGACAAAAAGAGATGTATTTCTATTGACGATGTCCTCTTAAGAACTTTTCAAAGTTAATGGAGGTGATTATAAGCCCTGGATATTTACGTATCGTGATCTGTCTCATCAACTACAATCGCCAAGATGCCAAATAGATTTTAAACTTGCAAATTTTTTAAAAAAAACATGTAGAAGTTTGCCCGGGTGTGGCTAAGGGTTATACCTTTCGAGTTGGTCCCTTTCTGTGATGTTTTTTTTAGTTTCTCACGGGCCACTGCCCGGAAGTTTCCAAGACTTGGTGGTTATTCTGCTACAGATCACGATACGGAAATCTCCCTTATGAGCCGACCTCCCCCTTCCAACTTTAGCTTTCAAAAGATTTCCAAAATTCTTGGCTTATATTTGGAAATATACAGCATTTTAGATATCAAAAGATATTTTGTGAACTGTGCTCAGTTGTGTCTAAACTATGAAGTTGATTATCGGAGTTTAAAGTTAAGCCACATAACCCTATTGAAAGAGGACTCCGGAAAATAAAATATGGTATTCAAGATTCAAATAACTTCAGTTTCTATATCAATTGTTAACTTAAACATACCTAAGTGTAATAAGAACAATATATCAATTTTTCTTAATTAAAAGACAAAATGAATGTAATATTTTTTAATCTAACAACCTTTGAAGTTTTTCAAAACTTTGCCTTCTTCAGGAAAAGAAATTGTAGTATACTTTAAACTTTCTCTATTGAAAATTTATTTTATTATTCTGTTTAATTTACTCACGTCATCGGTAATTTTTAAATAAATGGTAGTTTATTTTGAACATTATTTTGTCATAAAAAATTATCTGTTTGCATTTGCACTTATATTTTATAATTGTTTGGATGTTTTTATTTTAATTTTGGAAAAGAATTATGAATGAGGAATTGAAAGGATTTTTTTAAATGCAAATATGTTTAAAGTTATAAAAAAATGTCCTTACCAAAATAAAAATGTAAGGAAAAAAATCCTATATTATAGCTTGCTTTGGTATTATGTAAATTAGAAACTAGCTTTATGATAACTACTTGAGTGTGGTTGAATTTAATTATATTTTTACAATTTCTGACTAATCATTACAGGTTTAATCCTTTACTTACAGAATCATATAAAAGTTATTGGAAATTACAAAAGAAAGAAACTAATGAGAACAGTTTTATTAAGGTATGTTTCTGTTTTTTATTCCATATTTTTTTAGTTTCATTACTTTATTATCATTAATATTTATAAGAGTTTTTTTTTTTTTCATAGGAAGATGTTTGGAGTGTGAGTTTAAACAAATCAAATTTGAAATCTTCTAAGTTGAAATATAATGAACAATATGTAAAAAATATAAGTGACAAACTGAAGTTTAATTCAAGTTCTTTGAATGTAAAAGTAAGTATACATTTCTTAGTTATTTGTTCTCAAATTGCCCAAACAGTATTACAGTATTTACTTGATTTTTCCCACAAGAAATTTGAAATACCTATGAGTTATCAACTAACACAAAATTAAACAATAATTGGCAGTCTTTTTTTTCTGTATATCTATTTAAAGATTTAAGAACTGTAATTTAGGAATGGGGCTTTTATGAGTTCAACAAATTCCATTCTTAGAATTCGCCTGATTTTATCTGTAGATTTGTTTACAACAAACCCTTAACTTTAATGAACCAATACTTTTACTACCATAAAGAATTTTATCAGAATCTTTAATACTTAGTTGATATTTATCTGATGAAGCCACAAACTTCAGTATAAACAAGGTTTTTAGTTCCTTATGGTGTTTTTTACGCATACAATTAAAGCAATATAAAAGCCAACCAATAAAAACCAATTTTATTTTCAACCAATCATTTAAACAAAATACTTGAATTAAAGTCCTGGAACAGCATACTGGCTTGTAGAACAGCGACTAGTAGAAAAGTACCAGAATGTCGTACCAATTCGTTCCAACCCTACAACACCCCTGTTCATAATCTTTTAAATCAGAAATTATATTCTTACTTATCAATTAAAATTAGTAAATTTCAAAGGAATCAAACCAGATCAAATTACATTCTATGTCACTAAGCAATCAGCTCAGCCTATGTCACTCAAAAGAGGATTTTTTTCTGTAAAAATTGGTAGGAGTTTTTATTTTTTGAATAATTTTTTTGGGGGGTGTGCTGAAGATGAATCCGCATTTTACAAACAATATTTTTTTGGGAAGTATGTATTTTCCCTGAAAAAATATCCAGTTTTTTGCATGCAACTATTTTTTTCCCTTAAGATAGAAAATTTTTAATAGCATATCTGAAGACTAGAGAAAATTCCTACATGCATATATTATAGTGTACATATGGTTATAAATTTAAAAATTGTGAATATAGGAATAGACACTATATCATTGGAATAATATCTCTCTCACTAGTTAAACGGAAAATCACGAAGAAGAATTAATAAAGGTTTGGAATGCATAACAAATTTTCCTGCGATATCTAGAAATATGTTATAAAAAATTATTTTCAACCTCTGAGGGGAGAACTCCTTCTCAATAAACCTGATTTTTCATAAATCTTCTCCAAAATCACATTTTTAGGGTCTTTTTCATTTTTGATTTTTTGCTTATCTTTAAATTTTTGCTTAATTTAGACTTCTAACAACGTTCATGCTAGTTTTCCCATCCCCTCATCCATTTATTTCTATCCCCTGAGAAGAGTGTTTACCCTTTAACCCCTCCCCACTTCCCATGTAATCATGATTTTGTTTAAAAAAATTCTGAGAACAACGATAGTTAGTCTCCCTTTTTTAATTTTCATGCAAATAAAGTTTAGAATGTATGTTTTTCCCCAATTTTATTTTTGTTCCAAACAGCATAAAAGCACTCCCCCTGAAGAACCCATCTCCTAAAATCAAAATTTGAAATATAACTCTTATCATTGTTTTCAATAAGTAGTTCTTAACTTGTTTCTAATTTTCTTACTCTGTTAAATTATTAACTTTGCTTCACATAAAATTTTCATGAGCTTCCAAATGTCATAGTAAATATTCTAAATTTTAATTGCGCAGGTGTTTTTTAGAAGAAAAAACCCTAATGTTTAAGGAGTAGTGTCCTTAAAAATTGTGATTTTATTGGATGAGGCACTTGGGGGAACTGATTTTTTTTTAATTCAGAACAAAAATGAAATATGGGAAAAACTCATATTCCAAACTTTATTTTCAAGATCATGTAGGAGAGATCAATAACATTTAAACATAACATCATGATTTTTAGAAAAATTATGGTTATAAGGAATGTGGGACTTAAGGGGTGAACTCTTTTCTCGAGGGCTAGAAATAAATTGGTGAGGGGGATAGGGAACCTCACATAAGTGTTGCTAGAAGTTTAATTTGAGTAATTAATTAATTGAGTTTTATTCCTATATTTTCTTTTAATATAGATATCCCACAAAAGAATTTTTTATACATTTCAAGCCTTTATTAATTATTCTCCTCTATAAATCTCCATTGAAGTCCTTGGGGGAAACATCATTCCTGTGCTTTTTTCATTGTTCCAATACTAATTCTTTGATTTATTACTCTATAGACACATTGTAAATGTAAAATTTGTAGAAAATTTTCTCTAGTTTTCAAATATACTATCAGAAATTTTCTATCCTAATCCATAAAAAAGTTATACGACAAGAACTGGATTTTACCAGGAAAAAATTTATTTCAAAATGTGTGGATTTGTGTTCAGCACCTCAAAAAACATAAATGTCAAAAAAATAAAAACTTCTGCCATTTGTTCCAGGTAATGTCCATTTTTGAGCTCTATTGCCTAGATTAATGAAACATCCTATCACTTCATTTCTCAGAACTAAAGTCATTACAGACTGTTCCTCCCTCTCCAGAACTTACTGATAGTAAAAATGTTAAATTATAACAAAAATTCTAAATATTTACAGTTATATAAGTTCTGCCAATATAAAACTAACTTCTTCCATCAGCATGACAGCCTATTTAGCCGCCCCAGCTAGTCGTCTCCATCTGGCTCGATGGAGATGACTAGTTAGTGTCTTCTAGGTTTCTCCTATTTATTGATTCCCATGGTTTTAAGATCTTTTTCCACGGAATCAATCCACCTGGTGTTTGGTCTTCTCCTTTTTCAGTTGCCTGCAAGCTTTTCAAAAGTCAGCTTCTTAACTGAGTCACCATCATCACTTCTACAGATGTAACCCAGCTATCTTATTCTGTAGGATTTAATAACTGAAATTATGTTTGGTTATTTAAATTTTCTGTTAAATTCATAATTGTACTGAATCTGTCAAGCACTGCTTTCTTTAACACCTCCGAAGATGGTGCTGAGTATTTTTCTTTCAAATATTTGTAGGTTATTTTCCTCAGTCTTTTTTAAATCTCAACATTCTCTAGTACAGTACAGAACCCGTTATCCGGAAATCAGAAAACCGGAAAACCAAAAAACCGGAACGAAATTCGATAAATTTTCTCGCCACTTTTTAAAAAAAAAATTTTTTTTTCCTCATAAGATTTTACGATTTTTCTTTCTTTTTTTAACGATGTTTACCTTACCATCATTTTGGAAATAATCATTAGTCAATTACTTCATCGTTTTTTCATATTTTTAAGATTATTTCCAATTTTTTTTTTTTTTAGTTGAGTTTAACAATAAAAAAACGGCTTTTTGTAGCGATTCAGAAAACCGGAAAAATCAGTTATCCGGAATAGCGATGGTCCGGACCGTTCCGGATAATCGGTTCCCTACTGTACAAAATACACTGAACAGCTAACTATGATACATAAAACTTCAAAGACTAAACTAAGTTGACTCATAAAAACCAATCATCTTGTTAATGTTTGTATTATATTATTTAAGGAAAAAACTAAAAAGTGATATTTTTTTACAGAGAATTCTTCCTCTGGCTTCTGAAACAAGCAATTCTGAAGTAACAAATTCTGCCACATCAGTATCATTTGAAGTTAAAGATGACATTCCAATATCTCTGCCAAAGGCTAATCACAATTGTCCTGTTGTTGATATAAGTGAATGTGATTCCCCTTTCAATGATAATACTGGCATGATAAAACGATTCAAAACTGTTCAATCTGTCAATTTAATTCCTTCAACTGTAGGTTTTATTCCACAATTAAAACCATTACAATTTGATCAAAATGTAAATGCAGATTGGCTGGAAAGGTGTGATTTTTCTTTATCAAGTACTGCTGATGTAATTAAAACATCTAAAGAAGTTCATAATAAACAAACTCCATCAAACAAAAAACCTGAAAAGAATGAGCTAAATGATGATGTGCAGAAAAAATGTGAGTTAACAGAAAATAAACAATGTTTTCATGAAATGAATGAAACTAAACAAAATTATTATGAGTTGAATGAAAGCAAACATAATAGTTGTCAAATAAAAGAGAGCAAACAAGATTCAGCTGACATTGCCAAGACAAATAGTTTGAATGAATTGAAAGCTCTAAAACATTCGCCTGTTACCAATAGTTTTGTTGCAAAGCATAATTCATCAAATGAAGTTTGCTCTGAAAAATTCAACTTTTCATCTCAAAATGAGAAGGAATCAGATAATGAAATCTCTTCTAAAGATGATTCTGCCTCAGAGAAAAAACCACCATCAAAAAGACGTAAGTTAAATAAGTCTTCTGGAAGTTCAATTGAAGTGTTAGACTCTTCAAAAAAAGCTTCTCACCTTAAAAGGTAAAATAATTTCTATTGTTCTTTCTTTTTTTTTTTTGGTGGGCCCCAAAACAGGGAATTTTATCAAACTTGAAAAATCAGAGAAATGTGAGGGAATTTAATTAAAGTACCTGAAAAGTCAGGGAAAATGAATTTAAACTGAGTTTTAAATACCTTGAAATCCTAATTTTTTTTAAGAAAATAATTGGTCTGAACCGTTATTTCTGGGAATCTTTTCATATTGTGGAAAATACAAATTATTTAATTAATGATCTTTTAGTATCTCATTCTTTCCTAATATTTGGAAATCAATTTTAATTTAGTTTCTAAATTAGTTTCTAACTTGGGGTTCTCGTCCTACTCCCACATATACCTTTTTCTTATCTCTTTTTTTTTAGTTTAATTTTTTAGCTCAAATTGTTCCTCATTCCTTGTTAGTGAAACCTCTTTTTTGCTTAATGCAACTTGTTTGTCTCTTGTTTTCTTCTGTCATTCTGCGTTTTGAACTCTGAAGAAATTTCTTGTTTATAGAACCAAAACTCTAGTATGCCTGTTTTTGTGCCATGGTTTACTCATGTATTTTAGCTTCATCCATATGCAGCAAAAAGTACACCCTATCATTTTTTTGTTTCTTATTAGATATTTATAAATGCTGGAAAAATCACTAATTTCTTCAATAGGTACCTACATTTATTTTTTACATTAAAACAATTGAAATTTATTCTTTAATATGCTGGTTATTTAATAGATATATTTATGATATAAATCAATCAGGCTCATGTCTTTTTCTACAGTTTTTCTTTTAGAGTGCTAGTGAATATTTAATAAATATACATTTCAATTAATGAGTTCAAATCAGAATCTGTAATTTATCTTTGCAAATAGGTTTGGTACTAATTTGTCAATTATTTCTTTGCTAGTATAAGAAATAAAAACTTTACTTCCCTATTTCTAACAAAATTTGAACTAATAAATTTATAGTTTAATGAAATTCTGTCAAAATCAATCAAAGAAAACTATCTGTAAGTTATAAATCAATCAATTATTGGTATTTCTTTGTGCGCATTTTGCAAAATGTTTACATTTAAGAGACAAAACAATTTTAAATTTGCATCCTTTTTAATGACTATTAATCCTGTTGCTGAATTATTTTTTTTTTCACTGAATTTTATTCTGAAAAAAATTTTTTTGCAAATAATAATTTTTGTAATGTTCAACTTAAACTAAATATTTAGCTAAGATTCTCTTCTTTTTTTTATCAAACTAAAAAGATGTTAACTGTCTTAATTTTCTTAGATACAATAAAGTATGAAAATTAAAAGAAATTTTTTTCTTATAATTTAAAATTGATCCATTTTACTTACTCATTCATCCTCAATTTTTTTTTTCAACCTAGAAAAATTGCTAGTGGATCTTTAAATGAAAACTTCATAAGATTAGACATCAAAAAGAAAAAATTTTCAAGAGGATTTCGTTCTACAAATGTTAGAAAGTTGAAATGGAACAAGTGGAAACAAATGAAAAAAGCCTCCTCTGGTGCTGACAAAAGTAATATAACTGGTTGTTTTAAATGTGGGGAATTCGGACATTGGGCAAGAAACTGTACTTCTGTGAACTATGCAAAAGGTATATTTATTGTTCATGTTTCTTTTCTTTCCAACTTGCCTAAGTCTGAAACTAATTGTTGCTTTATGGTTTAGAGAAAATGAATGAAGAATTTGAAAATGAAGAGTTAGATGATTTACATTTGCCTACTCTTGAGGAAGCTGCTAAGTTGTTAAGAGAAAAAGACAATAAAAGTAAAATATCAAATTCTGTTCCCATTCATATTGTTTATGCAATATCTCATTAAGTCATATATTATTTATATCCATATCGCAATTTTGTAGTACTGGTAAGAATCATAAAACAAGTTGTTAATTAAGAAAGAACACAAAGAAATCATAGTAGCGATATTTGGTGATAAATGTATAATATAATAAAGTCAAATAAATAGTTTATGTGTTAAAATTCTAAAAGCTTGGAAAATCATAAATAATTTATCAATGTTCTTTTCAAAGGAGATTTAAAAAAAAAATAATAATAAAACAGTCTTTGCTTTTTTGTCAAAAATCGGCTCAAAAAATGCTTATTGTCTAGAAACTTTGAGCTATTTGCCCATTAACTATTAATAAACAAACCTCTCTAAGCAATCACAATACTACATTATTTTATTCGCTTTTATTGTATGAACTTGGTTGCTTAGCAACAGAGCAAATTTAGATATTGCTCTCTTAAATTGTATATCCTAAATTACTCATTTGCGGCAGCTACATAGCTTGGATGTTTTTTGATCCTGTCGTCAAATATGTATGGCTTCCTATCCACTCCCTCCCCCCTTTATGATCCAACTTTTTCAAAATTTTGCCTACCCCCCCACACACTATTTGAAGGTCAGGAATCCGAATGTAAGAAAAAAATATATGTTTAATCAGAAAAAGTAAGTTTTTGGGTTTGCTTTTGTAATTTCATTAATAGTTAGCACTAATTAATTAGCATATTTCAATTCATCACCATTAACCATTAAGATTGACACTTAGTACTTGAAAATGCAATCATTAGAATGAAAGTTATTCAGAGTGATATATTTTTTTATTTTGCACACTATACATAATAGTTAGGATGTTGTACCAATCACACTGATTATTTACTGACTACTAATTACACTAATTATTTACTTCCAATTATGCTAATAATTATTCAGATTTATGAAACTTGATAATTATTTTTTTGGTTTAAATTCACTGAATTTACATCTACCTAAGAAAGGATAATTTTTTTACTTGTAATTTAGTAATTTAAATTGCTCTTTAAAATACAGTAAAAGCTAATTTTCTTCTCTAATTTCTTTTCAGTATCAACATCTACATTGAATTCTAAAGTAATCAGCATACCCGATGAAAATGATCCTTCAGTCACTTATGAAATCAAAGACTTCAACATTTTTCTAGAGGAAGAGGAATCAATGAAAGGCAGTCTTGAACCTTTGTATACAGTGGGCAAAAATGGAAAGATGAGAAGTTAGTATTAGATGTATTATTTTTGTGCAGTGTATTGTATATGTAATTGTACCTCCTTTTTATATATTTATTTTTTGAATTTATGAATATTTCAAGTTATTTGCTTATCATTTTAAATTCAAATCTGTGAGAGTAATTTATTTATTTTCTTGACATTAAAAAAAATAAGGTCAAAGTTATTTTAACTTTTTATTGACGCTATGTTTGCTTTTTTAAACCATAAATAACGCACTTTCAAGTCCTCTAAAGCAAAAGTACTCTACCCTGGGATGTATATGTATATCAGTATATCTTTTACTTACAAATTTTTGGTGCATTTTTTTTTCTTTTTTTTTCGTTTAAAAGGAAATTTTTTTTTCAAGAACATGTTGACTGTTATTTCTGATTTGTATATTTTTGAAGCAAAGGAAGCTTCTTAATTTAGTAATATGGGTACAATTTATTTTGCTGCATAAACTAAGTATCAAAACTTGATGGTAAATAGAAATTTTGCTTTTATTTTCCCGTTATGGAAACCTTTTAATTATGCCATACTTTGCTTTCCTCTTTTTTTTATTCCAATTGGTTAATGATAATTTTTTAAAAATTTATTTTGGCTATAATTAATTATCTTTTTACCAAGCCAATTTCTTGGTCTCTATTATTTTAGAAGAAGAATGTTAATTTAATCTGTATCCAGAGTTTAAACAAGAATTAATTATGGATAATTAACAGCATTATTAATTCTTTTATATTCAAATATTATTCCAAACAGTACTAAACTACTGTATCTTATAAAGATTTTATTTCTTTTATAAAATTAGGAAAGCTTTTGAACTTTAAAATGTTAACACTTTAAAAATATAAAAGTTTGCTTTCGTACCCTTGAACATGTATAAAAATTATCATCACCTTGATAACTATTATTTTCATTATATATTTATTTTATTTTTTTATTTATTTATTTATAGCTACACCTAAAGCTGTATATGATGCTTTAAAAGAAATGGGATATTCTAACTTTAGAGATGGGCAAGAAATTGCTATTATGCGAGTCCTATCTGGTATGAAAAGTTTCTTTAATTTGATTTTTATTTTACTCGTTTTAAAGTATTTCATTTAAAGGAAATATCTAATGCATTCTTTCCACCAAATTTATTCGTAGTATTTCCTCAATATACTTGAATAAAAACGAAACCTCTCTTAACTTTTTAGTTCATTTAAACTTTTAGTAAGTATATAGTTTCAAATAATGTTTTTCAACATGCCTGTAAATATAAAATTCTAACTTTTTTGTTTAAACAAAATAAGATAACTAACGAAAAAATCTTCTGTGTGCTTCATCTTGAGCTGAATATTAGCTAAATCTCATTTTTAAACTTAGCAAATAAAGGATATTAAAAAAAAATTTTGAAGCTACTTCAAAATTTCCTTTTCACCAAATAAATGTTTCTAGGTACTAGTATGAAATACTTTAAAATAATAATATAATGTTCAATAATGTATGGAAACAGTCAATATCTCCAAAAAAATTCACATTAGACCGAAAATTTAAAAACAAACTTGAAATATTTGCAAAAGAGGCATTCAATAGTACTAAACTCAAAAATACCCCCCCTCCCTTCAATCTCATTACCCTAGTGTAAGGTAGAAGTAACTAAGATTTTTCAGAAAAAATACACTGATTTTACTATTAAGCTCTTGCATTTTTGATTTATATGTGGTGTTGTAATAGCAAAATGAAGACAGTGAACAAAATCTTTTAAAATATAAAGCGAAAAATGCATGTTAAATCGAAAGAAAAACTCTTGTTTAATATTTTGAAAAACCTGTCTAATGATACCAAACTCAACCTTCTTTCTCACCCCCTCCTCAGGCTATGGAGGTGAGGGCTCATCTGGGACTGTGTATTAGTCATGATTTTTTCCCCATTTTATGTAAATGTAATGAGTATTTTTAAATATGAGATAATGTTTGTATACTTATGATATTGTTTCCAACCTCGTGCTGTGATATTCTTTATCTTTGAATGAAAAGGATTATTACCTATATTTCTTACCTTATACAGTACAGATCCCATTATCCGGAAATCAGAAAACTGGAAAACCGAAAAACCGGAACGAAATTCGGTAAATTTTCCCGCCATTTAAAAAAAAAATCAAAAAATTTTCCTCCTAAGATTTTAGGATTTTTTTTTTTTTTTAAAGATGTTTACCTTACCATCATTTTGGAAATAATCATTAGTGTATTACTTCATCTTTTTTTCTTCTTTTTAAGATTATTTCCAAATATTTTTTTTTTTTTTTACTTGGGTTTAACAATTAAAAAAACGGCTTTTTGTAGCGATTCAGAAAACTGAAAAAATCGGTTATCCGGAATAGCGATGGTCCCGATCGTTTCGGATAATCGGTTCCCTACTGTACTACCTATCTTAACAGGAAATAACTGTACAGTTATTAATTATAGATTTTTCTAGAACTGTCCTCATTTCATGCATAAAGCACAAAAAGATTTTTTTTTTTAAATTAACCCTTGGAATAATTTTTTTCTGTGATAATTTTATTCTCATCTAGTGCATGTGCCAACTGAACTGACTAAATGCTTCTGACCAGTTCTGTATGGTTTTAAAAACTCTATTGGTTTGAAAACCATGCAGAACTGATCAGAATAATGCTTTCACATTAATATGATTTATTATCATCATATCATTCTTGAGATTTTCAAATTAGTTATGCATTTGAATAAATTGTTTTATTTCAAATATGTGTGACAACTATGATATGTGTTTCTGACAGCTAATTTCTGTGAAAACTTTTCATTGCAACTGTAAACTTCATAAATTACATTTCATTGTAACTTGAATATTTATAATTGCTGACAATTTAGTAGAGTAACTGATAAATATTGAACCTTGTGTAATGGTTTTATGCTTCAAGTTGTTCATTATTTCATTTTCTTAAAGTTAGTTCAATTAATATATGGAGTTAAAGTTGTAATTCTTAATATTCATTATTTTAAAGGATAAATCAGGTAATCATGCTAGCAGCAGGTTAATTTAAATAGTTTGAAACTTAGTATTTTAATAGTTAATGAATGAAACATTCTGTAACTAAGAAAACTAAATTTCATTTGATACCTAGGTTTATCTACTATGGTTGTTTTGCCCACTGGATCTGGAAAATCCCTTTGCTACCAACTGCCTGCATACATGTATGCTAAGTTTCAAAAATCATTTGCAATAGTTGTATCTCCACTAGTATCATTAATGGAGGATCAGGTATTTTTTTTTTCTTTGTTAATGTTCTTCTTGGCAATGCATTTATTTTAATTGAATCTAAATTACAGCAAAGGAGTGTACAAATTTTAAAATAATTAATGTATAGTTAAACCTTGATAACTTTAACCTCAGTTTGGTAAGTTTTTTGATATCTTAAAAAAATTCTCTTTAAAATTCATATGCAAAAAAACTTGCTTAGATTAACTATTTTTGCTCTTCCATCAATAACATCTTGAATTTTTACTACTAATTTAACAAAAAAATTTGCTTATAAAAATAAAATATTATAATTTCAGATAACAAATTTTTTAAAAAATTAATAGCTATTCTCTACGTATGAAGTGAAGAGGCAAATTACTAATAAATGATTACAATATGTTGAAAGTTGTACAAAATGTTGTAGATCAAATGAAAAGGTTTGTCATCTTAGGGTGTCACAGTCGTAAAATTTCATAAATTCTTTTTCTAAGCAAGCAATAATGGATTTTTATTAATTAATATGTCTTATAAATATAAGTCTTATGAATTATATTATTTTAATTTTAAAAAATGGATTACTTTTTAAAAAGATGTGTAAAAAAATAAAAAACTTCCTTTTTCTCGAATTGGAAAGTTAACTGAAAATTTGGGTGAAAATTAATGTACTTTGAGTTTGCTGTGATTGCACTGTTAGCAAGTTATATAGTAATCTTTTAATCATTTGGGATGTATTGATTGTTTTTTTTTCTTTAAGATAATTAAAAAGTAATCATACTTTTTTATCATGTTTTTATGATAAAAAACTTATATTATTTTTGGTCAGAAAAAGTTTTAAAATCTCAATAAGATTTAGAAATTCTAAAAGATAATTATTAGTAGGTAAAAAAAAACAATAACTTTGAAATGAAAATCATGCTGATTCCGAAGTTATGCAATTTTCTTCATAATAAATCTAATAATACCATACATTACAATGTTTTTTTTATTATTATTATTATGTTGTCCTATTCTTAAAGTTAGGTGAACCATAATTTTTAATGCTATGATAACTTCTCTTTTTTAGTCATAAAATTATGAATAAATGAAATTTATGCTTAAATCAAAAGTTAGACTGTTTTAAGAATTTAGAGTTTTTTTTTTATTATTATTTTTAATAATTTAATGCGATCTACCCAAAGTTTCATGATCAAGAAACATAATCCAAATATTCAAATTAGAAATAATTATCCAGCTTATCATCACTCTCTCCATAAAACTTCAAAAACGTTTTTCCCTAACCTACATTTTTTTAACGAGCCAAACTCATAAGTTGAACAAATATTTATCAATTGACTTCAAATTTAAGGTGCATTAAACTTATTTGCATTTTTAATATGAAAGTTAACTCCTTTTTTTCTCCAGGTAACTGGTCTGCCATCTTGTTTACATGCAGTTTGTTTGCATAGTGGAATGTCTGATTCTCAGAAGACAACTGCAATTGAATTAATATCAGATGGTAAAGTGCAGATAGTGTTAGTGTCCCCAGAAGCAGTAATAAGCTATGGATTTTTAGAAAAATTGCAATTGCCAAATATGCCAGCAATATCATTTGTTTGCATTGATGAAGTTCATTGTTTATCTCAGTGGTCACATAACTTCAGACCCTCATATTTGCAGTTGCATAAGGTAATTCGTTTTAGTAACCGCAAAAATATCTAAGGAATAATTTAAAAATTCTATTGATAAGTTACTTATAAGTTTTTATATACTGAAAAACTAACATAACGTAATACTAATTTGCTCAGAAAAGTTACCTTTAGAATTATAGATTTTAATATAAAATATTTTACAACTTGGTTTCTGAATTGTTTAATTATTATTATTTTGTAATTTTGTGTATTATATTTCATTGTCCTTTAATAAGCTAGCTGTGAAAAGTTGTTTGAAGTTTTTCCTTTCATATAATAGAAAAGAGCACCAAGTTATTACATGCTGTGTTTAGTTTTTAACATGAATAATATTAATTATACTTTTGTCAGATTACATTATTTTTAAATTTATAAAAGAAATGATTTAAATCAATTTTAAATGTAATATTAACATATAAAAAATTTTGACAAATCTTATTGAAATAAAGTAATGGGTTGAAATATCTTAGATTATCTGTGCTTATTTAATTAGAAATTTAATTTTATATTGTATTAGATTAGTGTGGCTTATCACTGAAAAATTTGTTTATGATCAAGATATTAGAATATAAATTTGTATGAATCCTTTTAAAAATAACTATAACGTTCTAGAAAATTATAGCCTCACCCAATTTTCGTTAATTTTAAATAAAATAATTTTTTTTTATATATTTCTCCAATAGAACTGAAATTTTATTGTTATGCACTTTGTTTATTTTTTACTTATGTATATTTTAAGACAAAAGTAATAAAAATATTTTTAAAAATATATGAGGTGATGGGATTCATCTCCTTATTTAACGGTTTAACCTATTTTTTGATGTTGGTAATTTTGTGTATGAATACATTGTCATTCATGATTATTAGTAGGTTTTTCAGTGAATTCTTCTAAGACAGTATTTGGGAACTTTCTATAATTTCTTGAAATAATTCAATATCCTATAAAGGATGTTCTTTAAAATGAATAACATACAAAATTCTCTTTGATTCTTAAAAGCACCACTAAACCATTAGACTTTCATACACAAAATATTTCTTTAAAATGTATTAAGGCTCATTTTTAATTCATGCACTAGCATGGATCATAATTATCAACATTTCACTTTTTTTCATAATTTTAAATAGTATAAATATATTTTGATTTTAAAGGCGGACATGTTAAGTAAAATAACTAAAGTTACATTTTGATGATTTTTTTTTCCTTATTGTTATAACATATTACATACTTTTTAAGGCATGTACCAATCTTTTCAGCCTCATAAATGAAATAATATTAAATAAAATTTACATCCAGATTATTTATTTTCATGAAAATTCAAAACATTCAAACTTCTCAATGAGCATTCGTTTCTTTTCTTTTTTTTTTCCAAGTCCTGGTACATTTTTTTGCATGAAATCAATGATTCAATGCTTTAGTTTGCATTCTGAATTC
This sequence comes from Parasteatoda tepidariorum, assembly GCF_043381705.1. Taxonomy (NCBI): domain Eukaryota; kingdom Metazoa; phylum Arthropoda; class Arachnida; order Araneae; family Theridiidae; genus Parasteatoda; species Parasteatoda tepidariorum. The sequence continues at coordinate 89,259,136 of NC_092207.1, forward strand.
TTATTTATGCTTATTCTTTATAATTTCCTAAATTATTAGTGATAGTTTTAAATTTTATCCAATAATTTAATGCTTTTTTTTTCTTTTGAGTGAAATACTCAATTTTATATTTATTTATTTATTTTGCTCATTATGAGTCATTTTTATTAATTATTTAACATGAACATTTCTTAAAATTAATGTCATAAAATTTATTATAGTTAAAAAACTACCAGTGAGATTATAATTTTCTAGTACTACATTTTTTAGTTTTTCTCATTTTAATTACTGCTAGATTTTTATATTAATTCAAATATAAAGCAAACTGATTAGTAGTAATGAATTCTTATCCATTCTTAAAGTTTAAAAACAAGAAAGATGTACTGAGATTATATTTTTATGAAGCTACTGCTATATCTCCTTTTATTATGTTTGCGGCATTGAACATCTTTATAATTTCTACATTCTGTCTTTTAGGTTTTGACCCAAAAACTTGGAGTGAAATGCATATTAGGTTTGACAGCTACAGCTACTCGTACTGCTATAACTGATATTATCACTCACTTAAATTTAGATAGCTCAGAAAATTCTGTTGTTGGTCAGACTAATGTACCTCAAAATCTTCATTTATCTATTTCAAGGGATAAAGATAAGGACAGAGTATGTATCTAAAATATATAATCTAATGTTATACTTAAAAAACAAGAAATTTATTATTTTTCATTACAAATAAAATATACATTTGTACATAAAGTATTATACCATCTACAACATAAGAAAATCTCTAATATATCTTACAAAAATATACTTGATTACAAGATACTTATTGTATTAATCTTTAAATTTATTTTTGAAATTAATCATAAAAATTAATTAAAATATGAAATTAATTCTTGACAATAAAAGCTTTAGTAATTTGATGCATAAAAATTTAAATCTCTGCAACTTGCAAACAAAGTTATTACATAGTTTTAAGAATAGTTTTGAAGAAATTTCAAAAGGAAGATTAAACCTTAATAGACAAATTACTACATCATCGAAAAATGTCAAAATTTATTTTATTTAGAAATTTTTATTTGATTAAATCTTTATTAGCAAGTAATTTTACTTGTTTTCTTAAAATTTCAGTTTAGTTATCTTTTTTCAGTAGTTATATTTAGTCTTAGTAGTTCAGTCTTTTTTAAGTAGTAGTTACCATGGAATTCTATGTGTTTTTCTCCAAAACATATGGTTATAATATAGACAAAAAAGTTTTTAAGATGGTCCCTGGAAAAATTTTAAAAATACAATTTATCATATAAAGTGTGACTTCATAATTTTTTTTTTTTTGAATGTAAGTAGCAATCTATATTTAATACCCAATTTCATTGCCTCAAAATTTCATTCAATACCTCAAACAGATGCTTCAAAAAATTGATCTTAAAGCAAATTTATAGTGTTTTGCCATTCATAAAACAAATTGAACATTCTGTAGAATTCAAAACAATATTTAAGACTCTGAAAAAGAAAATTCTCTTTTTCGAAAGTTTGTAAAGAATATTGGTTCGTAAAAAACGGAGTTTTCTGTTTGAAATTAAGCCAAAAAGAAAGAAAAGGAAGCTAAAGCATATAAATTAAATTGAATTAAGAATCTAAATCTTAAAATTAAGGGAACACTTAGAAAAACCATGCATGCTTCTATTTATTTATCCTACTTTACATCACAAAACCCTTTATAGTTGCATGTCCTTAAAATTAATAAACTGTTAATGCAAATGTAAGTTTAATGCGTTTGTTTAGTAAAATTTATGTATGAAAATGTGATTCTATTTTCATACATAAATTTTGGTAACTGACTAATGCAATATTAACTAACTAATGCACCTGCTAACTTAGTTTATTTTTGCTAACTAGTTAGAATTTTACAAAATTTTATCGTATGTGAATATATCATTGATTTTTTACAAAAGGATAGGAAACTATTTAAATGACTGAATTTAATAAAAATGATTCTTAAATTTAAACAATTAACTCATATGAAGTTATCATCTTCAACTTTATTGATATAATTTATAAAGACTCAACCTTATTAATCTATTTTTTGTTATTTATTATCATTACAGGCTTTAATACAGCTACTCAGTGGAGATCGGTTTCACAATTGCTCTTCTATTATTATATATTGCATCCGTCGTGTTGAAACTGAGCGTTTAGCTGCTCTTATACGTACATGCATGCAAGATGAAGTAGATACGAATTTGCTAAAAGAAAAGAAAAAATCTAAGTCTAGTAAGTACCATTTTATTATAAATTCATCCTTTAAGTGAAATCTTTCATAATACTGATAGAGATTCGTGTTTGTAACTGCAATTATTAATTTTTTGTGCTTTTTATTTATTAAGAAAAAAGATGTTTCAAATGGACTGCTGAAGCCTACCATGCTGGATTAGCTCCTCCTAGAAGAAGATCTATTCAAAAAAAGTTTATGTCTGGTAATAAAACATAAAGCTAAAAATGATACTTTTTTTAATATATGTGTGTATATTACTGTAAAAAAACAAAATTAGTGCAATGTCTTTGTTCTCTGGCATGTTTCAATCTTCAAATAGTCCTTTAGTAAATATTAAATATCACTATTCATCTTAGTTAAATATCATTATTTCACACTTAAAGACCATGTAACGAAATGTAAACATTCAGCAAGTGGTGACTGTTTAAAAAAAAAATTATTTTAATTGTTTCTCTCTTATAACCCTCATAATGGTGCATTCTGAATTTCAACATTTAGTGAGAAGCAATGATATTTTTTAAGAAAAGTATATTCTGTTAAACATTCACATCAGTGTGTTGACCTTTGCTAATTTTGTATATTTTGCAGTAACATAGCTATAATATTTTATTTTTGAAACTCTCGTTAGACTGTTGCGATTCACTAATTTTGGTCTTCCACTGTAATTTGGTCTTTCACCTAATTTTTTTTTTTATTCACAATGTTGACATTCACTAATTTCAATTTTCACAGTATCATATACATAAATTTTTAAATAAAAATTTTCTGAAATATTTATACTTTTATGCTCCTATTTTAGTATAATATGTTTCTTTCAATAGGTAAACTGCGTGTTGTTATTGCTACTATAGCATTTGGTATGGGTCTGGATAAACCTGATGTAAGAGCCATTATTCATTATAACATGCCCAAAAATTTTGAAAGTTATGTTCAAGAAATTGGAAGAGCTGGACGAGATGGACTGGACTCACATTGTCACCTGTTTTTAGATAGTGAGGTAATGTAACATCAGTTTTAAATTATAAGATTGTTCTAAAAAATGTCACAATACTCATTTTGCATCTCCACTGAATCACAAGTGTAGCAGGAAACTTTTATATCTTTTCAGAGTAAGTGACTAATTTCTAATCCTTTCATGATTAACTTTTGCTAAAAGGCATTTTTACTTCAGTTTCATCTTTTTAATATGTTTCAACTAATATTTTTTAAATGTTGCATTTCATCTTCCTTATGAGTTGCCACTCATTTTTTAATATACCGTAACTTTTTAATATGATTTTAATGAAGATCACAAGGGAAGAACACAGTAGAGTGTCCATATTTTACAAAAAGAGTGATTGAATCATCGTCTGTTGCATTTTTAGTATTACTAAATTTTGACAATTAACGTGGAAAGTCGTTTTCCCCTGAGAATTATCACTCAGTGCAGATGGGTCATCCTGGGGAAAAACAGTTACTGTCCAAACACTGCAGTTATGATAGGAGATGGGATTTTTTTAATTGGAGGAAGCATTTATCTGATTTTTACCCCGCAAAAAATGTCCAATTCGTACTCTGACAATAAGGATACTCAGGGTGAGTATAAATAACCTTAAGATATCCTTTAAAACGACTTTTTATGGTGAATGAATACCTACTTCATTCACCTCCACACAAAAAAAAATTTTGCTTTAATTGTCAAGCATCTGACTGAAAAACACTAGCATCTGAGTTACTGGCTGAGTGAAAAACAATACTAATAAGCAATCAGCACAGATGAACGCATAAAAAAATCTTTCCCAAATGTAAACTTGACGACATTAGTATCCCTTTAAAGGTTGCTGGACATCAAGATTTGCTGTTTCTGGAAAAATGTTCAGAGAAATCTGAGGCATGAGAATTATATGAAAACCTCCGTGTTTTGAATATACCTCAAAAGAAGAACAGATAAGGAGGCGGAATGAAGAACAAAGAAGATATAGTGAATGATAGTGAGTAAATATTGGTTAGGGGAAAATATTGCTGAAAAAACTGTTCTTGTCCAAACTGATTTTTAAAATTTATTTTTTCTCAATATCAAAAATTGAAGCGGCCAAGGAAGTGTGTAACATTTTTATGAAAATAAGTTTTTTGTTAGTTTTGGAATATCAATCGCCGATTATCAAATACCAAGTAATTTTCTAGACTGCCTAATGAGAAAGACTCCAGCAATTTGGAAGCAATTAAAACAATTTTTCCACAATTGACGCAGTTTTTTTTTTGTTTTTTTTTGTTTTTTCTTGAAAGTGCAGATTTGTAACGTACCACCTTTTAACATTGACTGCTTCAATTGTAAATTTCATTTTAAAATTTTTAGGGGATATAAATAAATGTTTGTGATTTTTGTAAGCCTGCTCTTGGATAGTTTCAAACCTTGAAATTCATTTTTTTCTCTGAATCAGCTTTTATGGACGTAAATCGTTCTTATCCCTTAATCTTCAAATATCGTTGTATTTTAGATGTTCTGTTAGATGTAAACATTATATATGACCCTTCAAATTATACAAACTAAAATATTTCAGATTTTAATTCATATATGTTTTGATTTTTTTCCCTTATTTATATTTAAATATCGATGTATCAACTGAGCTTAGCTTTGCAATTATAAACAAACTTAGGTTTTTTTCTTTATCGTTTACAGCAAAATGATCTCTGGGAACAGCAAAGGCATATATACTCTGATGGTATTGACCGACATACTCTGAGGAAACTTTTGAAAAAAGTTTTTCTGCCTTGTAAATGTAGTTCCTCGAACACAAATTCTGATACCTCCAAAACAGTATGTGTTACATTTATTCTTCTCCTACTCTTAAGAACAATAATTTTAAACTCAATCAATGATGTATATCTTTAAACATTTATTTCGAAAAATATTGATGGCTTAAATGGGGGGAAATTAGCACTAGCAAGGAAGCAATTCTTCTACAGTGAAACCTTTCTGGAGCGACGACCCTCTGTTCTACAATAAAATGGTTGTTAATGGAGGTTGGTCATTCTTAGAAGTTACCACCATTGATTTCAAATTGTTATCAAAGGTACAGGATTTTTGCAAACGATTTTAATTTTAGTCAGTGTCATTTTCTTTGTGTGGAAATGCCACTTTTGTTGGCATCATGAAAACTGAATTGATGAATAGAATTTAGCTTCGATAGAAAGTATCTCTACTAACTAATTAATTATGTGTAAAAACAAATTTACAAAGCAAGTGAATGATAGAACTATTTTAAATAAATTAACAATTATGTTTTTTGTTCAAGTTTGCATTTAATTTTATATTTTAAAAATTTAATAGCTTTAGAAGATGAAAAGAGGTTTGTGTGTTTAAAATGCTTAGTTTTTTCTGAAATAACTTTTTTTATATTTCAACTATCAACTCTAAAAATAAATCATTAATTGCATCTTCTTTAATGCACTTTGAATGCAACATGAGGTTGTAGATCTCTTTCAAAGATCATCAAAAAGAGCTCACTAAATAAAAGCCTCACACAAATATTATGAAAATATTTTAATCTACTTATTTGTTTGGTTAATATTTTTTGTTTTGATATTTCTTCATGTTTCCGTATTTGACCTTTTCCGCATTTAGTGCAAAGGTTTTACCCGTTCGCTAGGAAAAGTTTTAATGATCTCTTAATAAAGATTTTCTTCAACTCAAAGTTTTTCTTCAAAAAAATTCCCTGCCTCCCAAAAGTGATCGTAAATAAGAGGAGGTCGTCGCTACATAGAGGTGGTCTTTCCTGGAGGTTACACTGTATTAAGGAAATGTCCCTATATTTTTTTTCGTAATCTTATTTTTTTGATTATTATTTCTTGATCAAAACAAAGTTATAACTGCTTTTATTTAATGCAACTTTCTTCTTATAAAATAAACTTATAAATCACTTTGTCCCAATTATTTTGTATTAAACGAAATAATTAAGCTTTTTACTTTCTCTAACATCATTACTAGTCTTAACAAAAATATTCTCCTTTCTCAAATAATAAATAAATTATACTTAACTGTATTAATTGAGTTATTTTTAGGGGAAGTGTTAGTGAAATCTTTATTTTTTTAAAAACTGCTTTCAATTTTTTTTTATGGAAATTTGTGAAATAATTAATTTGAAAAAATACTTTTCTAAAACCTAACTTAATTTTAAAATCTTGCATTTAATATTTTGTATTTGAGTATTGTTTGTTCATTAATTTTGTAACTTGAATGAAAACGTGTGTGATTAAACTCGATTTATATGCAAAATAAGGTGTTATGGTGTGCCAAAATATAATTTTTTAAGATAGTTTCAATTATACTATTTCTTTTTTTTATTATTATTATTTATTTATTTATTTATTTATTTATTTTTTTTTGAAAATCTTGCTTTGTGTTAGCTTATAACAAATTTTAACTACTGAATATCTATAACAATTATTCCTTACTTTGCTTTGTTTTTAGTGAGAACTTACTTTTAACATCAAATAATTACTCTTTTTCAGTCTCTTTTAAAAATAAATATTTAAAAAAATATTTTAGAAAACAAGCTTGACTTGTGCATTTAACATACTTCCATGTTTAATAATTCATTCAATTTTAATTAAGGCAAAAATACAAATTTTCATCTCATATTTAGCAATTTAAATATACTTTTGTCTATGCTCCAGTAATATTATAAAAACATTAAATTTTTTTGTGGAACATTATAATGAAATTTCCCTCACTATAAACAATACTTATTGCAACTAAAAGAAAAACCCTTTTTACTTACATGAATCTGTTTCTTCACTGTAAAAATAAAACGAAATTCTAACCTTTATTTTTTTACATAGATGACATCTGATGATACTTTTAGATGTTCTAAACATGAAATTGCTTTTTCGATCAATGATACTGTACAAGAATTAGATGTAAAACAAGAAAGTAAGTTGCAGAAGTATAGTTGCATGATCAAACCTGCACACCTCTTCTTTAATCCTCATCGGCATTGAATAATTATTAATATTAATTTATAATGCATAATTCACTCACCAAATATAATTTTTTTAAATAATACTATTTACTTTTCCTTCGCTAATTGTTATGTTTATACGCTGATAAAGTATCATTCTGTTGTTAAAACAATGTTGAATGGTGGTATTTGCTAACAAAATTTAATGAATTTCATCAAATTTGTATTCTCTAAGAAACAAACATTTATGTAATAGATATAATATTTTATAATAATAGCCTTAATTATTAAACCTCACTCAAAAAAGTTAGTAATAGAAAAATATTTTTTAACTAAATATAAATGTATAAAAGTGTTATATTTAAGTTTAATAATAATAAGTTACACTATGAAGTTATATATTTTCCAAATTTCATTAGAAGGTAATTTACCTATAAACGGGACATTATTTTCTTTAAAAAAAAGTATAAGTTTCTAACAGGGACAAATTTTTGCATTTAAAAATTCGCTTTTTCATTAATTTTTTTCAAAAGTAGGCAATTGTTTTAACAAAAATTAAATGTTTGTTGAAATGTTTTCCGGAATCACTATACATGGACAACTATTATCAAACAATGTTGAGTTGCAATGCTTTTCTCTATTTATCTCAATATAGCTCTCTATATAGCATCTCTATATAGCTCAAAATCACCGTTATAAATCTTTTCATTGCATAACTTGAGCAAATTTTTACAAAAGATTCTCTGTAAAGCACAATTTATTTCTAGTTTTGTTAGCTACCAGATCAATGCTCTGAACTGAGTTCAAAGGATTAAAAGTTAATAAGCACCTACTTATTATTGTTCATTATTTTGTTGGCTTGTTATGGAAAACATGTTAAGCCTATGTATAACTTATATGTTCCATTTCTTTTTTCTTTCTTCAGATATATCCACTTTACTTTGTTACTTGGAATTGCACTCTAATAAGTGGATAGAAATACTTTCTCCTACATATGCTACTTGTTCTATTAGGTGCTATGGAGGACCTCAACAAATGCATAATCTAGCTTTAAAGGTACACTTGAATTTTTTAAGCATAATTTTTATCTGCGCTACTTATGTAAGCACCGTTAAAATAGGTAACAATGTTATAATAATGAACGCTATAATAATGGTAGAAAATAATGTTTGCCTGTTTATACTTTTCTATTACATTAGTCTGAAGGTCATAATTTGCTTGTGTTCCTTGTTTATTATTTAATTTCATTTCAGAATCCAGTTATATCTGCAGCTATAGCACTAGATGCAGAATGTGGCAAAATATGGAAGAAAAGTTCCCAGTATACATTTGATGTTATAAGGCTTTCTTCTGCTATTGGATGCAAGTCTTCTGTTCTGAAGCGTGAATTGAGAAAACTAGAATGGAAAGGTATTGACCCCAATTATAAATTCAAATGTAATTAGTCTCTTTCAAGATACTTGCACTGCTGTTGATATCTAATTTCATATTTAAATTTGATTGCTATTGATATCTATTGCATTTAAAAGTTTGTATAGGTGTTTATAAAGGATCCCTGTAGCTGAAATGCTCCGCCACGACGCCGGGCACTGAAAATTATGTTAGATAAATAAATACTAAAAGAGATTTTTTCTTTATTTGATCGTATTTTGAGCGACTGTAATAAAGTTTAGATCTTCAATTTTGTGAAACCCGTTTTTGGCGATGTAGCATTCTCACGCATTCAACTTACTTTGGTTACATCATGGACTGCGAGTGTTTGATCTGTCTTTTTCATTTGCTGTTGGTTGATCACACGTAGTCCTTGATGTCATCCCTGATCTGTAGTACGAGAGTACTTAATCTTCTGTTGAAGAAGACTATTATGTTGTATTCTTACTTTTTGTTGTTTTGATACTCTGTTCGTCAAAGTGCATTGTGTCTGTTTTTAATATGTTTTTAAATAACTAGTTTACCATGGAAACTTCATTTCTTTATCAATGAAAGTTAATATTTAGTTACACTGACATTCTTGCAGCTATTTCATTTGCCAGCTTATAGCAGCATCTGATGTTTATTTTTTATCTCTAAGTTTTATTTTTAAAAGGAAAACGAATGGGAGGGAGGAATTGTTGAGACCTTTTTTTTAAAACATTTCTAAACTTGTTTCAAATAAAAATTGAAAAGGTAAATTGAGAAACGCTGCAAATAACAAAAAAATGAAATTCCATTACTTGAATACAGAATTAACTGTGTAGGGATTTGTTATTTTTAGTATCATATAATATACAACTTAAATTTAAATCACACGCGTAAAGAACATTAAATTTTTATGCATAGTTTTTAAGGACCTTATATTTTCAAATGCAGAGATGATTGCGCTCCGGAAAAAATCCGGATTTTTTGCTAACCACGATCCGGAAGTTTTGGAAATTCAAGGTACAGAAGTTTCGAGAAATAATCGATCACATTTATATAGAAAAATTCTTGTATATTTTATTTAGAAACATTAGAACTAGAATTTATACTTGACACTTGTAAATAGTTTTTCAGTTAAAATAATAAATGTGATTGGAGATAAAGAAACTTATACTTAATTATTTGTTTAAATTATGCTGTATATAATTTCATTAGAATTTCATGCTTTGAAAATATCAATGATTTAAATTTATAAAGAAATTAATTTTTTGAAATGTGTCATTAATGAGTTTACTTAAGAAATTTTCAAGTTTCTTGAGTTAGACTCACAATTACCCCTGCAAATGCTACACGTATCTTAGATTAGGCTGAATTTTTGCAATGATAATCTCTGTCTGACTGTGTGGAGATTGCAAACAAATTCAGATTTATGAAGATAATGTTGCAGATTAACAAAGTAAATTAGACAACGGGCTAGAGTATTATAGGAAAAATTTTTATCTCTTTTAGAAATAACATTTGAATTTTCATAATTTTTTTCTTTTAAATTTTTGTATTTTATTGATATTGTGTATTCTATATATATTTATTTTGTGTGTTATGTTATGTTATCTGTGGTAATTTTTCTTTTAAATCTTATAATAGAAGTGTTAAGAAGCTAATGAAATTTCAAAGCTTTATATTATTGGGGGAAAAAACGGTTGTTAATTAAAAACATTTTATAACAAGAGGTAGTTTTATATGTAAGCATGATATATTCTTAAAGAAAATAAAGTAATTCTTTTGTTTCGTCTTAAATAAGCAGATACAAAGTTACACATAATGTAAGTGACTTGGAAGTATAATATATTAATAACTAGCTGAATAACCATTCTTCTAATAGAATGAAAACAAAAAGTAAATAAATAATAAAGCAGTACTTCAAAATGATGCTCAAATTTGAAAAACATATACCTGCACAATAAATAATGCTTAAATAATTTCGATTTAGCGAAACACATTTTTAGTAGTTTATCCCATCAAAATATAAATTTATATTGTGCTTCATTTGGCATGATGCTCTTGCTCAATACCAACTCATGATAGCATATTTTTGTTATCCTCCCTTAATCCTGATTTACTTAATAACCTCTGCCACCTAAATAATTAAAAGCATGTGAACCTTTTTTGCCAAAGCAGCAACTGCTTCTCAGGTCCATCTACACTTTTCTAAAAACCATAGTTTTGGCTTATTGCTCTAAGCTCGATATTTATTGTCTGAATTTAATGATTTTCAATCTTAAATGATTATTGAGCCCTGGATTTTTATTACTTAAAAATAGTAAAAAATGCCCTTAAGAAATGTAAAAAAATTCTTTCTAATTAAATAAGAATTTAATCTGAAATGCATCATATATTAAATTCTGGAAATAAGATTAGTTGTATTAAATTGTGATTAAGAGAAACTGAGTTGCAGTTTTCTTTAAAATTTGGAATAAAGGCTTAAATAATAAATGATAAAAGGTCAGATTTATTGAAAATTCATTACTTAACTGGAAAAAGGTACAGGCTAGTAGTAGTTAATATAGGTAATATATGTTATTTTGTTCATAGCTACCACTTATATTTCTGAATTACAAAATATATATTCACTTTAAATTTCTTTCAAGTAATATGTATATGTCATAAGTATTAATAATTCTTGGTGGTCACAGATACTTTATTTCTCCCTAAAACAAGCTTAAAAAAGGAAGGGGGGGAAAACGTTTTCTCTCTTTACTGAGTAGGTTTCAGCTCTAGTATTGATTACAGCACTATATATTTGTCGTAAGTTGATTGGAGAATCGGGCCTTTTTTGCAATCTGCTGACGTTATTTATTACATTTATTGCAGTGAGCCTTGTAGGTGCATTGTAAAGAGATGTTGGCAGTTTGTAATTGGCCAAGGACATTTATACAAGATGAGTTACAATAATGTAAAAGGTCAAAAAATCTCACATGAAAAATGCCTTAAAAGGGAAAAATACCCAAAACCTAAAAATATGCTCTACAAATTAAATTAAGTCCAAAAGGGTAAATATCATTAAAATAAGGGTTTCATGATTATCTATATTTCTAAATTTTCTTTTTGCTTATTATTTTAACTTATTAGTACATTAATAATGATTATTGATAATTATACATGTATAACCATATGATTATTAATCGGTTTATATGATATAAGGTATTTTTTGTCTTTGATATTATAAGTTTTAAACTAATTTTTATCTAGATAAAAGAAAAACGGGAGTGATGGTTGAGTTCTCTGATTTGTCCTTTCATGTAATGGCACCTGGGAATCTCTGTGATGAAGAAAGAGATTTAGTGCTTGACTTTCTGTACAATAAAGTTCTTGAATCTGAAAAAGCTCAGTTAAAAAGTCTTAGACTTTTATTTGCTACATTCCAAAAGTAATTCATCCTTTCTTTAACATTTAGATATTTGTATTAATTAAAATATTCATGTAATAAGAGGACAAAAGAAATTTTATTTTATTCAGTAATATTTATAATTAAACATTTGTAAACTGTATGTTGTCAACATTGCACTTAAGCCACCTTAATTTTCCGAACAATCTGGTACCCATCTATCTAAAGCTAGTTCCACTGCCACTGCGGGGTATTGAACCCGGTGAACTGAATGCCAATTAGGGATGCAATGATATCTTGTTAACACACTGTATCTGGCTAATATGCCAAATTATTGACAATAGCCAAATATTGCAATATATTGAAGAGTAAGATAAATATTAAAAATATGTAATATTGTGTATATAAATGTAATGAGAGCTATGAGTAAAACTTGTAATATTTTTCAGAAAATATTTATATTAAGAAAAATTGAATAATAAACTAAGCTAAGCATGTGCGTTATTTTTCATGCTTGGTAAATTATAATGCAAGCACGGTAAGTTTTTTGGCAGAATTCGGTGTCGCTTCTTTTCATAGCTTAACCTTGCTTCCAATAATAGTCTCTCACTATATAGTACTGCTGGCTTTTGAAGTAATGTATTATTTTACCAATTATAATAGTGATAATAAATAAGAATACAAAATCCTTAAAAAATCGGGGAAGTGTCAGCTAAAATGCTATTCAGTTTTAATTTTTTCATGTTTAAAAAATTGCATTTATTATTATTGTACTAACTGAAATGCTAACATGAGTCAACTAATGAGTTATAAAATAGCAAGAATAATTATTAAATTCTTCTACAATTATTAAAATATTAAGTACTGAAAGTAAAAATTACGAAGAGAAAGTAAAGTTAATTTTAATATAAAAATAAAATCACAAAATTTAATCTGGAAATCGAAAGTGTGAAAAAAAGTGAAGTTAATAATTGTAAAGAATAAAATCAAGAAAGAAATAAAAACAGCTTATTTAATATAAAAAATAAAGTTATCAGAAGATCGAAACATACTCACATCCTGTCTAATGGCAGATAAAATTAATCTGGAAAGTTTTTTTAGAATGCTAATTCAAGAAAGCATTTTAAAGTCTTAAGATAAAAGTTATAAGTTCAAAAAAGGTATAAAAGCTGGATTTAATTGTCAAAGTTCAAAAAAAAGGGGGGCAATTTTATATATTTTATAAAATTGAGAGGCAACAGGAATTTTATTTCGCTAAAGGATGCTTCTTTTTATTATCAGAACAGCAACAAAAAAAAATTTAAGTTTTGTATTTTCTGTCAATCTTAATTCTATCATATATCACTCAGTAATATCTGTTTAAAAAATGGTTCTCTTGAAACTAAGGGAGTTTTTTCCTTCTAACGATTGAACATGAGCGGGGTTTTTTTTTCTTTTGTGTATATATGTATGTCTTTATATGTATGTATCTTACTTTGTTATAGGTATTCTTCTTCTCATTACTGGGAATGTTGTGACGAAGTAAACATGGAATATAGCATGGAAATAAAAAATGCTATTAACCAATATTTTGACCAACATGATTCATTGCTTAAATCAATTGAAAATGAAGAAGCTAATAATGAGGTATTTTTTCTTTATTTTGCTAATAATTTTATTTATATTTAAGAACTAAGTATACCTTTTAGATAATGATATTTATTTATAACTGAAATTGTCATTCAACGAAAATTTAGTGCTCAGACAAGATTATTTTTCTCTTTTTCCATTTTTTCTTTATTTTGCTAATAATTTTATTTATATTTAGGAACTAAGTATACCTTTTAGATAATGATATCTATTTATAACTGAAATTGTCATTCAACGAAAATTTAGTGCTCAGACAAGATTATTTTCCTCTTTTTCCATTTTTTCTTCTTTTTTTTTTTTATCATTAGCCTGATAATATTCCTTAATCTGTGTGTGTGTGTATATCTATATATATGACTTAATTCTCTTTATGCCGGGTGGTATATGAGGCCACAAGTTTTGCAGGCCATTCCAGGATGTTTCTTGTCTTTATTATCATTTGCCTGTGGGTTAATTTAGCCTGTAGACCTCTTTTCCGTTTTCCATCTGGCATCCATTTTGAAGCTGATTTTGTTGGCGTTAGTTCAGCGTTAAAGATTTTATTTGGTCAGTATATCTTTAAAATTCGTCTGAGACATTTAGTTTGAATAGCATTTCGTATGTTTTCTTGTTGCTTTCCGAGTTTTCGTGATAAGAGCATAAATTTAACTGTAGCTTTAAAAATTGGTAACTTTAGTTCAGTATTAAGTTAGATGAGATCCAAATTATTTGTCATTTTCTGCAGCATATAGAACGTTTTTAATTCTCACTGTGATGTCTCCATTTGTACCACCCTCCATAGTTACACTGGCTCCAAGATTCCAGTCTATTTGTTTTGGTCTTCATGTCCAATAGTTTTGAAGACAACAATGCAATATCCTCTACTTAATCAAGTTCCTTTAGATTTTCATAAAAATTCCTACCATTCATGTTTTTTTTTTGTTTTTTNGGATTGGTCTTTTTGTGAGAATTGCATTATCCAGTGGTAAAATTTAGTGACTATTTTATTTAGACTATTAGAAATATTTTTCTTGATTTGTAATCTTTTTTTTTTCGCCTTCAGACGTTATGATTTATTAACGCTTACAAACACTGTCTTTTTATTACATGGCCTTTTGCATAGAGAGAGTTCTGTAATGACCAAATAAAAAATGAAGTTAAGAAGGAAGGAAGTTCAATACACATTAAGAGTCCTAAATTATTATTTACGCAGAGGTTGAGATCTAATAAATCACTTCTAAAAAAGGCTGGTCATTTAAACCAGTTTGACTGTCTGTTGTTTTTGGATGTATATCTAATTATCAACTTTTCCTTCACAGTCAATTAGGTTTTAATATTTTCAGTCTACATTAGATTTTTCAAATGCTTTTGAACTTACCTCCTTTCAATTTAAAATTTCTTAAATCTTATTTATTAAACTAAGAATAAAATATTTGAGCATAACATTTGTTACTAATGGGAAATATCTTTTGTGAGTATCGAGTAAAACTCACATGAGTTGGAAGTTATGTAACAGTAACAATTTTAAATGTTTAATGGTAAAACAAAAGTACAATTCAATTCCTTTTTTTTTATTATTAATTGGCATTTTTAAGGATTGCATTTTTGTTATGATGTCAGTGGTTGAAGCTGACATTCCTCTTCAACAACTTCATAAGTATACATTCATAAAAGATTATGTGAACATTTCATAATTTTAAATTTAAGAATGAAAGAAAATATTCTTTTTTTAAAACTTATTACAATAAAAATAAGTAATAAGGTGAGATTTAACAAAATTTTATCAATTTATGTGAACATTTTTACTACACAATTTAATTAGCGTCATATAACTCCCTTCTCAATAAACAAATTAAGATCTTTTGTTCTTATTTTATTTCTGGCTACAAGATTATATAAAATCTTATAAAAGTGTCTATATTCTAACCTTCATTTTTTTTCTGAACAGCACTTAATTTTTTTAGAAAATTTTTTGAAGTATTATTTTTATTTTATGTATTTATTTACATGAAGCCGAAGTTATTCATTTGTTTAATAATTTAGTTTAAAACAGTCATTCTAAAAATTTAGTAAATTTTGAATGTTAATCTTCATGCATGTAAATAATTTCAATCATCAAGTGAGATATCAATTTGATATTTCAGTTTGAATTTTAATATTAATATTTTGAATATTATTAAAATAATGTTATTGAAACCATAAAAAAATGGAGAAAAAAAACCTGCAACCATAGAGCAGCTACTACTACAGATCTTCTAACCCTGTTGCATGGGTAATTTAACATCAAACCTCTATATTGTGACTATAGGCATAAATTCAGGGTGTTTGAAAAGAAAGTGTCTTGCCTATAAGGATTATTTTCTAATATTTATAAAAAATTTAAAATTGATTTTAAAAAAAGTTCTTTATTATGCATCAACACCCTGTCATCTTTTTCAAATACTGATTAGAAATGATGAAACTTTTTCTCCTGTTTTTTTTATTTTTTTTTTTTTATTGTTTTTTTAAGAATATAGAAACATTCTCTTATGATATCTCTTATGATATTTTTAAATTTGATGTCTTTTAATTTTTTAAAATACATGCGTTTTATAAAATGCATGTTTTATTGTCTAACTTAAACTATTTTTAAGAAAATATATATAATTACCCCTCTAATTTTTTTTCTTCCATTTTATGCCCATTTTGATTATGAAATGTAAATCATATTATTGTAACTTTTTTTTTAACTTAAAAAATTGAAAAATTAATAGAGCAAAACAGTTCCATTATGCTTATCTTTTTTTTTCTTACTCTTCTTTTTTATGCACATCTTTGAAACAGTTTGTCTTTGAAAATTTATAAATGCATTAAATGTAATGAAAAACTAACAATATTTTAGAAGTTGATGTATTCTGATATATTCAATTTAACCAAAAATAATTTTCCAATATTTCCACAGATTGATACACCATATGTTAAACAACTTATTAAGGATATAATTTGCACACACCGTGACCAAAATTTCTCAGGAAGAGCAATTGCACGCATTTTTCATGGGATTACCAGCCCCTGTTTTCCATCAGAAGTTTGGGGAAAAGTTCGAAAATTTTGGAGATGTCTTCTGCCTGTGGATTTCAACTCTATAATGAAAATGGCAAATGAAGAATTAAGAAATTTAAGGTGATTCTAAATATTAAATTTGTATCTATAGAAACAAACAGTACATATGTATACTTGCTTATATGTGTATATATATAGGTAAATCACATTGCTTACCTATATAACGTGAAAATATCATTGTGGAATTTCAAAGACAAAGAGTTATGCTGTGAAATTTATAGTTTTGTAATATAAAGAACCATGAAGTTGGATAATACCCCTGCTGTATTAACTAACTAGTTTTCATTTGCATACAGCTCATATTTATTAGATTTTATACTCTGAATTATTTATTTGAATTCATTAAATATTTAATTTTTGTTCACCTTATTGTAAATAAAGTCATCATGAATTAATTATTAATATAATGTATAAAATGTATAGTATTATTTGATTTTATACTCTGAATTCCTTTCAAATTATTTTGTAATAAATATTTTCCTCAAGTTGTAAATAAATATATAATTTCCTTTTCTTTTATTATCTTCTTTTTTTGAAATGTTTGGTATTACAAATATTTTTATGTATATTTTGTTAATCTCTATAAAAATGTACTTATGACAACAACAAAAAAATTAAGGAGTAAAAGAAACAATGCTCTTCAGGTATATTGAAATAGGATACGCAGTCTGCTATAACAGTCCCTGTCATCCAAAAGGAAATAGATTTTATACCTTGAGGTTGTAATTGCCCAAAAATACCAAAAGTATTCATAGTTAAAAAGTAGTAGACTGATTTGAGAACTGCAATGGTTAAAGCCCTGGACGGTCATTGTGCGGGATTGGGGTTCGATCCCAGCCGCGGCTTGAAGCCTACCTAGATTCATAGCAAAGGGTACAAGTTTGTCTGGGAAGTAAAGGTAGCCTGTGCACAATGTTGATCATATTTACACAATCGTGCTGGAGGTCAAGAAATTGTGAGCCTCAACCTCCATGACCCCCCTGGTCTGTTGTGAAATGCTTTTACTAATTTGAACAATGCGACCCTTTACAAAGAATTGGGTAACCACCAAAATAATTTATACTAAAATGCATTTACAAATATCCTTTAAAATAATACGTAATATTTAGGTGGGAATGAACACTGTTTTAGTAACTACATAAATGTCCAGATAAGTGCGAAGAACATATATTTTGTTTTAAAAATAAACCTTCCAAGAGGACTTATATCTCACATAAAATTTTCTAACAAGAAAGGGATTATTGATCAATTTAGAACTTTATATGGATAGTGAATACATCCTTTTAATCTAAAGAATACAAATGAGAATTCATGATGGTGCAATGTACACTTTTAATTTGAGATGTAACAAATATTCGGCTAAGTACTTCTTGAAAAAGTATTTTTCAACCAATTTTTTTTTTTAATAGTTTTAATTAAGGTTCCTCTAAAATCGTATTTTTTACTATACATTGTTCGAAAAAAATTTACACATATTTAAGCTCTATTTTTCTATTCTTAAGTTCTATTCTCTAAGATTTTTATTAGACTTTATTATTTTTCTTGAAATTACAATAATTGGAAAATTGAGATATTAGCTTTAAAATTTTCTTTAAAAAATTATGATAGATTTTTTTTTTCTGTTTTGCTATTGTATATGATCTTATTTTATGGGCGTTATGATAGTGCAGCATTTTTAAAAGCATTTCTGATAGACTTTATCTCTTTTAACGTCTTTAGGATACTTTTTTTCTGGAAAATATTATTTTTAACATATATTTTTTGTATTATTATTATTTTGTTTTAAGAATTAAGAGGACTTTTTTTTCACCTTTACAACTTTAGTTTATATATATATATATAGTCTCTAGTCATTTTTTTATTCATCTGAAATATTTCTAATCAATAACTATTATAGTTTTTTGGCCTTTATCCCACACCAATACTATAGCGAAGTCTTGATCATTTTTAAATAATGACTAAATATATATATATATATTTTTATATAACCGTCCTTCAACAGCCAACACAATTTTTTGAGTTTACAACTGCCAATGTTCAAATCCGTAGCCTTGTAATTTTGAACCCAATCCAAAAGACAAGGCAACTCCTTGATCAAGTATTAGGAGAAATTAGCCTTCATGGTGGACTTTTTGATGAAACTAACCTGCATTTGCTTTTACATGGAGAAGAAAACCACGAAAATCTCTCTTGGTTAACCTGACAGCAAGTGGGCTCTTAACACATGATCCGTCTACCATTGGTGATATTTTACGTCAGCACTGAGATTGGCGTGAGCCAGGTGTGGGAATTCATATTGACCAGCCATTACTGGGATTTGAGTATGAGTCAACTCATTGGGAGGAGAGCACTTTATCCCCATAGCCACTTTTCTATTTATAGGAAATATTTGATTATTATTTTTTTAAAGAATTATGCTATTTGACCGAATCACTATGCATTATATCCCTACTTCTAATCATGAATGTGAAATAATCTGTATTTTTCACCAACTTTTTGAATCACTATCATTTAGGATAAGATTCTAAGGGATAGTGTCACTCTCTTGCTTCCTTCAAAAGAAATTCAAGTTGTTTCACATTTATTTTACAAGAACATCCAAAGAAATAATGACCAATAATTTCTTCATTGTCATATTAGAATGGATATTTAAGTGGTTCTTTATTAATGGCCAATTAAAATTAAACTGTATCGAGGGTGCATAGCCAAATTATTCAATTTGCACTTTTCAAGCACTCAAAAAATATTTTTAAGCACTTTTAAAAAATATAATTAGGCAGGGTTGGAAAGTTTTTCACAATTGACAGTATTATCTTGTTTTATCCGTCATGTCAAAAAAAAACCTTTTGGCATTGTTTTTGACAATTGCCAAAAATCATGAAATTTTGAATCATGTAAAACGAACGGCGTTTTCATACACTACGGACTGACAATAGGCCGAAATAGATTGGGGTTGAATGAATTTTGAAAACGTTGAATCGAACAATGTGAACTGTATCTTTTTGCATAATTCGTAGCGAAAATCAACATGGTAAGGGAAAAATCTCATTTTGAAAAAGGGAAAATTAAGCACTTTTTAAAAACACCCAATGAAAAAAGCACCTTTAAGGGCTTTTAAAAATCGAAAATAAGCATAATAAACGCTACGCACCCTGTGTATCTATGATACAACAACAAACAGGCTTGCTGTATATCTAATTGCTATAATCGTATTAAAAAGTTACACTGTAGTCAAGTACACACGTTAGTATTAAAATTACTAATAGTTAGTACTAGTGTAGTTAAGAGTTACACGCAGGTCATACACTGTAGTACCAACCATAGGATCCTACTTTTTTTTTAAAAAAAAAAATTGATGTGAATATACTGAAATTGTAAGAACAATCTGTTTTTATCTATATATTTATTCCTCTTATGTGACACCAAGTTTGATGGTATTTTTCTAAATTAGCTACACTATCGTCATCTACAATAATTCATTTTGTTCGGTTATCTTTCTGATTTACAAAACATATTAATCCAATGTAAATGGAATTTTAGCCAGTAGCAGATTGAAACAGATTAGACTAGTTATCAAATGCCAGCAAGCTGGTACTAGCTAAATATGGAGCTCGTAACAAAAGGGTTAAATGCATTATGGATTACTTTGACTTCAACTGGCATATTTATTATGTGGTTGGAATTCATCTAAGAATATTGATTTCAATTAAAAGTATTTTCTGGGAAAAAGGTTTAATGAATATATTTATTAAGCACAGAAAATAAGGGTTAAATATGTAATGTCTATTAATCATATATTTTTTTCCTTCTATTTAAATGAATGCTGAATTAAAAATAAGAAACTTGTGTATGTCATCAATTTATTTATGAAATCTAAAATAGCAATAAAAGAGTAAAACAATAGAATACACATAACTTGGTAGTATATACTAAAAAATGAGCAAAACAAAATAGTAAAAATGTATCACTATATCGTTACGTGAGTGATAATTTTCGATTAGGAGACATTTTTCTTTGAATAAAGAATACTGATCTACAATTGTTACAAAAATATCAGGCTACATTAAAAAATGTCTCCTTGTAATATAATGGCACGTCATAACTACCCAGACAAAAATAATTAAAAAAAAGTACAACTAACACATACAGAGCTTTATAATTCAGCTTGCCTTTTTTTTCCCTTTACAGCAAACAAATGTAAATGCTTATATATACAATAAAGAACAAAACATTGGCACCTGAACTATGTATGAAAAAATTAAATAAAAATGCAATTATGGCATAATTCGAAGAGAACTAAAGTACAAATGAAGTTGGGAACATTCAAAATCATTACTGTAAGCAATACTGCTGTTGTTTACAAGAAAGTATAACAAGCTAATGAAGTTTTTTATGTACAAAAATGGTGAGAGTATACAGCCAAGAAGTAGCAAGGCAGTGGCTATATTTTTAAAAACAATAAAAATGTGCTGATATAGCCCTAAAGTCTTGCCATTTGGTTATTAAACAAATACTTGATTACAATAACGATAAATACAAATTGAACTCAGTTTAGTCATGACAAAAATTGAGAAGGAAGATTGATTGAAAGTTTTAAGTAGTGGGCATTCTATGAACTGATAAATACTTTGTACTTTATAAGGCTAAGATCACATCACAAGTACAAAAATATTACAAAACAAAATTTTAAGATTTTTAAATTCATTATATACAATTTCCTTCTATACAGATTTATAAATTCCAGAAGTAGGTAATACATACATGCTATTTATCTTATGATTTTAATTACTTATTTCAAAAATTAAATAAAACACATTATACTAGACTGAAAAACATGAATATAAAGACAAAATGATTCAATATAAAAAATATTAATTAAAACCTAAATTAAAGAATTTTTCAAATTCAAGAAAAAGAATCTTGTATTACAGTCTTAATTTTTTCTACATTATACCTAATTTTTCATTTTACATGACAGACGCCTCAATAATCTGAGTTTAACTATAATGTTTAATTTTTCTATCCCGAAATATTAACTTTTAATTCAGAAACCAAGTTATAATTCTTTAAGTCCTGAGTATCATAATTGAAATGAAGAATGTCTTATGTAAAAGAAAACAAGTTAATCATTGCAATTATAATTTATGTATGATACACATATTAATACTCTCTAATACATGATTGTAATTCAGCAAAAACATGTTTTTCACATTAAAGTTTATTACCATATTTAATAATAATTGTTCCTAAGCATCTTATTCACTTTGTGATAAATAAAAAAAACTCCCTTATTCATAATTAGCATCAGCTCCAATTAACTCAGACTATCATGACCTCATTGCTGCATATGATATTAAGGCATTAAAATATTGTGAATAAATCGTTCAGTATTTGTAAAATACTTAATGCACATATTTTTAAAATTAAAAAGCTGCTAGCTCTGAATGTAAAGTCAAAGAAAAAAATATTTCCAGAAAAGTTGAATAATTAAATATTTGTTCAACATACCTAAATTGTTAAATTATAGTACCAAATGACTATAGAATCGATATTGTTTATCAATTTTGAGCTGATTCAAAACTTTATCATAGGCAATACTTTTAATATTACAATTCACTTACAAACAAACACCTGCCAACCTCAAAAAAAAATACAATTTTTATAACATCAACTTAGATAAATTTCTACAAATTTAAATTACGTAATTTTATAATGCAATATTGTTTATTATTTTCTTAATTACATTCTGTATAACATACCCTTGAAATATCTTTAGTACTGTTTTTACCCATATTTTTTATTACAAGATTGCACATTTCTGGCATGTTGTGAGTATAAGTCGACCACTGGAAAAAAATAAAAGATGAAAATTTCTCAAATTAAAAACATTTCAGGTTGTTCACCTTGGATAAGACATTCATTTTCAGAAAAGATGCTATGTAGCACTTCCTTTAATAAAATTGTCTATAAATATTTAAAAAAAATTATTGTATATACCTATTACTATAAATTAATTATTTATAACATTATAGTTTTTGAAAAGGGTGAATTTAAGTAGTTATTTATAGTAGAGAATATTATTTTTTGATCAATGAAAGTCTGATTTTATTACCAGTGTTGTTGAGCCTTCATTTTCATACAATTTTAAAGGTTAGAAAAGCAAACTTATGTATTGATTATATAAAGAGATAATCTGCTAAAAAGATTAGAATATATATATAATATTTTCAAATTAACAGAAATTTATGGTGATTCAGGACCACTAAAATTCGACTTGGGTCAGTGGCCTCCTGGACCAACGTTCAATGAAAAGCTGTTTTAGTTATAAAATAGCATATATTATAATTGTGAACATTACATATTCTCTATATAGTAATTTTTCATTTAAATCTACCTTATTAGCATTGTTTTTTAAAAAAATTTAAAAGACATGTAAACGGAACAATGAAAACAGAATAATGTATTATTAACTAATAATATCTTTTAGTCACTGTGATTCAGTGACTGTCAATGCTACAGAAAATATAATAGATAGTTTCAAATAAAATAAGAATGTATTTATAGTAGAGATAAATTCCACTTAGCATTTAAAGCTAATCGAAACTTAAAAAATACAACCCAAATTCTGAGAGGTGGCAGGGCAACAGAGAAAAACATTACAAAAATCATTAACTATACATTGAGCAAATACAAAAGAATTAATATAGTTCAAATTTTGTAGTAATACAATTTTATTTACATTGCTAGAATTAGATTAGCAGCCTTTAAAATCATCAACAAAATAAAATCAACTTAATTAGCAAATAGGGGCTCTTCAAATATTACGTTAACATCTAAAGGGTGGAGTAAGAATAGTTAACTTATTTTAGCTGACAATAGCATAAGACAATAAAATAATCTTATTTCTATTATTTTTTTAATGCAAAAAATTTAACAAAAAAGTTTTGAATATAATTACACTTAGAAAAACTTCAAATAAAAGGCTAATTTAGAATAGAATACATTTTAAAAAATGTCTTCCAAGTACTATTAAAGAAATAAGTTTTGACCACAGTACAAAAACACAAAATAAAACAAATATTTTTCATAAAATAAAATGAATCATGAAGTTGAATTTTATCCTAAAATTTATAAAATTGGACTACTATTGTAAAAGTCAAAGCAAGAGACTTTGACTTGCAACTTTTTTGCAGTAAGGTATTTTTATTTGTATTTCTTTGCTGATAAGGAGGGAAAAGGTGTCTAAAAGTGGCCAAACCATATTTACGTAATATTTGAAAAAACCCTTAATAAAGTTTCAACAATTTTCAATATATCAAATTAAAAAAATACCAATTATACTAAAACAAAATCACAAAGTCTAATAGCTGGCACATTTTTGTAACAGATGAAGGAAGTATTATAATATTATAAGAATAATGAAATTATTTTACAAATCATACTAATGAACACCAGATGGTGGAGTCTGCCAATCAGCTTTATAGGGTGAATTTCTATAATGGCTTGGGCTAATCGATGGAGTTAGAGTAGGAGTTAGGGTGGGTGGAGCAAAAGTTAAATTAGTAGTAGTTGAAGTACTGCTAGGAATAGATTCTGGCATTGGTGGTGGTTGTTGTTCCATTTTCACAGCATTACTTGGGTTAGCAACACTATTGGGTGGTTTTAATAACATCAAAGGTGCATTTGCAGGTGAAGCTGTACTCTGACCAGGTGTAGCTGCTAAATGACCAATGTCTCGAGCATGACGTGGGGCACCAGGAGATACTAAAATAAAAAATTTTAAATATATATAAATAAATTCATATTTCACAATAGTTTGGTGAATTGTATGTGAAGAACTAGAAAAGATAATATAAAAATGCATCTGTATGCATATATATTTCTCTCACACAGCAATAAAGAAAGTCATAATTTATTTTAGCATTGGCAACTGAAATATCAAGCTTGTGAGCTGTCATAAGCATGCAAGTATAACTCTACACATTTAGAAATTTTTGAACAAAGCATAATTATTGTTTTGTTTCTGCATGTTTTTTATTGCATGTCATTTATTTCACAATAAAAATTTTATTTTAATAACTTATTGATTAAAAAATGTTATTCTTAAGTGGAATTAATTTCAGTGATTTTAATAATTTATTAGAATTCTTTAGATTTTTTGCTAGAACACATTTCAAAAGGGTTTAACTTGGTAGCGAGCATGGTTTGCCTTGCAAACTGTATAAGATTGTACAAGAATCTTCTGGAGATGGAGAGCATCAGCAAATGAGAGGCAGAGCCCAATAGTACTATTCAAACTTAAAAATAAAATTCTACATAGAAGCGTGTAATTATAAAGCTGAGAATTAAGAGAGCTGCTTACATTTTTAATTGCCTTGCTTGCAGCAATATAATCACCTAAACTTACATTTTAGGTGCATATAATGTCTAATCATATAGAAATCGTAAGCCATCCAGTGGTCCCTCAAAATTATTATAGTGGTACATAAATTTTTTCATAAAATGTATTTCATGTTCTTAAAAAGTTATAAGAAAGGTTACTGATCTCCATATTAATTTGATAACTCAAACCCATATAAAGAGTTATGTTAGGGATGAGATGAAAATTTATATTTTAAGTAGTTGCTGAATTTGGTAAATATACACTGCTTCAATGATACTACTATATCGAACCAAAGATAAGTTCAAAATCATTATGCCGTTACGCCCTATTACTAGTTGAATGGTTTTAATTAGAAGGAGGAGGAGGTAATTTAGTCAACACACAGCAAAACAACTTTTATGTTAAAAATGAAAATGGATGTATGTTATAATGTGAGTTTCTCACATTTTGAGTGCAGTACATCAAACTATAGCAAATATTTACTCAAACACTGGACTTATTTTGGCAAAAACATAAACCACATCCTTCAAAATTTTTAATTTTTGCCCTAAGAATAATAGCCATTTAGCCTGTTAAGAATAAATAGCCATTTCCGCTAAATAACATACGCTCAGAAAGTATTTAAGTCTAAGCAAAAATAGAATCGAGGTCTAAGCGAAAACAAAAAAGAAGAATGTTGATAGAAGTTTCATCAACATAAGCCATCCATTAGAACACTTTACAAAAAGCATGAATACAGTTTCCAAACAAAACAAAAATTATTGATTTATTAAAACATTTTTAAATAAATTTACAAAAGTTATAAATACAAACTGATTTCCACCCAAGGATGCAATGCACACTTTTAAATCTGAATGGTGAAAACTAATCACTATTCCACAATCAATAACCATATATTATGCCTAGGACCACCTAGAATTGAAATAGATGGCCTAGTCACTCTTTCTTTATTTACAGGGATTTCAAGATTAATGAGTGGTCACATCCAGGGTTCGCCAAGTGGGCCCACTTTGAAAAAACCTGCCCGGGTTTTATTGGGTGGGCCCACCTTGAAAAAACCCACTTGGAACGATAAGNTAACCATATATTATGCCTAGGACCACCTAGAATTGAAATAGATGGCCTAGTCACTATTTCTTTATTTACAGGGATTTCAAGATTAATGAGTGGTCACATCTAAAGAAAAAGTGATTTGAATCACTTCTTCAAGTCTTCAGCTATCCATTGTTTCACTCACTGTCAATGAGAAAAATTTTGGTTTTGAAAGTACAAAATTATTTAGCACTTGTTTTCGGTGTGATCGGGATTTAAACAAAATTTCGATCCCTACATTGGAATGAAGGATTTGGGATATTCTACAGCATGTTAAAATAACACTGCGGCTATAGAATAGCAGGGGTTTTATTATAGAATAGCAGGTGAGCCCAAGTCAAAATTCTGGAAAATTTCTTGAGCTCAAAAAAAAAAAAAGAAAAGGAACAGTTTCAAATGAAAAATTAGAAAAAAAATTTAAACAGGGTTTTTTTCCTTTTTCGAAATATTTCTTAGTTTACTTAAAATATATTTAAAATTTTACGTATACCTATACCATTTACACATACCTATGATGACCTGGAGAAGTCATTAAAATTTACAAATATGTCTTTCTTTGAGTTTATGATTATAACAACTATTTACTGGTAAAAAATGAATATTAATCACGAACATAAGCTTATAAAATATCTCTCTGGCTCTCCCTTATGAACAAATAAAATAAACTGTGTTTTTAAGTTCCACCTTTGAAAATTTGATTTCCGGAAACTTCTGTGATCAATGGTTTTTTTAAACGTCTGGCACTTCGATCTCAGGAAACTTCCGGATCACTGTTAGCGAAAATTCGGGAAATTCGGTTTTTTTTCCGGAGCACAATCAGCCCTGGAATAGCAAATGGGACAGCGTGTATTGGTCATTATAACGGGTGGGTCATAATATTGAGAGATCATGCTAAAGAATGTAGACTGCATTTAAAAGTCTAAATAGTGACTACAATCTTAACACTCTGTATTTGAAAGATTAACATAAACTTACTCTTTCTTCCTTCAACAGAATTATATAAACATCATTACTCAACAATAGAATTAGAAATTACAATCTTTGAACAAATAAAATGCTTACTTTTAGTATTAAACTGGCCAGCAGCTCGTCTCCTAGGTTGTCCAGTCACTCTTTCTCCTACAAGGAATAAAGTTTAAATCAAAAAACAAATCTAAGTAGATGTAACATCAAATTTATTTTTAAGCATAAAACTAAAGCTTAACATTAGTTAAACTAATTAACATTCCATGTTTCACTTAATATAAAAATATAATTCATTTTTAATAACTTAGATTTCAGACACATTTTAAATAAAAATAATAAAAGAAACTTAAAAATTATCTAGAACTGACCCTGAACATACACGAACTACCAAATAAAGTTTACAAAAAAAATCATTACTTTGTTAAAATAACTAATTTAAAATTTAAATACAAATGACTAGTTAAACAAATACTTTATAAAAATTTATAAAGTATTTAATAAAACCAGCAGAAACATGAGAAAGAAAAATGTGCAACAAAGTAGAGGCTTTCTAAACTACCTAAAATTTGTAGTTATTAACAAATTAGATAACTGTTTAATATATAATTACTAAAATTAAACCTGACACCTTAACACAAAAAAAAAAAATACATCCGTTCCAAAAATTTTTGATTCTCAAAGAAAGAAAACTACTCAATCTTCTACTGACTTAAAACAAATAGAAAAAGAATTTTTATATAAACTAAAGTAGCTTACTTTACGACAAAAAAAAAAAAATTATTTATGTTAAGATACACAAAAAAGCCAATTACAATAAAATTTGCAGATACACGAAATATTTAACTATTTTTAAAAGACTTAAATGTTAGTAACAAGAATGCAAAGATATTTTTCATAAAAAGAAAAAGATAGTTTAAAATTGAAAATGTGAGCAAAATGTTGATAATTTTTAAATATAGCAAGAAATAAAACTCGCCGACCAAGTGAGAAAATTAATATTACCTCAAAAAGCAAAGGGGAAAGACTTTTAGACAAGTTTTAAGAAGCTAATCAAATTTGAAAATGTTAAGCAGTATAAAAAAGCAGCGCAAAAATAAACAGTCAAAATTTAAAACTTAAGTTTTGTCTATAAAATAAAAGTTAAATCAAAGATATAATTTTATTATAAAAATTGATGAAATGAAAGGGAATTTAATGTTAGTGGGGATAAGCTTAAAAATATTGTTTTGTTAAAAGCCAAAAAAATCCCGCCTGCAAATGACATTTATACTGGCATATAAATGCTTACCTGTATGAATTCTCCTATGTTTCGTTAATTTATCTTTCCTATTGAAGCCCTTGCCACAAAATTCGCATGGAAATGGACGTTCACCTGTATGTATCATGGAATGACGGGTAAGGTGATTTCTTTGAGAGAAGCTCTTGCCACAAACCTCACAATGGAAAGGTTTGGCTATCATGTGGTTTCTCAAGTGATCTAAGAGTCGATAAAAAGAAACGGAATAAATCCAGGAATAGCTGGACATTTTGCAGCTCTGCATTAAAGCTAAACAGTTCTATAAGGAATTTCTTGTCAATTAAGGGATTTTATTTAATTTTTGATCATTTCTGGCATATTAGAAATCTATAATTACCAGACAGTATAAATAGGGAATACTTAACTACATTTTTAAGAAAGGGTTTTTTTGAACTTTTATTGGTCAGGGTCAGCCTATAAAGAATTTCTAACCTAAAAAATAGCGTAAGATGCTCACCTGTATGAATTCTTCTGTGCCTAGTTAACTTATCCTTTCTGTAAAATCCTCTACCACAAAAATCACACGGAAATGGACGTTCGCCTGTATGTATCATGGAATGACGGGTTAGGTGGTTCTTTTGGGAGAAGCTTTTGCCACAAACTTCACAATGAAAAGGTTTATCTCCAGTGTGGGTTCTCATATGATCTAGGAGTTTACAACGATAACTAAATCCACTGCCACAAATTTCACAGGAACAAGACTTTTCACCATGAGCTGCTTTCACATGAATCCTAACACGATCACCAGAGGCAAAATACTTTCCGCAAATGTCACAGGGAACTGTTTTTTCAGTCTTCGTGTGAGCAGACAAATGGGCTTGCAATTCAGAGGCTTGCTTGAAAGGAACTTTACAAGACGGACAAGGCCATTGACGTTCCTTCTCCCCAAGAGGATTTTCCTCATGCGGTTGATGATGTTGAGGGTGAGGTTGCTGCTGATTTTGGGATTGTTGTTGCTGTTGTTGTTGTTGCTGCTGCTGTTGTTGTTGCTGCTGCTGTTGTTGTTGCTGTTGAGTTTGCTGCTGTTGGACCTGCTGTTGTTGGTGATGAGTTTGGGGTTGTTGCTGCTGCTGAGGTGGCTGCTTATCCAAACTAGGATTTGGCATTTTCAAACTAGCTTCAATACCAGGAAAAGCTGGTGGAGCGGAGGCTGCAGCAACAAGCAAATTTCTAGTAGCTGTAAAATCATTCTGATTAATGTGGTTTTTTATTCCTCCTCTATTAGCTCCTTTAACTTTCGAGGAATCTTCAGGATGATGAAGAGGCTGAGATTGAGCAGCAACATGAATATTGAATGGAGAACGATGATCAAAACCTTAACATAAAAAATGAAAACCTTGCATCAATACAAACAAATTGACACAGCTCTCAAAGTTGATATAATAACTTCAAATATGTTTATAAGAAAAAAATTAGATTTTACTGATAAATTATTTACAAACTAAAGAGCTTAGTGGAAAGTTTCTAAATGACATCTTGAAAAAACATGAGATGCTGAATTTAAAAACATATTGTATTCAGTCATCTGTTAAAACTTTTTGTCAAGCATTTAAAAATGGGAGTTTTTTTTTTTGAAAAGATGTGCAAACTTATTGATAATTTTTAAAAGCTGCAGTTTCTCATTTAAGTTAAATGTTAGTTAGAACATTCTTCCATCTATAAATCTTTTTTCTGGTTGTCCTCTAAAAACTAAAGCTAGTAACTCAAAATTATTAAAGCCATTGTTCAATACTAGCTAGTTAAATGTTGAAAGAATTCAATAGTTTTAAATTCATAAAAAGAATTATTCCTTTCCCCAAATTTTTTTTCCCTTAAAGAGAGAAAAAATATTTGAATATTTTATGAAATTTTTACAATAAGAGAAAGAAGTCTTTAATGAACTGCAAAACGGATATTAATACATGTATAAAAAGATAGACAATTTATATTTTAAATAAGAGCCTGCTTCTTATAAAAAGGGACCAGGAAATTCAGAAGTAATGGTTCAAAGGATTCACAGTCTACCCAAAGTTCAATTACTGGTTTCTTGACTAAATATTTATAACAGGATACATAGCCAAACTTTCCAAAGCATTTTTTAAAAAAAATGCACCAATAGAATTCTTTTTTCCCATTATTGAATGTTCATATCAATACATAAAATCAACAAATTGCATATACATTTTCAAAGTTTTTACATAAAAATGACAAATAGATAACTTGCTTTCGGCATAAAACTCTATTAAAATCTGTAATTTGACACAATACTAGCAATTTTGAAACTAAAAAAAAAAACTTTTTTTTAATTGAATGATGAAGTGTTGTGGTTTTAAAAAAAAGTATGAATTTTTTAATTTTTGAATGAATTTTAATAATTAAAAGTACTTAATTTTCTGCAAATATCTACTGATACTGATCAAAAATTTAGAACTTAGAACACTAATGTTTACATAAAAATTACCATATTTGCCATCAATATGTATAAATATGCATGTGTCCCTTTATTAGTCAACCTACTGTGCAAGTAGCTCTTCACTCAAAAAGTTGAAGCTAATTTCAGAACTATTCATACAAATTTTATATTTTGCATTTAAAAATGGTAGTAAAAAGATGCAAAATTTTTTCAGTAGATAAAAGAAATGGCAACGGATTAATTTATTAAAATTTTTCTATCATTAAATAAAATAAAAAATAATTTTTTCATGAAAATATATTTGGGTATAAATGAAATAAATAAAAGAATACAAGAATATTTTGAACTTCACAATTAGTTTCAAAGATATTTACCAATAAAAATTGCAAAGCAACTTAAGGTACTTTTAAAATAACATGCTGATTTCATAAAAATTCTACATTTTTTAAACTCTGTAAATGAAATCAAAATATGAAAATTTACTTAATTAGGTATAGATTTATCCATTAATTACAGAATGAAGAACTTAATGTTAAAATAAAGTTGAAATCTTGAGTTAATAAAACATGAGTTTTTAATTAGTTTTAAGGAACAAAATAATGTGGACAAGATTGGGTTAAAGTATGATGGAATCTGGATGTTAATGTGTAGTTTGTAGTCCTACCTGTACCAAATTATCCTAAACTTAGCTATATTCAAAATTATTGAAACTTTATGAAATTCAGTTTCATTAGAAATTTCTTTTGAAATATTTCATTTTTTTACAAAAATAGTTAAATTTTTTCCAATGGGTTATTATATGTTTTGTAGAGGGTTACAGAAAACTAGTTAAAGAACTATGAACTTACAATTTAAAGCAAAAGAAAAAATAGGGAGTTAAGTATGGGGCAGAAAAAAATGACCACATATAATTTATCTATTTCCTGAGTTTTACATTTAAAAATACATAAAACTTTTAAAGATTCTAATGAAAAATTGTAAGACATTATGCTTAAAAATATTATAATTTGCTTAGAAAATTACAGAAATCAATTTTACTTTAGAGGTTTCTAAAATATATGTGTCTGGGGCTACAGCCTCATTAATCCAGGGTTGAGATTTTAACATCAAAAACCTGTTATTAAATGTTGAAATCTGACAAAAACTGTCAAATACCTGGGACAAGTTTATTTTTTGTCATTGTCACTTGGGACAGTCTATATGGGGACACTCTATTATATATCTTACAAAATACTTGCATTACATACAACTATAATAATGATCTATATTATATATAATGTATAAAAAATATAGCTAAAATTGTAGAAACTATTAATTGATTTTTTTAAAAACATGGCATTCTTAATACTTTAAGATCAGTATTATTTGCTATATCAGAATTATTCAGTTTATATTACAGGTAATACCTATGAATTATTATTTATTACCAATGAGTTATAAATTATTACCAATCTAAATATTGCTTTTAATTTTTTTTGTCATAATTTAAGCAGATTTTTTAGATTAAGTAAAAAAACTAAAGTAGTTATCAATAGGATAACAATATTAACCTGTTGTAATTATGAAGTTAACACATTGAACAGATTTCTAAATCGACTAAACACTATATATCATTCGAAAACTATGACTACAAAACCTAAAATTTGCTAGAAATTTCAGCTTTCAAAACACCAGAGATATGAACAATAATCTGGTGTGAAAAATTTAGGAGAGAAAAAGTATACATCTTCTTTAACCCCTTTTAACTTCAAGCATTAAAAATTGCATCTATCAGAATTTCTATAATCTTCCTTTGAATTTTATTTATTATTTTTTTACTGCTTTTTTGTAAGAAAGATTAGTATTATTTTAAATCCTAAATGATCAAGTACTTTTCTAGTACCCTATGGCAGAATTCAAGGATTTTTCAGGGCCCTGATTTTTTTCAACTAAATTCAAGCACTTTCAATGTTTTTCAAGTTCCTTAGAAACCCAGCATCAATTGTCAAAAAACTTAAAACTTACCAACCCTGCATTAGTTTTCCTCTTAATCTGGCACTGAATGTGGATATGTTAGCCGATCCACTGTAGTAAAAATGTTATGACAAAAAATTAAGAAAGAGTTGAGGAATAAACATTTTAAATAAATTTACCTCTCATGCCATAATCAGCCCAAGGGTTTGAAGTATTGCAAAATGTCAAAACATCTGCAAAAAAAAGAAAGGAATCCTTAGAAAAGTTTTATAACCAATTGTTTAACATAATATTACATACAATGATTATTACAAAAATGGAGAGAAACATGCATTCAAGTGCCACTTCAAAGAATAAATAACAAAAATGTCACCTTCAAAGTACATTTTCAAGCTAAAAGCTTGTAGATTTAAGTTTAACTTAATAATTTTTAAAGGAGTAATAATTATGAATTGTTTGCTTTTGAAGTTATAAATCAAATATTTTGTATTAGAAATACATAACTGCATCATATATATTGTAAAATAAATGCTTAAACAAATGGTTAATACATAAAACATAAATATATGTAATATTAAACAGGCTAAAAAAATATTAAAATTAAAGATTTTCATGAAAAAATCTTTTTTTTTTTTCTCGCTTATGTTGATTTTCCTTTCGCACAGCAGAATATGCAGAACTGTTTCATAAGAGGAAATTTTTTAAAAGGAAAAATTCTTAAGATCTCAGTTTAACTGAATAAGATGGAAATGAAGACCAATTTATCAATAAATATGGATCTTAATTGAAATACATTGAAAACAAAGTCATAAAAAATTATGCTTTCAAACAATAATAAATTAAATACAAAAAAAATAGTTTCAGATAATTATATTTTTTATTAACCTGGGGAACAAAATGATACAGAGACAATTAATTATAAATTAACCACTGAATTTGAGGGTTTTATAAAAAAATTATGTATATTTTATTTTCAAAATTATTTAATCAATAAAAATTGAAGCATACCTCCTTTTGTTTCTTCCTTCCACAGCTGAAAACCATTAACTGGAAGGGGAAAAATAGTTTGCATAGGTATAAAAATGATTGGAACAAAAAATACTAAACTAAAAATAATCTGTACTAACAAAAAAACTAAATAAGCATAAGAAACTGTAGCTAAAGCAAAAATAATCTTCGCTGCTTTTGTATAAGTTTACTGTAAACAAAGAAATATAAAAATAATCAATAAACAAAAGGTAATAACTTCTAAGCAATTTTAACACTAATTTAAATAATGATATCAGTACTTCAAGGTTACTAGCAATTATTTTAAATCTATAGCAAGTTTGATCTCTTTAAACAATGATAATAATAATTCAGCATCCCTTCCCGCTATGTTTTAGAGTCCCCCCGCAGGGGGGGATCCAAGTCCACAAACAAAGAACATTCATAATGTGACTCTGATATCACATTCAAATAAACCAAAGCAACGTATATAATTTATGAGTGTATTATCGATTAGTTTTTGTTTTAAATAGTAAAAAAATAATTTTTAATTACCAGGAAATCCTGTAGGAAACACAAATGTTGGCGTACAAACGACTTGCTCTGGCGTAGACGCCATTTTTTCCCATATCCAATTTGACCGTGTTGCCAAATTTGAGTTTATATGAGACATATTGATGAGACTTAAGAAGACTAAACTAGATCGCAGACTGTTTGAGGATGTTTATGGTCTATTCCCACTAAATTGTATTTATTGGGACGCAGGAGCGCAACGTCGCACTAGAGATATTAATGGCTATTTTTGCTGCTTTCAAATCAATCGTTGTTAGTGTTTAATCAAAGAACCATTCTCACTGAATGCTGTCGCACTTTCGATCGCCGTCGAATAATAATAATGTACTCATTCATTAATAATCATGTACTCATTCATTTTACTTGTGTTCCAATACAGATTACAGCTTAGTAATGAAATCAATTTTGCTAAAAATGGTTCTGAAAGTGTCAGTTTTTAACTTTAAAAAAAATCTTTGTTGTACATATAAATTAATGTTTTCCATAAATATATATGGTGTCCTCAAATTGTAAAATTTTTCGAGAACACTTCACTGATTTGCCCTCAAATCATGGTTTATAAATCTGATCACCTTAGTCTAAAGTAATTGCACGTTGTGCATTCTCCCAATCTTCCTCTCTAAATACAATATGGGGAGCAGAATTCTGCTCCCCATATTGTATATATTGCAGAATGAAAATTATAGTTTTTTACATCTAGTTAAATAGCATTTGACTTTATCTTTTACAAATTAATAGATGAGATATGTTTATATAATTATTTTTTTCATTTTGTGACGTAATTAAGAAACTTGGTTACCGAAATCACAGCCAAAACGTAATTATTTGCCGCACTCTCTTTCATCATCCAAGGAATTTGCTTTCAATACTAACAAGGAGTGAGATTTTCTTCCTCATGCAAGGAAAAGAAAAGTTACGTAATAAAACCACTTGAGCCTCTTTCCTGACACATAAATTGAGACTAATGTTTACATTGCAAACGAAACAGTTATTGTGATGCCATAATAGGCATTATGTATTTCCTAGCCTTTAAAATGTCTTTAATTTCTTAAATTGAATTTTTTAATCCTATTTTAATTAAATTAAACCATTAATTTAATTTTTATTGTATTTTATAAAAATAATATAAATATTTCATTATCTTCTTTACAATCAATATAACGACTAACTTTTTAATTCAAGACAAATATAAAACTCATTAATTCCCTGTCGCGACTAAATCGAACATCAAAATCTTTTTTTTTTAACTCCTTATTCCTTAAGTTTCTTTATTTCTTTTACCACAAAAACATTTCATTTACAGGGTTAATTCTCACTGTCTTTTTGGTGATTAAGCTATAGCCGAATTATTTCAAATTTTGAAATTAATTACTTGGGGTTGGCTTTGTTTGGGCTATTTTATCTTTCAATAAATCGTATTTATCGTATGGATATCTTCTCATGCTCCTAACCATCCGTTAAGAACAATTTAATTACTTTTAATTTAGAATTCTTGGCTTTAGGACTAGGGGTTTCATCCCTCTGTCCGACCGTTAATTAATTTTTGACGAAAATCTTCATGTTAGAATAATGCATCTCTACATCACTTTAAGGCAGCAATTTTTTTTATTTTATGTTTTTGATATCTTAATGGGCATAAAGTATCTTATAATGTTTCTAAAAAATAAAGCAACAATTCTTTTTTTTAAAAAAAATAATTTTGTTCAATTCTTTGGAATAAATCCCCTTGTCGTAAGAAGCGTTAAGTACCAAAAATCATTTCTACTTCAGCCAAAATCTTCACAAGAACGCAATGTATTTACCTTCATCATATAAACTAGAACAACTTCCAATACATAACTAAGTGGATTAACTTCCATCAAAGTGATGTTCGTTGTTGAACAGCAGCACTGCTGTACAGCCCCCTCAGGGCTGATAGGGACATACCCAGCAACATTTTAGGATCTCCTTCCCCCTCTATTCCCATAGACAACAAAAACATTCTTTACTTTTATTTACGTCGCACTAGAGTTGCACAATGGGGTGGCACGACGGTCTGGGAAATATCCCTGGGGATGATCCGAAGACAATACGTTACGCCATATCCCGTTTAACAGGAAGGACACATTCACACACCATCCATCCGCAGATCGTAATTTTGACCTGAACCAGAGCACAATTCATCTCAAATCTAGTACCCCCAGAGCTATCGATTTGTTACGGAAACTTGGAGGACTTTGTGACCCGAACAGATTTAGCGTGCCTCAGTCACCATTTTGTACAGTCTTCGGCTGGCATGGATCGCACTCTCAGACATGGACCCAACGCCCTACCAGCCAGGCTAACAAAAACATAAAATGTTTATTTAAACAACAATTACTTTACTGTATCTCACCTATTTCAATTAAAGTCACTGATAGAAATATTTTAAGACATTATTTGCTGAAGTCGAAGCAAAGCTGACACACAAAGCAGTGATTATGATGTGTTGTTTTCCTTCAAAATTGTATCAATATTCAATTCCCAATCAATTCGATTCTAAATATCATTATCAATTTGATTCAGGTCGTTGAAAATAAATTTAATGTAATTAAACATTTATTCATATGTAACTAGATATTTTTAAAAAAAATTAATTTATATACAATTATATTTTTAATTATTATATTATATTATATTATTTTATATTATATCATATCATATCATATTATATTATATTATATTATATTATATTATATTATATTATATTATGTATCAATTAGCACTACTCTTTCAGGGCTTTAATGTTATGACAAGTTAAAAATAATTTTTAAAAAAATGATGAAGATAAAATATTTCATTTTAATATGCAATTTTTTATCAATCCCTTGATTAAAAAATATTATTTTTATAAGATTATCACATCACAATACGATAAGTATAATTATTGTTATTAGAAAATTTTTATCGCTCATATAAGAATATGAAATAGAAGTATAAAAAAGCATGAAATACGAAAGTATGATTCCTTTCCGTAAACTAATCCTTGTATCTTAACTAATTTTAAAAAAATTCTAATTAATTCATCAATATTTAATTAAGATATAATTTTATTTGAATCATAATGTTTACTTAATTTAGGCTCAATTTTATATTGCGATGTTTTTCTGGTGCTTTTTTCATCGGGCTATTTTTTCAGTGCTTTTTCTTTTCTTTTCCCGTTTACTTTTTATTTGCCGTTGAGACGGTTTATTATAAGCATTAGAGTCCTCATCATTAAAGATAACCGAGGATTTAATCAGCTGTTAGCGTTTTTTCGGTTCTACCAACGTTGATTAGTCTTATCAGAGCCCTAACAACTGACTTTGTTAACAATAGATAAAATCCTAAAAAAAGTCTGGAAACGAAAGACTCGATTGATTTAATGAAGCGATTGTAGTAAAAAAAAATTTCAAAATCCTCAGGTATAATACTAAGTTCAAAAAAGAAAAAAATTTATTTTGTCGTACTGTAATGTTAGTTCGTTATTTATAACTTTAAAAATATTATTGCCATTGATAACAATTTACGAGAATTACAATTATGATCGGGATGAATTTTGACTATCAGGAACTCGGATTGTAAAATAAAAAATTTTAAAACTTTGACAATTCAATATAAGTGTTAAATCTTTAGACGTAACGTCAGGAGAGGGGTGGGGGCAAGGATGGGCACGCGCCCCCTCAATATTTTGCACATTTTTCCTGAATTGATTAGATTACAGACTAATTTTTTGTAAAATAGCTGAACAAAAATGATATTCACTATCACATTTTTTTTTCTATTAAAATCTTCTCCTTCTTCTTATTTTTTACTTATTTGGCTTCAATACTTAGTTTAGATTCATCAA
The DNA here is from genome assembly GCF_043381705.1 of Parasteatoda tepidariorum. Lineage (NCBI taxonomy): Eukaryota > Metazoa > Arthropoda > Arachnida > Araneae > Theridiidae > Parasteatoda > Parasteatoda tepidariorum. The sequence continues at coordinate 89,297,307 of NC_092207.1, forward strand.
CGACAAAAGGTCACATATGAAAAGAGAGAGAGATTAATAAATTATTGACTTAATAATCGTGTGCTTCAAGTTCAAGAAACTTTCCAGGTATTTTTGTTTCATGAACTAATTCGTGAATGCTGGCAACGGTTGTTTAAAAAAGTAGGTGAAATGAATATTGGTCTATTTTTTTTAAAAGGGTAAAAGAGATCGTTAATTACTAATTAAGACTTCGGTAATGCACCCATTTTCTGGATTGTACTCGTCCATAAGTTTGGTTTTTCAAAACAAGATCGTTTGTTTCACTTAAAATTTGAATTTTAAAGCTCGTAAAGGAAAAAAAAGTCCCTTTAAAAATTTGCTCTTCGTATATTTTATAAAAAATTGCATTTCTCGTATGGTAAGTGAAATATTTTTATTTAAAGAAAATAAAAAATTATTTATCTAAATTGTATTAAATACATTAATGCCTAATAATGAAACATTATTTTATTCTACAAATTTATAGTTACTTTTTTTAACTAGTCATTTTTGCCGGTATACTTACTAATTTAAAATATTAGTTAACAAATATTTTGAATTCAGCAGTTGAATCGAAACAAAACAGGGCATAAATATTAGCAATAATTGCAGGAGGAATAACCCTGCAGATCTTAGGGACGAAATAAAACCCTTCCCTTTTAACATAATAAATATCGCCGTAAAAAATTATTTATTTATATTAAACTTTTTAAAAGTTAAAGCTTTTATGAGAGAAACTCATTACCATACAATCATTGATACTTGGAGAAATAAAAAGGTATAATAAACTATGAATGTTCTTAATTCAATCTAAACTGCCAATATTCTAGTTAAATGTTTGAATTAAATTAAAGAATGGAGTGAAAAATGTCTTAAAAGTTTTAGGTCGTAATTTCAATTTCGACTTTTTTTTTTTAGTTATAAGGGTTTTGTTTATTCGACATTTCCCCCCCTTTGGTTATTTTTCGCCTTTTAAAGTTTATATTTATCAATGTAGTGCTCACCTTAAATATGAAAGCGTGAAGCATGCATTTTTTACCCTTATTATACCCGGCCAAGCATATAAATATTCAGCCATATCTTAAAATGCCTATTAATATTCCCTCAAATTTTGAAGAAATCCTTGGAAGTTGTGAATTAAGGGCAAAATTAAATAATTATATTTCATGAGACCTAAATATTATCGAATTTAATTTTCTAAATAAGAATTTATTAAATAAAGTTTTAAAATTTTTTATTTCTCTAGAAATGCTTATTTTTATTTTTTAAAAAATTTATAGTTAGTACAAAAAAATCACTCATCGTAATTTTCTATAAATCAGAATAAATAATTGTCTTCTTTTTCATATTTATTTTAAAATTAATTCTTTCGTTTTAAAACGACTTTCTTCTTGATTTAAAATATTTTATATTTGAACTCTATGACTTTATGACACTTACTTTAATTCATTCACTCCCAAGTGGCTATAAAAATCTTATAAAAATTGCTATCTTCTTTTAAAATTAAGTTTTTCCATATCCTTTGTAATCGTTAAAAAATGATAATATATCAAAAATAAAGTTTCCTTCTTTTCGAAACTATAAAAGTCCATAATTTCCATATCATATAGAAAGTTAAATGTCTTTTTTTTTTAATTTCATTTATTTTTACACATAACTAGAGATGAGATATGTACACATGTAAGATTAAAAAACGAGAGATCACAGTTTAAAAAAAATTACATTAATTTTTCTTATTATCTCTGCTAATGATCAAGTAATGAGAACAAAAATTAAGTCACACGATATGGAAATATCAAACGATTTCACATTGAAGAAGTGGAAAAAGGTACCATGCGACATTCTAAAAAAGCGCAAAATTGCAGGAACAAAATCAGCTAAATGTTTTGACCCAAACTTTTTTCGGTCCTGATCTTTAAGTAGGACGTTTTTATCGAGAATATGTGTTTCGCAGAGAGCTTCATGTATATCTTATATTTTATATAGTTGATGTTCATAAATCCACAAAAATATCACTCAGTACCGCTTTTCCACTGGGCTTTTTGAGTCACGGAAAGGCACCATGCCAAATGCACCGCTTATTGTACAAAAAGTTACTATCGAGTAGTGCAACACAGCCACATTTATTGTTCAGCACACTTCCATTGTTGTCTTCAGATGAATTAAGATTATCTACCAAAGGCAGTACCTGAATGTCTTGAATTGCTCCGATTTCTGACTCTTCTATTTTTTTGAAAATAACGGAAGGTCTAAAAAATTCTTCAGACAATGTGCTGTAATTTGTTTCGTGTCTGTTGGAGCGTTTAGTATCTTCTTTGTGTGGACAGTAGAGAGAATCACTATTGATATCAATGCGAAGAACGATGTTTTCGTTTTCTCCTTTATCTTCGAACACGGTTCCATCATGACTTTCTGAAGTACTCGTAGAAAGCTCTTTACCTGTGCAAAGAGAAAAAATAATAATGTAACTACCTTGTGTCCCAAAAATAGCCACAAAAACGTATTTTGTCTGAATAAACATAACTTTTTTTTCGACGGATTTCTGAACCCTAAAATATAGGGGGTAGCCGCAATCTGGGAAATATGGTCCCATTAGTTTGGTCAGAAGAGTGTTACAAAGTTTGAGTTTTTCGTTATAATTGGAGAACTTTTTAAAAGAATTGGAAACATTTTAACGAAATGAACATTTTAAACGAATTGCACACAATTATAAAATTCATTTAAATAAAGATAAATCCATGAAGAAAAAAATTTAGTAAATATTTATTATTTTATTTAGTAATAATCGAAAAAATTTTGAATAGTAAGGTATACAATTTTTGCATCATTTTAAAGAATGTAATTTTATATAGTAAAGTACAAAATTTGAGCAAAATCGGTCGAATAATTCCTGAGAAATCGAATTTTAGGTATCTGACTTCTTTGAAATTCAGTTTCTTAGAAGCCACTCGACCGATTTTGCACAAACTTTGTATTTTGCTAAATAAAATTACATTCGTTAAAATGAGATAAAAAAAATTATATACCTTACAATTCATTTTTTTTTGCTATTATTTTATAAAATAATAAATCTTTACTAAAATTTATTTTTTGCAAGGAATTATACTTGGATAAACGAATTTTATAATTTTGTGCAAAAAATTTTCATTTAGCTTTAAACTTTCTCGAGATATGGCGAAATATGCAAAAAGTGAAACTACCATTAAGAGATCCAAACTTTGGATCACTCTCCTGATCATACTATGGGGACCGGCTACCCTCTATATTTTTGGGGTCAAAACTCCGAATGCGTCAAAAAAAAAGTATGTTTATTCAGAGCAAGTACGTTTTTGTGTCTGATTTTGCAACTTAAAATATCGTCTACACTAATTAATTAGCATATTTGAGGTCACCCCTTCGAACCATAAAAAATGAGTCCTAGAATGTGAAGATCCAATCACTAGATCAAAAGTTAATTAGGGTGGTCCTTTTTTTTCTTCTTTTGCTCACTGAATATTAAAATCCTGTGTCATTTTGTAAAAATAAAAAGCCTATAAATGCTCATTATATTTAATTTTTAAAGAGTTTCACTTATTTCTAATCTTTCAAATTTGAGTTATTGCGGATGGTTTTTGAGAACTTCAGCTTTTTCAGCAAATCAATTGTTTATTAGAAGAATATATAAAATAATTAAAGAAAATAACAAAAAACAAAGTTAAAAATTGTATTTGTTATTTTATAATTTAAACTTCATACTCTTTTTATACTTTAAATCAAATTTATTTTTTAATACATAAAATCTCGAAACGAGTATAAAATATATTGACCATGGAAAAAGAATTGCGTAAATGTCTTTTTTTTAAAAAAAATACACCTTATATGAAAGCATAATTATGATTTAAAGCAAGAATATCCAATATCAAAATGAAATAAATTTAACTTAAATTTTAGTTTATAAAAAATTCTACTACAAGAATCTTTGCATATCATAGCAATATTTGTTCTCTTAAATACTTTTAAAAATTAGCTTTGAAATTTATTTTAATTTTTTTTTTCTAAAAATTTAGATCCTTTTTTTTATTTTTTTTTGTCTTTTTTTTTTGTCAGACACTTAGATCGGTATCTCTTGAACTAAACCACGAGTACTTACTCGTAGAATTGGAACCTCTGAAGCGAAATCTGTAATACGATGATTCTTTAGCCAACACTTCTATTTCAGGACTTCGTCGTAGTGCCGTCACCAATCTGTGTTTGGCTTTTGTGATTTTCTTGGGATCTTTTGGAAACCATAAATTTCTCCTCAATGACCAATCCTATTTTGTCAAAAATAGTTCTTTTAAAAAAAGTAATATAGTTTCAGTTAGATAAAGATAATCCTACAAAGGGGGTAAATCAGTTCTTGAGTGAAATAAAGCAGGCTAGCAGAGCCTTATTCGTCAAGTATCACTGCACTTCCCCGCGTTAGTTACGCATTCGACAGGCTGGACTTCACCTTTCTATATCCGTTGTGCGAAGGAGCCAATGGTGCTCGGTATCGATCCTCGTTAAACTGATCTACCGTATAGTTCTTGACTACAGGTGCAGGTTACCAAAATAGGGGAACCATCTCCTATGCAGAGGATATAAATTGAATCATCCTCAGGGATGTTTCAAAGACCGTCGCCAATAGTCCATTGCGCATGTCTAGACTGACTGACAACTAACTTATGTCTAGACAACTGACTTATTTAGTTTCCAGACTCTGTTTAATTCTGCAGAAACATACAATTATCTTAATTGCTATCATATTTTAAACTAAAACGCAAAAAAAGTTATAGTTATTCGTTTCTTCGAAATTATTAACAAAAATTAAGAAGAGTGCGAGTTTATATTTTTATATTCTTCAGCTCATCGTAAGGGATGTTTCCCAAACCGTCGCCATTGCTAACCTCTACTGCGGCGTAAATTAAGTACCAGTACTACCAGGAACCTGATAATTAATTAATTATTTAATGCAACGTTTCAAAATTACTCGTTATATTTTAATTTAATTCTTTAATTACATAGGAGGACAAAAACGCTGTCTGTTTAGGCGCTGCTTACACCGCTGATGAAGAGCCGGCAGTTAGTGAGTTCGATCCTAGCAGCCGATTAAACAAACAGCATATATATGCACAGATCAAGGCACACGTTAAATCTGTCGTGGTTGAAAGCCTTCTCGTTGTGGTTTGGAGAGAGGGGTACGAGCTCAGGCAATGTCCTCGTCGTCGAACTGGGGTCAAAATTACGAGTCATTCCTACCCTGGCTGTTAAGAAATAGAGTGTACAACTGAGTGTATACTGAGTATGAGTGTGTTCAACTAAATTCACAACTTAATTATTAGTTGTCTAAATAAAAACTTTACCTTGTATACTTTGATGCAATCTTGACTAAAATGCTCATTATTCTGATGAATTCTAGATATTTTAAAAGATCCAACAACTTTGTTTTCCCATGTTAAATAGGTCCCATAAGTCTGTTTTTCTAAACTGGGTACTATGAAGTCTCGTACTAGTTTGTAAGAAGATTTCCCTTTCACCATTATTTGTATAACTTCTAGTTTGAAACCTATAAAAGAATCCGCAGCTCAATATCTAACATTATAAATAAATTACTTAAAATTTTAATATAAATAACTGAAATGAAGAAATGAGTGCATGAATGATCGAGAATTTTTTTTATTTTTTATCATGGAACCAAATTTGATCTACCTTTTTTTTGGTGGAACCCTAAATGTTTAAACCCAATTTATTTAAAAACTATGAGCGTATAGGTAGCCAACGAAATACGACTAATTATCTTGAAATTATTTAAAGTCTGAAACGGTAGTTAGTTTCGCTCTCCTGACCTATGTATTGGAACGATATTTCCCAGAATACGAGTACCCCTCATATTTTGGGGGTCAAAAATCCGAATCCATCATAAAAAAAGTTATATTTATTCAGAGGAATTTATTCAGAGGTTTTTGTGTCTGATTTCGCAACTTAAAATATCGTCTGCACTAATTAATCAGCATATTTGAGTCAGCATTGATAGTATAGGAAGTTTCCCTTCTTCACGCGAAGCGTATAAGTTCTTTGCTCGAACCATTAAGATTGAGTCCTCGAACGTGAAGATCCAGTCATGAGATCATAAATTTTTTAGAGTGGTCTGTTTCAAGAGATCATAAATTTTTTAGGGTAGTCCGTTTTTTCTTCTTTTTTTGGGCACTGTAAACACAATAGAAATCACTTTTATGACCATATTAGGTTACAGCAAAATTCAAATGATATTACGGCTTAAAAGCTCCAAAAGTTCTAACATTTCATCATGAAGCATCAGAAGATGAGTCAGAAATATCATGAAAAGTCTGCTGCATGGAGCGACTAACATCTAGTGGTCGGCAATAAATTTATGGCATGATATTGCAGACTGAATCTCAGACTAAAATGCATTTGTCAAAGAACCACATTTTTAAATTTTGCAAACGAAAATAAAATAAAAACTTTTGCTTTGAATAAAACTTTCTAGACTAAACCACTAAATTCTAATATTTGATGAGCAAGCTGCACAAGCACAGATAAAAAAATAAAAATAATGAAAACCGTTCTATGAGTTGGCAATCGATATGGAATAGGGGACTACATACCTCTAGTATTTAAATAAAAGCGTCGTAAAATATTAACTATTCCTTTAGTTTATAAGTAGAATCTTTAAATTTTGTTAAAAATCGATTGGTTATTGATTACTCTTTGTAGCATAGTTTTGAAACAGAAAAATACTGGTTATCAAAATGCATAAAAAGGTCTGCTTACCTAAATGGAACGCACAGTTCGGCAAAATATTTTTAGGGATACAATGCTGTATGAATATTTTAGACTATTATCTATTATCTTATCAATTCTAAGAATAAAATCATCAATTCTAATAACTTAGCAAAAGATAACGAAGATAAATAATCAGAAATAAATATAAATAAAAAAACCTACAATTATTATACTGATAAACTTATTAGACAACCCTTGCATAAGAATCGGCAGATAAAATTTGATACAAAACATTAAAAATAGATTCATAACTCATTGTACAGAAAATGAAAATAAAACTTCTGTAATTTATAAATAAATTAAGAATAACATATTGTACATTTTACAACATATGTAATATTACCTAAATTGTTTTCTACACAATTTTATTATACAAATATTTGTACGATTCGGAGAAATCTCTTAAGATAAGATAAAGTTTTTTTCCCCGAAGAAATAAGATAAAACTGCCATCAAACGAAAAATTAAACCTTGTCAATCATGAATATTTTTTAGTGATAATATAGAAAGAATCAAAAAAAATTTTGTTGCTGATATGTAGAGAATAAAATTGTGTAAAATATTTAATCATTAAATAAATAAATAACTTTGATTACATTCTATCTTATTACAATAATAAACTGCTGTTTGTAGAAAATGCAACTTGCTTTTCCATCTTACAGTATTAGCAGTTAAAAAAAAATTCTGGTATCACTTCAATATCCTGGCATTCATAAGCCAGGAAAATGACAGCCAGGATAATGACTAAATTCGCTATTTTATAGCATATAACTTTACTTCAATTTAATATTTTGGTCTAAGACGTTTTTATTCTGCAGAAAACAACAGGATTTCTTAAAATAACTCAGATAAATCTATGTAGTTATGTTATTAATGATTTCAAGAAGCCACGAAAATGACAACACAAGAACCTACTCACCTTCAAAAATTTTTTGAAATAGATTTTGAACCAGAAAATTGGTTCTTTATTCATGCAACAAGACATGTTCATATAGGAGGGTATCTAATCAATCTATTAACATAAGATACTGATTGCTGGCTCTATCTATTTTGGTTACAAATCGCTAAATAAAAGAAGCCAGGAAAATGACAGATTTTCTTGGGACAAACAAATTATTGACAGAAAAAATTATTTTAAACGAAGTTTTTGTAAATAATACCCTCTGCGTATATTCTAGAAATGCTTACACCGGTTGAGATAAATATAATTAGATTTTGAAAANATATTGAAAAATTTATGGGAAGTTTTGAAGCTAGTTATTATTGGAAACATTGTTTGTGACTTGCCAGAAACATGAAATTTTGAAGTTCAATTTAATTTTTTAAATATACAAAATAGTCGATGCTAGTACTAGGTTATTTTAAAATACTAACAGCAATGCTATTTATTAAATTTTTTTAAAAAAATTTTCTTTTAGTAGATTAGTATTAGATCTTGGTGCAAGTGACTGTAAATTGTCACATTTCGTGAGAATCACCCATTTATAATAATTTGGATCATCATAAAACACTAGTGTTTTTTTTTTTCTGAGATTAAGGTAAAATTTTCCAAACACGACTTGTTCCAAGAAATTATTTTTTAACTTAACATTTAGTTGCAGTTATTTAGATCTAAGAGAAACAGATATTCATCATTGAAATTTCTTAAATTTACAAAATTGATACATTTTTTAATATGAATGAAAAAAGAAATTTTCTAACTACTTTTTTTTGGATTTTATTAATCAATGCAAAGATAATTTCGATTCTCTGTCAGGTTTTTTTTAATAACTACTTAAGCGTCTTTTTACCAAAATATATTTTTGCTTTTAATTAGAGCATCAGAAAAAAATGATATAAAAGGGACACCGTTGTCCCCTCTACATCAAAAGGTTAAGGGCCCCACTTGAATAATCAGTTAAAGATGTTTTGATTAATCNGCTAGCAATTGATACTGAAATAGTCAGGAGTATTTGAAGTGCCACTCTCAGGTTTGGAAAAACATCTTCTCCATACGGGATTATAAAAGTAAGAAATTCTAATGAAGTTTTAAGTTCAATTTCTTTTCTACAAAGGAGTAACATTTTACAGTCACATTCTTCGATAAAGAGTTTTATTCCATTGAAATCTGTATTATACACTGTACAAACATACAAACGATTTTTGTACAGTGCAAATATTTGGAGATAGTATATGTAACCACACAGCGTAGATGCCATAAGGAAGTGCTGACAGATACAGGTCGAGTCAGCCAGCCATTAGAAAAGACGTGTCATTTCTATTATGAATATATTATAACAGTTTGATTAGTGTTCCTTTTTATTTACGAAATAACATTTATTATATTTCACTGGCACTAAATTTAAAATATTTTTTGCAGAAATAAATTATAATAAAAATAAAAATTATCCAACAATTTTTTTTGTTTTGCTGACCATTTGGCGCCCCTTTGTGAGTAGCGCCCGGGGCATGATGCCCCCCCTTGCTCCCCCCTCGCTACGCCACTGGATATTCATCATTGGAGTTTCTTAAATTTACAAAATTGATACATTTTTTAATATGAATGAAAAAAGACATTTTCTAAATACTTTTTTTTTTGATTTTATTAATCAATGCAAAGATAATTTCGATACTCTGCCAGGTTTTTTTTAATAACTACTTAACCGCTTTTTTTACCAAAATATATTTTTGCTTTTAATTAGAGCATTAGAAAAAAATAATATAAAAGGGACACCGTTGCCCCCTCTACATCAAAAGGTTAAGGGCCCCACTTGAATAATCAGTTAAAGATGTTTTGATTAATCTTATCTTCTAATTCTATATTTTGATTTATATGATTTTTTTTTTTTTAACAAAGCGTCTAGAATCAGGGAGACTGTCTTCTTCTTTATTCCATCTAAATGATAAAGTAGAAAAGAAGGTTTAAATGAATATAAATTGAAGAAGAAGTGAAGTTCTTATAATAATTATAAAAAAACTAAAATAATTTCAGAATTCACTAGCGCTGGGCCCTGGGTGAATTATCCCACCTTTACTCAGTAATTATGAAAAACAAATAATAATTACATACATCTTACCTATTAAAGTGAAGAAGATTTAATTATTCTCACAAGTTACAGTTATTCACTCTATCATCACATCTTCGATTATTTCCGATCCGATACACAAGTGCAACGTTACACTGAAAAATGAAATAAAAGAAAGTATTAAAAAAGCGCCGAGATTCAAGGACGCAAACATTAGTCACTCTCACAAGTTCTCTATCCTAAAGTGAAACTAAAAAGAATGATAGTGTTTCTTTACTTATTTATTTTTATTCGTTTCCATCTCAGCAATAAATAATTTCGCAGGATAATTTACTTAATTAAACGTTTGGTTTTGGAAACCTAACTTCATTTTTATACGAAATAATCTTTTCCAAGTTTTCTGGAATTCTTTTCGAAGTGGAGAAATAAAGCAGAACCGTCATTTGACCCTCTAAGTATTCTTTTTCTGCTGTCGAGAATATTTAATTATTAAATAACTTCGTTAAGTAAATCTTTCTGTAATTTTTAGTAAAATATAAATAAAGTCCACAATCTTTTTTAACTTTTAAAACTATAATTAATAATGCCGAATCAAACTTGATAATAAGCATTAATTTTTCATTGTCAGTTTTTATTCCGAAAATATACTATACCGAATAATAATAAAGTATACGGAAGCATACCGAAAAGTTTCGGTATGCTTTATTCTTTTTCTTTCTTTCTTTATTCTGTATTATCAGCATAAGTTACTAGAAAGAGTTTTTTATGTATACCATATTTTCATAGATGAACTCGAATTTTCACTGTCAATGCTTAAAAAACCTTTTTACAAAATTATATTCATAAAAAAAAAAGCTTTCGTGGTGAAAATTTGCTAAATACTTATATTCACAGCAAATAATTATTTAGTCGCTGTCATCATCCCTTTTTATCCCAGCAAAACGCAGCATTTCTATACATTTGTAATAATAAAATAAAGAGTTTTATGTGTGTTTTTCTGTAAGCCTGTCTTAGACCGACGTGAAATTTTAATTGGGTACTTGTAATTCGAAAAGAAGAAGATCAAACATACCCACACTTGTGACCTATGACGTCAGCGCCAGCTGATTTTCAATAAACAAAATGGAGCGTCAAAGTTGAGCTAAATTTTCCCACATAAATTATAATGTTAATTAACGTGAAGTTAATTAAATACAGTACCGTATCGTATATTGAATTTGTTGAAATATAATTTTTTCTTAGATTTCTTATTTGTTAATGTATTCTATTGTAACACGTGATATATTTTTGTTTTGTGTACTTGGCAACTTCAATGCATAATTAGTTTGTTTATGTTCTACATGACTTCGTGCTTAAGTGTTAAGTAAAGTAAGAAATATATGGCGAAAGAATTGAAATCATTGAGAAAAAATCTTTGTAAAGGATTATAGAATGTATCACTTAAGAGAATTGATGCTTGTCGGGGTAAGTTAACTCGAAATAGAATGGAAAGAACAGTTGCTAACGTAAACAAAGCCACGTTTCAACAACCAATCCGGCTCGAGATACCTCACTTGCAGGCACCCCATTAGATCATTCAAGAGCGACGTTTCAGAAATGGAATTTTCTCATTGGTTCATAGCTAGCACCAATGATATAAATGAAAAGGCAGACGATTTTAAACATAGCGACAGTGATGTCTGCTTACTTATAACTCTCATGAATTAAAAATAGGAGTTTAAACTATGCTTTTCTAGGCTATAAAACTAAATAATTTAAAATCAACGGTATTTGATGGAGAGAGAAAAAAAGTAACGTCTAGAAATCAAAATTACTAGAGAAATAGTACTAAATCGTTTAAGAAANTGGTTCGAATTCGTTTAGGTGAAACGCAAAAAATTGCCATACTATTATTGTCACCACTGATACTTAACTAATTTTGGTAATAGGTACTGACTGATATAAAAAATAAGCTACATACTGAAAAGCAAAATTAATGGATAAATGGTTCGAATTCGTTTAGGTGAAACGCAAAAAATTGCCATACTATTATTGTCACCACTGATACTTAACTAATTTTGGTAATAGGTACTGACTGATATAAAAAATAAGCTACATACTGAAAAACAAAATTAATGGATAAATGGTTCGAATTCGTTTAGGTGAAGCGTCAAAAATTTCCATACTATTATTGTCACCACTGAAACTTAACTAATTTTGGTAATAGGTACTGACTGATATAAAAAATAAGTTATATACTGAAAAACAAAATTAATGGATAAATGGTTCGAATTCGTTTAGGTAAAACGTCAAAAATTGCCATACTATTACTGATGCCAGTAGTGGATAATTAATTTAGGTAATAGGCACTTTTGGGTAGCATGGTAATTGGTGCAATTTTTATCAATACCAAATATACTAATGTACATTAAAAAAGATACTGGATATAATCTTTTATTTGATGGAATGAACAGCTAGAAACGCATTTTGCTTAATCTAATAAATTAAAGCCACCAACGAGGGCAAAAATTAATAACAAATTTCAAAAAAAAAATTATAATTATTTTTATCTTTATTAATTGTGTTGGTATATGCCTTTCACTTTCTTCCATGATTTCTTTGTGTTGTTCAGTACAGATTCACTAATTTTTATACCCTGTAGGGAGAACGGGTATTCAGTTAGTATTTAATATCAGAGAGGTTTCGCAGTTTCACGTATAGTGCGGCTTTCAGGAGAACTCCTCCAGACACCCATGTCGCGTCGTGGCGGTTACTATGGTTGCGAGCAAAGGTCACTTCGAATAGGGTTGTGGGGTGAATAGTTTTGTCTTAATTTTAGCGTGGGTCGTCATGAGTGAACCAATCGACGCCTTCTTTCCCCCATTTCACTCCCGTTAGAAATGTGCTCTCGCTTGTTACCATAGCAGCAGACAGTCCCAGACTTTCAGTCTGGAGAAGTTCTCCTCAAAGCCGCACTATAGCATTACTACACGTTCGCTTACGAAGAGCAAGAACACACACAATGGAAAAAACCAGCTCAACAAGTTTACATCCAGCTCAAGTGTAAAAAAGGGAAGAAACTACTTTATATTTTTAAAAAATCAATTTACTAAAACAAATTTTAAACAATTTATAATTGAAATCTAATTTTAATATATCACTTTTAAATAAGTGAAAACAAAAAAGAAACGATTCCGAAGAAAATAAATTTAATGAATTCCTCATGTAATAAAGTCAATTAACTGTCCTAGGTCTTCAATATCTTACCTAAAAAAATTTGTAAAACCTAAATTTATAACGAATTATTAAAATATCATAATCAAATTTTATTAATGTTATTTAATTGACCAACCATATATTAAACAAACACTTTGTAAATATATTGAATAATAAAGGGCATATTTATTTCACAAATAGCATACTAATTTTTAGAATCAAATAATATGAACACTAAAACCGTTGTTTTTCTAAATTGTTCGTGCAGAAATGCTGATGATATATGCTTTGATGATATTCAACTTTAAATCAACGTGTCGATAATCTGTTCATATTCATAGTTTGTTTAAATCAGTAAAATGTGTACACATTTATTAGAGCCTCTGTAGATATAAAGCATGGGATACTATGATCCCACCCCAAACAAAACAACAACAAAAAACTAGCCGAGGGTATACAGAGAATAATAATGTAAGGTAGTAATAGGGTATAGACGGCCACTGTATCCTTATCAGCGTTTGTTGACACATCGTAGGAAAATACACAAATGGTTAACGGTGAGTAGTTCAGGGGCCGTTCAAAAATTGCGTGCACAAAAATGAAGAAATTTTAACCCCCTCCCCCTTTTCGTACATTACCGTACATAAGGTCTTACTCCCCCCACCCTTAGAGTACGTACATTCTATTAGTCTACCCCCCTTTTTCATAAAAATTAAAATAATTATGTTTTAAAAAAAATTAAATATTTATTTAAAGAGAGCGTAGGAAAAAGTCAAATTTAAATTTGGTGTATGCTTATAATGTACGTACTTTGTATAATATCTCCCCCCTCCCCATCGTACAAAACAGTACAAAATAGCAAATCCCCCCGTACGTACTTTTTGAACGGCCCCTCACCCAACAATCAACATGTTCAGCAACAATATTGATCCAACAACCATAGCTCATGTTGCTGCCAACAAAACCATGAATCCAATTTTATTGTCTTGCGTGAATAAATAACAATGAAAAAAAGAAACATTATTACAGAGAATACCAAATTATTAAAATGTATGCATATTTTTTTTTAAAATAAAGAGAGTAAGATAAGAGATTTTAATTCCAATAATGACATAATTTTAAATATATTAGTTATTGTTAACTTTTTTCTTGCATTATCAAAAGCATAATTCTTTCTTAAAAGTTGATTTTTTCATCATTAGTGCTTTTTTATAATTTAAGTCATAATTTTTGCAAAGTATATTAGATAGTCACGTATTTTTTATTATCAAAAGCACGTAAAAGCATCATTCTTCCTACAAATACCATAAAAATTAATTCATATTGATGTTGGACATTCCTTTCTGTCGGATTGTGTTAGAGAGCATTGTGACAGACAAGACAACGGTAACTATCACATTCAATAAAACTTGTCGGGGAATTCCCCACGTTGACATAATTTCAGTTACTCGCAGTGTTGTTTATTTTTTTAATCATATTTATAAGTTAAAATTTTTATCTTAGGGTGTAACAAGGAGTAATGCATACACTCGCTCGCTTTCGACAGTTAGTCTATTATGAATCTTAATTTTGATATAATTTTTATTGCTTTCATTGTTAAATACACAAATGAATACAAATATAAAATAAAAAAAACAATAGCTCAAAAGCTTTTGTGCAAGTTTTGTTAAAAATAAATTTTATAACTAACACATTTCGACGCTTCATTACTAATAATAACAATAATTGATTAACTAATTAAGTACCAAAGATATTTGAGAGTAAGACAGGTCAACTTTTATTAAAACAAAATAGTTCTAGAATAGTTAGAATGCGGTAGGAAATATATTTAACTTAAACATGTAATTTTTATAGAATATCATAGTTTGTATAATTTTATACTGAAAAATATAAATCTCGTATACTTTATATGAGTTAAGAATTTAAAAAAAAAAAAACATTTAAAACTCATTTACAGAAAAAGTGAGAAAAATCATTTCAGTCCACTAGTTACGTTTAAAAAAATATGAATTAGACAGCATGGAGAGTCATAAAACTAATTATTTAATTTATTGTTAAAGAAAGCAAGTAAAGGGAAACTAACATTAACTTTAACTTATAAACACGCTATTAAATCTTAACACATATAAGAAAAAATTCTTAATCAATGATAATTTTAATTTTATGACAATTATTGTGACAATTTTATTGACAATGTTATTTTTAATCAATGATAATACTTAA
Source organism: Parasteatoda tepidariorum (assembly GCF_043381705.1). NCBI lineage: Eukaryota > Metazoa > Arthropoda > Arachnida > Araneae > Theridiidae > Parasteatoda > Parasteatoda tepidariorum. The sequence continues at coordinate 89,312,534 of NC_092207.1, forward strand.
TAAATATTAATTTATAACTAACAAAATCCTTCAGGATGAGCCCCCAAGATATAAGTTGAATGTCTTTTTAAAATAAGAAACAACTTACCTACTCTTCAAATAGAAAATCCTAAAATAATTCGGATGGCACAAAATTAATGTAAAACATTCAGAAACACGAATATCGATTGTTAAAGGAACATCATTCAAAGAATAAATAAAATGTGAACTGCTCGCTTTGAATAGACCTATTCAGATGGATTAATGCAAACTGATATGTATGCCTTATCAGCGAATAAACGAAAACGGAACCATATCCAAGGACATTGTGTGGTTACATAGTTTATTAACGATATCATATCGGCTTCATTTAGTAACACGCGTAATGTTGTCAGTTGACTTTTTTTTAAAAAAATATTTCAAAAACGGAGTGATAATTAACGTTTGGATTTTCAACTGACAGCTATAGTAACGTTAAGATGAGATTTATAGTTTTTGACATTTTGTTCGAAGCGGAGGCAGGCACTCCCGATTTTTGTATTTTTAAGTCCAAAAGTAAATTTTATTCAGTGAATTTATAAAAATTTTCTGGACATGCCTCTAATATCATCATTGTATAGAAAAACTATGAATTTATATTTTCAATGATATTAAATATTTTATTTTATAACTAGTGTTGAATAGCAAATCCTTTTTTTGGATTTACTGCTACCAATGCCCGACTTCCATGGCCTTGTCATTTTGAACCTAACCCAGAAGAAATGGGAACTTCTGAATCAAAATTTTTTTTTTAATATTTTATAACCGGCATAGAACAGCCGACCCAATTCTGAGTTTACGACTATCAATGTACAATTCCGTAGCCTTGTAATTTTGAACCCAGCCGAGAAGACAAGGGAACAACTTTTCTATGGTTTTGCACAAAAAAGTAAGAAATACCATAAAAAAGATGAATTCGTCAAAAAAAAAATATTGTTTATTATTTTTTCCTCACTGTTTCTTATTTTTGTAAAAGCGGTACGGTCATATTTGATATGAAGTCAGATGCATTTATTGCATCCGAATTAGTGAGCATAAATCTGCTTATTTACTCTATTGTTGACAGAGAAGATAGAAACTAAATATAGAGTTTCTTTAGAATAAGAATAGTTATCAAATTATCAGTTAAATTTATAGTATTAATTAAGCTTCATTATAAAGGTGATGTCATAACAATTTATGTTTTTTCAGAATTGGGTGATAATTTTAATTGAATATAGATCAAAATTAGAATCAAGCTCTTGGGAAACGAACTAGAGAGTATAAATTTACTTATCTATTATTTATCTATTATTATATCTATTATTGGCAGAGAAGATAGAAACTAAATAAAAAGTTCTTTATAATGAGAATAGTTATCAAATTATCAGTTAAATTTATAGTATTAATTAAATTTCATTACAAAAAATATGATTTCATAACAATTAATGTATCTTCCGGAATTCGGTAAAAATTTTAATTGAATAAGGATTCAGAATTGGAGCCAAACTCTCGGGAAAGTCCATGGGTTGGATTCAAACATTTAAACTCCCGACACAAATAATAAAGCTTTTTTGCACTCGCCGATGGTTTTTACGTTATTAAATTAAGCATGACACTTTTTTAAAAGTTCATCTCATGAAATTAAAGACTAACTGTAATCAGTATCATTTGGCATGATACTGTTGCTCCAGGCCATCTGATGATGGTGTTTGAGGCCGTTCGCCCAGTAGTCTGTTCGCCCAGCTGTCAAACTGATACCGGATGTAACAAGGGTGAACTTTAATTAGTTAACATGAGAGATTCCACCCCAGTACTCCATCAACTCATAAAATCATTTTTAATCTTCAGTGAAGAGGAGTGATATCATCAAATGACTCGCGATTTTCCCATTTCCTCTTCCCTATAGGAAACTTGTATAATTTTCTGTTAGAATTATATCTTTTTTATGCATTGATCATTTTACTGTTATGAGGAACTTAACATAACAACAAAACTGTTTACTTAAGAGAAATGTAAACTCTATGTTTCATAAGAAGCAAACAGATATCGTCAAGATAAATGTTTTTTTTTTTTTTTCTGGATAAAATTTTGTGTGATTTTTATTTGAATAAGAAAATAAAAAATTGAAATATTAATTAAGATAATGATGTAATTTATATAGTTTTAAAAATCTTATGCCATGATTGGAGGATTGTATACCTTTATTAGGAAAAACAAATACGATTGTAGAAAAATAAGAAAAATATAAAGCGTTATCTCAATCGAGCTGTGTTGCCCTTTGTAGGTCAGGCTCCACAATGGGCTATAAGGCTCCACTATTAGATTCCATAATTTCATGACCAGCAGTATGATGAAGCACAATAGGACTTTGGTCAGCAATACACAATACCCGCCTTTATACCCAGAATACTGGTACTTTTAAATCTGAAGCTGAGTGGACACCAAGTTGTAACCGGGAAACGAGCATACTTGTATATTCCTTAATTAATAATTTTTTTCTTTTAAATGTTAACATACATACATGGCATCATATCAATTGTTATTATTATTATTATTATTTTCATTTTTNTTATTTTTTTTTTTTTTTTTTTTTTTTTTTTTTTTTTTTTTTTTTTTTTTTTTTTTTTTTTTTACGATTACATGAATGTTTGCTACGTTTGCGTACTCTTATATCTTATTATTTACCAAAACGTGAGTACAGAAATTTTTCGTCGACTATATATATATATTTTTTTTACACATATTTTTTTAAGAAAATAATTCATATCTTATGATGAAATCCTGTGCTGATTTTTTAAGCATTGTTTATAAATCTTTTTGATGCAGAAAAGTAGTAATATCATCTCTTTAATGATGAATTAAGTCTTCTTCAAATATCAGAATTTTTTTTAAAATTAATCTTAGAATAAGTTATTTCGGTTACGGCCAGCTCCAATCCCGTAGGTTTTAATGATACATATTCCTTCTGTGATTATTTGTGTTCCGTCAAAATAACACAATTTCGATTGATTAAAGTATTTAACTGAAAAGTCATTTTTTTCTAGACTGCTTTTGTTCTAAGTGCTTAATCCAGGCATTTGTATACGTATCATGGTGTACTAATGGATAGTGTTTTCTACACTAGGGAACGCTGCAAGCTCGGTACCGCCTAAATTTCCGGGTTACTGTTTCCGTTGTATTTTAAAGCCATTTGGCATCATTGTGNATTAGAAGCATGTATTTTTGCAAACATATTGTATTTTATGATATGTAAAAATGCAGGCTTTTGATTGGCCCAATTTGTCCATCGTAATTGCGAATTAGCTGTATGGATGGTGTTTTCTACACTAGGGAACGCTGCAAGCTCAGTACCGCCTAAATTTCCGGGTTACTGTTTCCGTTGTATTTTTAAAGCCATTTGACATTATTGTGTTTTTAGATTCTTGCAAACAATGTATTTGATTACTTATTACTTATGTTTACAATGCTAACAATACTTGTGTTTACAATACTAAAAGTGTTAACACTAACGTAAGATGGTGCACAGCTTGCAACACGAACAAACAGTAATAAACAAATGGAAAGAGGCCAAATCAAGACTGCCAAAAAAGCGAGTTATTCAAAATCTAGCAACCATGTCACCTTTTTTAACAATATATCTCTAAATAACTAAAACAAATTTTCACTTCAAACTCACCAGAATAACATAATAACATTAATATCTTATGAAATACGGCAGATTTGAGCTCAGAAATTATCTAATTTATTTCTTTTATTGAAAACAAAATTATCCGTTTGGAAATATCACCTCGCAGAATAGCATGTTGTAAGCAGCAGCAAACGTTCTAACCGGAACTAGAGCAGGCATACAGCTCGAGATTGTTATTGTTTACATTTCTACTGAAAACACCATCCATATTTGAGATTTTTTTTTTCAATATATGTACGTCTAGCTTCAGATATCCTTTGGAAGCAAGTCGACATACGCTTTTAGGCAATCCCCCTTTCCTGTGACAGTAGTTAATCGATCGATAGGTATACGGGTAACCCAGCATCATATAGAAGTAGGGAGGAGTGATAATTCAGCCAGAATTATCACCAGAGCCGTCCTAATAGCATAAAAATGTTTTAGACCCTTATAACATGCCATAATGTTTAAAAACGAACTAAGAAACTTCACATAAATAAAATAAATCATTTTTAAGATATGATGCAATAACTTTAACATAATTAAACACATTTTAATAGCCCCAGAAACTCAAATAAATCATTTTTAAACTATGCATAATTTAAAAAAAACAAAGAAACATTTGAGATGATAACCATTTGTAATACTCAAATAATAAAATAATTCTCAAAACCATGGAAGTTAATTAAAATAATTAAATGAAATAAACATGAAGGCATGACAAATAAAAAAAATTCAAAAGGTATGAATTATCTTGTCAAACTAAACAGTTATTCAAACATCTTTCAATGGCCCAGCTAAATTTACCTAAAATTTTCATTGGAACGTAGAAAAATAGATCTCAGTTCCCTTTTTAAGTTTTTTTTTGGTGATAAACTATTCAAGTTATTCGTGTTTGCATAATAATCAATTACTACTTGTAGGAAAAAAAATGCACACTTTATGCAATAGAATATATTTATTTAAAAAGAATATATAAGGTAATGTTGCTTATTCTAAGCTTTCTTTAGTGCAATTTATGAAAAATTATATTCTCAAGGGCCCCCTGAATACCTGGGGCCCCCGGGCACTACCCGGGTGTGCCCATGCATAAAGACTGCACTGATTATCACTATCGTTGTTTCGGGCTATAGGTGCATCATTCAATTGTTGCGACTCTTACTGAGTTGGTCGGAAGTGAAATGAATCCGCCAGGACTTCATTATTGGCTATCGAATCTCGAATAAGCCATCTGGGGCGAGACTGGTTTCATGCCTTTGGCCCTTCTCCCTTCCCTCTCCTCCTCTTTTCAGTTGTGTAGGAATGTACAACGATATTTTCCCCTTTTATTTAATAAAAATATTTTTTTTTTAATTTCCGTGATGCTTTTCTTTAGAACTATGCTTAATGTAGTTTTCAGTTTCATGTAGTTTTCCAACTTAAAAGATTTAAATCTATATGAAAATCAAGAGAGAAACTGACACACTTCCTTCCTCTATGACTCTCCACACGCTAATGGGTAAAGCATGTGAAGTGTTGCCATAGGTGGAGAGTTCTGCTCTAAGCCACCTGCAGCCCATTTCGATCGCATATATTTGTTGTTGTTGTTAATTTACGTCGCACTAGAGCTGAACAATGGGATATTGACGACGGTCTGGGAAACATCCCGGGGGATGTTCCGAAGACATGCCATCACAATTTTGATCCTCTGCGGAGGGGATGGCACCCCCACTTCGGTAGCTCGACGACCTATTTAATCTTTAAGAACTTTTGTTGAAATTAATTAGAAAAGTAACTGTACAAATGTCCTTTGAAGGAAGAAACGAAATTGCACTACCTAAGTACAGAGATAAAAANAGCCAGTGATGCTTGACTTCGGTGAGCTGCTGGGAACCGTGTCTTAACGATCAGTCCACTGCGGGACCGATCGCATATATAACAATATATTAATAATATAAGCAATATGTTAATATTTTGAAAATTGATAAGACTTTTCAGTCCGTTTAAGAACTGCATCGTCAAAATAGTTTAAAGCGAGCTCCCAAAGCAGCGTATAGCAGAACTGATCCAATGTTTTTTTTAAAAAAAAACAGGCGCTTAGACGAATTTAGCAGCGTCATCTATAATTCAATTTTTATTAAGTATCAGCATACAAAAGCTTAAAGCTGATAGTTAGTACTTTTAACAATGAATCACCTTGATCAATTGATGTTTTCTTAAGATTTACTGAGACCGCTCAATTGCCGCTGAAAAAGTTATACAAAAGAAATTAACAATCGACCACTAATTAATTTGAGATGGTATGTCATGGTGGTATATTTTCTTTGTATTCTACATTTGTTGTCTTTTATAGTAATAAAAACTGAATCATATTTAATTTTTTTATGGTACCTTTTGAATTTCACATGACTTAACTATACTGATGCAAAATTATTTATGTGTCGCTAAAAGTAATTGTATTAAGGCTTTTTTTTTCTGACTAATCGATGACTTCTTAAAGTAAATTCAGATGGTTGGAATTCCTGAAATGAAATTGTTTTTTAAATCGAGCCAAATCTGAAAGAAAATCGAGACAACTCTTTTGATAGAACATGAGGCATTTTAAATTATATTGTGTCTCATTTATATTTATAATTATATTCTTTACTATTTTTATTTTAAAATGCATTTTTTCTTTTAGAGTTTGCCGATAAATCCCAAACCATTCCTGAACAGCTTGACTGGTAAGACTGTCATCATCAAACTGAAATGGGGAATGGATTATAAAGGCTACTTAGTTTCTGTTGATGGTTACATGAATTTGCAGGTAAATTCATTTTTTTTTTTGTTAGGTATTACTTTCTGACATAATTTGAGTTTAAAGCATGGGTAAGACTTAGCAATGGTTAATCTTTACATTTTGCAATACTCTTAAAATATCTCTAGGTAAGGGAACATTTCCATATTGTGATCTGTCACATGAACTACAATTGAAAAGGTGCCAAATAGATTTTAAACTTGAAAAAGAACATGTAGAAATTTTCTTAAGGGTGACTGATGATTTTTTGAGTTTCTCGTGGAACACTGCTAAGAAATCGCCACGATTTGGCAATTATTCTGCTGCAATTCGTATTATGAAATCACCCCTCAGATTTATGGATCAATTCCCACATAATTTATTAAAATTGGTATTTTTGAAAATTTAATTATAAAACGAAAATGTTTCTTTTAACAGATAAAACATTTTCTTCGTTATAATTTTTTTTTTGTTGAATGGTTATCTATCAATCTTTATCTCTGATATGTCAGGATAATGGAGCTTTGAATAGTGAGATATTTTAGGTTTAAGAGCCACATACAGAATAAATGCTTAATAGTTTTTATGGTTTTGATTTCTAGGAGTAGCAGGGATGAGGTTTTCCGCCCAGAAATTTCAGCTTTTGTTTCAAAAATTCTGTTTTTTTTATCAAATTTTAAAAATTTTCTGTAGTATTTCCCGTCTTTTTCAAAAGTTAAGCTGTTAAAATAAATAATTGTATTTATTTTAATTTTCAAGATAAAAACAATAAGATTTGTGCATTTCAATTGTCCATTAAAAGTGCTGATTCATGGATTGAAAATTATACTACCCAAGTTAACCCTTAATGAAACTCAAGCATTGTTGGCATCTCATGTGTGGGGCCTTCACTGGTTCCCGTTTGCTACTAAAATCTAAACTTATATTAATAGTACTATTACAAAAAAAAAGCAGATTAAGAACAAAAAATTGCTAAGAATTGCCCATTTTTTTTTTAAAAAAAAAAGCTGTTGTCCTGTTCTACCAAATTATCAAATTCCTATGAATAAAGTTTAAAAAATCATGTGGAAATAGGTAAAAGAAGGATAAATAATCAGTGAAAATATGATTGCAAGTGTTATAAATGTTTGAATGGAATAGTCGCAGAACAAGTGTGTCAGGAAGGAATTACTGTAATTTGAAATTTTAGTGTCAAAATATCATTAAAAGTATTAGAATTAAAGAAAAAAAATGGCTTAAAGTACGATTAGAAAACGATGTGGATTTATGATTGCATAGCCGTGATTCAAGAATGACAAAAAGTGATTCACATAAAACTTATAAAAGAAGTTTTAATTGTTTAGAAGACGATCATATATTTTATTTATTAAAAGAAAAAGAAAGCTACACGGGTTTTTTTGTCTACAGGAAATTTGTAGTTCTTACATTGTAAGATACTGTTTTTTTGAGGGGGGGGGGGGCATTTGTTTATCAGGCATGTGATTCTTTCTAGGCAGGGAATTCAGCAAATCTCAAGACTGTTAATTCTTGGATATCTGTTAAATAATTTATTTTTCAGAGTTCCGCTTATCAAAAATTTAAATTTATTTACTTACGCAAAATCACCTTAACAAGACATTTATTCTGGTCTTCCAGCATCCTCTTTTTTTTTCTTCCTAAGTTCTTATTCCTGTGCAATAAGAACTTTTTTTTCCCGGATTTATTAGAGAATAACACAACTTAGAATAAACTTCAAGAAAAAAAATACCATGATAACTTAGGCTAGAATCTGCTGAGGCACACACCAAAGTATAAAATTACAAAAGTAAACATTTAAAAAATAGTTCCCTAGAAAAAATGGTGTTTTCTTTCTTTCTTTTTTTTTTAACTAAAATTTTAATGAGTAACAATTTTGTTGTATATTCCAAAGCAACAATTATTTAATCAATGTGATATACTTGCCTTTTTTTTATTTGGTTACAATTAGATTGAATAAATTTTTAATATGATATAACAACATAGAAATTTTAAAATTGCGCTTTCGGTAATTAACTTTTTAACCCACAGTCCCTTTTTCAATCTTTTTTTTTTCCAACTGCAGTTAATGCAATTGATTTTCCTGTGGTTTTTAAAATTCTGATATTACCACACACAAAATTTGAATTGTGCTTTTGAATAATCACTTTTTGATGCGCTCAATTTAAGTCAATACAATTATAAATTAATACGGTGTTTCCAGCTTTTTAATGGGACGATAGTGCTGTCTTTTCAATTCACTTTTTTCACAGTTATGGCTACTGATATCCTCCTGGTTTTTTGAATCCTGATATTTTCATGTGATATTACATTAAGAAACAAGAACTTCAAATCGCATATCTAAGTAAATACTTTTCTCACTCGATTTACACTAAGTTCATGATTAGTTTGAATCTTTTTTTTTTTTCCCTTTTCTGGCAGTTATTGCTGTTGATTTTCACTTAATTTTTAAAATCTTGATATTGTTATGATATGAAAAAAAATCGAGTACCTGTGTATTCTCTATTTGACACCATAATTCTATCACTTTTTCCATCAATTTTTCGGTTGTAATCACTACTAATTTGTGCATATTTTTTAAAATTTCAATATTTTAAATACAATTTTATTTATTACACCACTTGCTTCTCGAAATGTACATTTAATTAGCAGGGGTCTGTCTAGGTTTTTAAGTGAGGTATCTATTTTGTGAAAATTTAGACATAATTTGTGAAAAACTAAAGATTATATTAAAAAATCAGCACAGAAATATGGATTTATCATTTGTTTAAGGGCTACAAAAATAAAATTTTAAGAAAAAGTATTTTGTGAAACTACCGTTTTTCCTAAAGTTGAATTTGTGAAGGTACTGCCAAACGGTAGTAAATTCGGTCTGGAAAGACCCTGATTAGCCCCTTTTTGACACCTCCTAATCGTGTGATTTTGTCGTAAATACACATGGTTTTATCATATATTTTTTTTGCGTTATTACCATACATTTCACGGTTTCTAAAAATTCTTTTAAATTTTTTACTGTGGTGGTGACTACTAAACTGTTACTGCTAATTTTTTTCAGCATATATATTCTTTAATGAAGAAAAAATATTAGATAAGAAAATTTCTTGATCTCTTTAAATTTTGTAAATAGTACTTTTAAGCAAAAGAATGACAGCTTTTTTTAAGTAAAAAGAAAATTATACATTGAGGAAAAAAAAAATCAAATAATTCCTTCCTCCAACAATCATGCCTGGTTTATGTAAATTTTGCCCATCAGTTACTTTCATTAGTATTCTTTCTTACAGCCTCCATATTAAAATATATTATTGAAAATTTTTCTAATTGTATTTTACTTTGACATTTAGCTTGCTAATACAGAAGAATACATTAATGGGGAGCCTAAAGGAAACTTGGGTGAAGTTCTTATTCGATGCAATAATATCCTGTATATTCGAGGTGTTGATGAGGAAGAAAAGGATACTGAAATGAGAGATTAGATTATCTACTCTCATTTACTTCTCATCCATGCAAATGTATAAAAAGATCATATTTCTTCATTAAAAGTGGTGTTGTAATAAAGTGTTTTTGATGTTCTTTGAGTATTTTTTTTACATTTGTTGGGTTTTTTTATTACATTTTTCTGTCATTTTAATTTGAGTCATACATTCCAAACTTATTTACTTGTTTTGTTAGACCATAGAAAAAAGACAAGATAAACTTTCTTAAGAAATGATATGTGCAGTGTGTAAAATAAAAATAAAAGAAACTTAAATGACCTCTTAACTAATGATCAGATTTTCACATACTAATCTAATGATTTGAAGGTTGGACTTTTATATTAATTAACTTGTTATGTTAATTTTAAGGTAAAAAAGATCTATCTTTTTTTTTTTTTAACTTGGGGTTTGTCCCATTGGCCACAGTGGAGCAGCGTCGCCCACGTCACACAACCACAAACCCGTTTATAGGACGGGTCACATTCACATAAAGAGGAAAGGACAAAGAACACAGAGAGAGAAAGAAACATCCATGCCCTGAGCAGGATTCGAACCTGCGGCCAATGGCTCCGCAGCCAAACAGGCTAACCACTCGGCCACCTGGTCGGCTCATTCTCTAAGCTAAATGTACCTTTTTTTTCGTCCAAAATTTGAATTTTAAAGCATAGGTGTTGCAGCAATCTGGTAGATATGGTCTTAATAGTTTTATTTGGATGATGGTTGAAATTTTGGACCTCCATAATTAATTGTGTAAAATAAGGGTGCACAACCTTTTTGAGTGAAGGGCCACTTGCATAATAGGTTGGCTAGTAAAGACCCGATTTAGTATTTAGGCTTGTGTGTGGCAGACAAATATTTATTTAAACACTAGTGCTCTAGCTTTTTATGAGTATACTTAATAATATATTTGTAGAAAATTGAATGCGTTTAATTATTAAAATTCGTTCAAAAATGAAAAAAAAAACTTTTTTTTTACCAAAAATAAACATTGGAGAAAAGAAATATTTTTTTTATATCATTTAATACAAAAGTTCATTTTAAAATAAATTCAATGACAAAAAAACTGCAATGCTCACAGAATGAAAGTATGAAAAAAAAATTAAATATGTATAGACTGATATTAATTCAAAGTAATATTTTAATTGAAGAAAATTTATAAGGTTTAAACAAAAGTCTAAAATAAAAACAAAACTGTTATAGTTCAAAATAAGATTTAATACTTATTTTTACTTTCGATAGTATTTCTTTTTACTGAGTTATCAGATTTTTTTATATAGTAAACGTTTTCTTTCTTTTTTTCCTAAAAAAATCATTTGAGCAACAAAAAATTGGTGTCAAAATTACAAACAGTGAGCAATTTAAAAATTCACGTTGCCCTCCATTCGTGTCTAAAATAAAAGCAAAACTGTTATAGTTCAAAATAAGATGCAATACTTATTTTTACTTTCGATAGTATTTCTTTTTACTGAGTTATCAGATTTTTTATATAGTAAACGTTTTCTTTCTTCTTTTTTTTTCCTAAAAAAATCATTTGAGCAACAAGAAATTGGTGTCAAAATTACAAACAGTGAGCAATTTAAAAATTCACTGCCCTCCATTTTGTGAATTTCTTACGTTACAATAACATTGTTTTTTTTTTTTTTTTTCGAATGACAGGCACTGAACTTAAATCGTTTCACCTTAGAAGATGCCAAAGGTGTTACTCATTCCGCGTTACCCAGAGAGCACCTGTGAAGCAAAGACACGGAGGCGAATAGCATTGCCCACGCCACACTACCACAAACCCGTTCACAGGGTGGGCCACATTCACACACAAGAGAGAATGATCCATGCACAGAGCGGGATTCGAACCCGCGGCCATTGGCTTCGCAGTCAGGAGCGCTAACCGCTCGACCACTTGGCCGGCACACACACAATAATATTGTATTTGCTTTTAAAATTAGGAATGCAAGGAATATTCGGCTTTTTTTGTCAAAAATTCAGTTGGCCGATATCGGCCAAATATTCGGCAAGCCATTTTTTTAGAAAAGTATTTTTTTTTCGCTATGTGTATGGATATAATAAAGAATAATCTAAAGTCGCATTTTTAACTTTATTATGAATAGTATTGTTTGTTATTAGAATTAGTTTTTACACATATTTGTTCGGTTTCAAAATTCATTTACTTGCAATTTTATCTTCTAGAAGACAAATGGAGAAACGAAATTTGAAGAATTGAAACTAGATTACTTTATACTGATTTATTGTATAAGTATTGATTTATACTTACTTTATACTGAATCACAAGTTTTCGTACTACTTTTTTTTTTTTAGTTATATTCAAGCAAATCAATTTCAATGTAAGAATTGAGAACTATTTTTTTCTTCTTTTATTTTAACGGAACATCTTAGACCATTAATTCACTTTTTTCCTGCACTGTAATCTAGATAACCGGTAACATCGAAAACTGTGATTTTCAAAAAGAGTTTTAGGAACTAATAATAATTTTTTTTTTTTTTTTAAATTGACCTTTCTCTTTATCTTGACAGCATATTATAAAGAGCGTTTCCATTAAACTTTATTTACTAGCATTTTTTTTCCTTCTAAAAATACGGCAATGTGAAAAAAGTAAATTGAAATTTTGAGCATTGGATTTTAAAATTTCGATTTTTAGGAACGTTTGTTGTTTGTTCCTATCTAGCTTTTTCGTAAAAAAAAAGTAACAACTTTTTTATTATAACACGGCAATTTTCAAGAGCGTTTCTGTTAGACTTTATTATTTTTTCTTCACTTTTCATATATGGTAATTGGAAAACGGAGATGTTCAGCTTTAAAAATGTTTTTCGAGAATTAAGATCGATTTTTATTTTCTCTGTTTCGCTTTTGTACACAATCTTTTGCTTTCATGATTTTAATTTGATCATTTCAAGTGTGGCATTTTAAAAAGGTTTCTCATTTGCCTTATTTTTTTTAAACGTTTTATGAATACGTTTTTCCAGAAAATATTATTTTTAGCACTGCAATGACACTGACTTTTTAGCTCTGACTGTTCTTTAGTTTAAATTTTACTATACTGCTCAAAAATGTTGTTATTTTACCCTGAATATATGTTATTTGGCCGAATATTCGGTTATTCGACCATATCACAATTCATTACCATTTGTCATCAAAAAAACGATGGAAAAATAACTTGGATTTACGATAAAAATAAATTGTATCAAAAAGAGATTATTTAGATGCGCAATTAGAAATTCGCTCTTCTTAATAACAACGTAGTGAAATAACGGGATCGTCAATCTCACGTGGAAAAGTATAACAATAATTGCAACAAAAAAAGTTACAAAAATCATTTAAATTTACGATGATTTAAAAATCGCATGTCGTAATAAAAATATCCAAATTCTTAAGACGACGTTTCAATGCCTAGCATAACTAATGAAAAAAAAATGGGTGAAAAATAGAAAGAAATAATTGTAGGGGAAAAAAAATCACTTAAATTTACGATGAAATGGGCACAAATAAAGTGCGTCAAAAAGTGATTATTTAAATGGGCATTTTAAACTTTCGCAATGAAAATGCTGGAATTTTCGAAATCACGTTGAAAATTGCTTAAAAAATTATTTAGATTTACAATAACATTTGCACAAAAATCGCATACAAAAGTGATTATTTAATGGCGCTATTCAACTTCGAGATTCATAATAATGTAATAAAAATATCATGATTTTCAAAACTGTATGAAAATACGATGTTTTCACTGCCGAAAGATAACTATGGATTTACGATGAAATCGACAGAAATAAATCACGTCAGAAAGTGATAAATTAAATGCGCTATTCCCGATTCAAACCTCACGAGTCAGAATATTATATGAATCGGAATTTTAAAAACCGCATGGAGATCGGTAGTTGTAATTGCTGGAAAGAACAATCACAAAACGTCACTTAGAATAAAAATTAAATCGGTAAAAATAACGTGAGTCAAAAAATGATTACTGAAATTCGTGTAATGTAATATTGTATTATAAATATTGCGTTTCTTTAAATCATGGTGAATTCCGTACAATAATAACCGTTAAAAAAGTGATCGAGAAACAACATAGATTTACTATGGAATCTGTGAAAATTGAGAGCGTCAATAAGTGATGACTCAAAAGTGCGATTTAAAATCGTCCACATTTTTTATTTTTATTTTTTTGAAATTCAAAAAAAAAAAATTCATTGTGTTTAGAAGCTCTCGCTGATCGCACATCAGTAGGTAGCCGTAGGTTTGTGCACCCCTAATTTAAGAAAAATGTATAATTTTACAATTTGAAATATTGCCTGGTTTAAGTAATTAGCTTACTTAGGTTTGGCTTTTGAATCATTAAAATTGTTTCTTAGCATAGTTGCTATAAAAATCAAGGTATTTGATAATGCAACTTTGAAAAAAGCCACCAAAGATATGAGATATTGGATTTTGAACAGTGCTGGATTATCAATTAGGCCAGACTAGGCTGTGGCTCCCAATTATTAAGGGCCCCCTTAAAATGGATTTTTTGAAAATAAATTAAAAAAAATTAAGCAAAACAATGATTTTTAAAAAAATTAATCAATTTCAAATATATAATAAAATACGAGCATTTTTTTTTTTGCATAATGTTAATCATATTTATATAAAGATATCTAAATAGTTTTATGTTTGAATAAATAAAAAATATACTAGAAAAAAAATTTAATCTAAGGGCCCCAAAAATTTGAATGGTCTAGGGCCCCGCGTACGCTTAATTCGACCCTGGTTTTGAATCTTTTCAATGGCCAATACATTAAAGCAGCGATTCCCAATTTTTTTTCAACTGTGGCTTCTTTTGATGGAACACTGATTTTTAATGAATACATTTCATCAGCAATTGTGAATACATTTATTAATGGAAGATTATTTATAATTTTAAAAATATGTAACGATCTATATTCATTAAATTATTTGGAAAATATTTAGTTAATGAATGAAAAATTTTCATCCTATTGTTTTATGAATATCAGTCTTAAAAGTTGTTTTTATTTCAGAAAATTGAATTCACAGGTTAGAGGCATCTAGTCGAACTCTTTATTTCATTTTAATTCATGCCTAAACTAAAATTGAATGAACTAAAACACGGTTTACATTAAAATAAAAAATTAAGAAAACAAATGTTGAGAATTGTTATCAGCAAAATATATTTCTTCAACGTTGAATTAGGTTATTTTTATTCGATTTGATATACCAATGGAATTTTCCGAAAATGAATATCCTTTTCTTTTTGAAGAAAAATGGTTTTTTCTTCATAGTCATGGTTTGGTGGAAAAGTACGTAAACTAGTTATTGCATATCATGGCTAATTTATCACTCCTTTAAATGTACACTCGTGAAACATTTATGTTATTTCAATAGGAAGGAACATATTTTTTTTGTAACTTTCAATGTACTTTATTTCTTAAAGGTAATAAAAAAACATTCAAATTTCTAAAAAAATGGTTTAGATTAACAAATTGGTTCATATGGGCATGAATAAATATTTCTTAATAATTCTTCATGTTTAAATAAGCAATTTGTTTATTTAAAACCAATTTGAACATGGGTGTAAATTAAGTTTTACAAATTTCATCTTAGTGACTACATTTTTAAAGTAGGTTATACTCACTACGTTAAAAAAAGTAGCTATAGTTACCTACATTTGCAATTAACTACAAAACTAGCGCAGTTTTTCCGACCTCCGCTAAAACATCCTCCATGAGAGCAAATTTTATCAATATTTTAATTTTCAGTAAAAATATAAAAAAGGAATAAATGGAATAGAAAAATTTACGTGGTTTTTCATTTCCAGCTTACAAATTGAATTAATAGTTTAAATTTATTGAGTTAATGCATATGTTCTGATACCTTACATATTCTAGAATTATTAATTTTATAATAAAGTAGGAAGTGCTTACCATACATTTTTATTCTTCAATAACATATGAATCATAGATACATTAATAATTTTTTTTTAGTTCTCTTCCCTTGTAGAAAATGCATGCTATTTGATTTTAAAAAATAATGTGTTGTGGATGAATTGGGTTTCTACATTATTTTGGTACAAATAAGTTACATTAAAGTTAATAGTTTAGTTAGTTAGTTCAAAAAAGTTGTAAAAATTGGGAATATCTGTACTAATGAAAAAACTAAATAACACAGTTACTTACAATTTATAAACAAATAAAAACTAAAAACGTTTAAAGAAAAAATTGTTTTTTAAAGTTTAAACCTTGGCTGACACATATACATACAGCTTATTCTTGAAGAAAAATATTAGCTGAATTCCATTAACTATGGAATGAAAGTAAAAGTTGCTGAATTCGTGGAAGACTATCATCTGTGCAACTAATATAGCTGTGGATAATTGCATAATCAAGCCATTTAAGGATTAAGGATAAAAAGTTTCATCAAGCCATTTAAGGATTAAAGAATAAATGCTTAATCAAGCCTTTTAACGACTAAAATAATAGCTTAAACAAGCCATTAAGGAATCATTGTCTACATGTTGTAGGACAATGATTTTGACTACATTGAAGTATAGTAAAACTTGGTAATATGTATCTCTTTTTAAATAAATAATCCCAAGAAACTGAAGCAGTAAGATATTGCTGGATTAAAAACTTTATTTGCTTCAAAAATTTTTTATTATAATTTTTGAATAATAAATAAATATAATTTAATTTGATATTTTAATATAATTTTTAAACAAATAATTTTTGAAGGGAATGTAGTTTTTAAGTAAGTAATGTTTTTTTTTATTAATTATAAATAAACAGTTTCTTATATTTCATGTAATAAAATTTTTTTGGTGAAAGCTGAGAAACCATTTACAACTGATTAAAAAAATCTATACAAATTTTAAAGGTTTATTCATTTTATTCACATTACACAATAATAATACATGCTACTTCATTTAAAACACTTACATTTCAAAAAATGCAAAATTTTATCAAGTTTCTTAATTTTTTCACAAGCAATTTATATACATATTCAATAAATATAATGTTTAATAAAGTACTCTTACTTTGTAAACATTTCGACAAATAATGCATTTTAAAGCATGTGCAAAATTAACAAACAAACAAGCGTGACACATTTTATTTACAGATTTTAATTTATACATAACATGCAATTATATACAAACATATTTCAATGCAAAAACTTAATGAATAACAGAATATGTATTTTTTTATTAAAAAGCATGCTGTTTACATTAATAAATTCATCAGTATTTAACTTCAGTCATAGTTTATTTTCATTGATTGTAACTTCATTTAATTTTTAAAAGAAATTCATGAAACATGCTTAGTACAAAAAAACTGATTAAAACCAAAATATGATTGTATACGTTATTTTTACAGCAAAAATGATGAATATATAAATGATAAAATGTTGGCAATATATAAATAATGAAAGTATGAAAATTGAATAAATGGCACTGATTAGTATAACATAGAGTTTAAAAACATAAATAAATAAAATTTAAATAGTTTAAAATTGGTTTGTCTGAAACCAAAGAGTCCAATAATTTATTTCTCTACAACTGGGAGCAGTTTTTTCTTAGGAGATTTCTTTTTAGGAATATTTATTGGCAGTTGAGATACAAGGTCTTTTATTCTTCTAACAATTTCATCAAAATCTCTCTGCAACAAAAAAGAATTATTGAATAATAATTTGTTTACAATGCTTTAAATATAAATGTTATAAAAACTACAGTTTATCATAAAGTTTTTTTTTTCTTAAAGAGGATAAAAAAAAAAAACTATTTCATTTGCGATTGAATAGCGACTCAGAATTATGTATAATTACTGTAAACAATCACAAATTGACAAGCTATTGAATTATTATCCAATTACAATTAATAAAACTACTTCGATTGCAATTAAATAGTGACCCAAAACCATGTAGCGTTAAACTATGTAAAATTATGATAAATCATCCATCAATTGAATAGTGACACAAATCAATAGCTATACTATTTAACTACTCTATTTTTTAAACAATTAAAAATTTAAATGTAAGAGGAAAAAAAATAGAGTTAAAAAAGTGGATGTGTATTGGATACTAACCCTTATCAGACTAATGTTGCCATATAAACGGCATGGAACTTTTACTTGTTAAATCCAGTATCAAGAATATAATTGCTAAAATCATTTCATAATTTTTAACACACTTATTGTTGCCATATTTGCAAATAATTTAGTTGTAATTAATTAGTATAATTGTACCAGACGGTAAGTAGGAAATTGAAATACTTCTGGACTGTTAAGGGTTAAAAATAATTTTTTTTTTCTTTTTATGATAAGCTATTTTCTTATTTTTCAGTCTCCTTTTTTCTGTTTTTGAATTTGATATTTCACTTTATCCAAGATTGTTATAATAACTGTTCAATCAAATAATTTCTTTAAATTAAAAGGCACAATTTGGGTAATAAAAAAAAAATGTTCAATAATGGAAATTTTTACAGTTTACATTTTATGTCTGTGGTAATAAAAGTAATAATATTAAGTGCAAGTTTTCATATAAAAATTGATTACATAAGAAATTGCAGTTGATGAAGAGTATAAGTCAAAAAGTATTTCTGCCTTCAAAAAAGTTGAATTTAAGTAATTATGGCCAAATTTCAATTAATGGAAACATGAAATCAGCAGTCATAGTATTTTATTCATCATAACAATGGCTATGTGTATACACAATATATATATATAATTAGTAACCTTGTTTTAATTTACAATAGAGTAAATTAGCAGCCATTGAATAACAATTGTTTTTCATAGGTATTTATGAAAATATAGGAAGAGAGTTATTAAACATTAAAAAATTAAGGGCATGACATTTTTCAATGCCTTATAAAATGTAAACTAAACATAGTATTTAGATAATTCATACATTAATTCATTACAGTATTTATAGAAATTTTTCACAGAAGTTGCTGTGCGAAATTCATATCAAAAATGCATTTGGTTCCTTTTGTATGTATTTCTTGCTTAAAACAAGTTAAAAAAGATTTTTTAGTCTAAGGTATTATAATAGATACATAAATTTTAGATGCAATGCATTTATTTTAAATTTAATGCATTTAAAAATATTTCTAACTAAAACTAAACACTCCAACATAAAATCATCCATTACTTTTAATATTTGGATAGATTTTTTGCAGGAATTATTGTTTTGAAAATCTGCAACAAATAATATTTTTTCTCAGTGAACATGTAACAAACTATGCTTACCTCGTCATAAGCATATACAATTTTGCATAATTTCAAGTTTTTCTTCTGTATCTGCTCTAAAGCATGCGGAAGACAATATATTGTATCCTCAGGAGAATAAAATACCTATATAATCAAATAAACAAAATGTATATTAGAATGGAAAATATAACGATAAGAAGGAGAATAAGAAAATAATCAACAATTCAATTTTGCATACAGGTATGCTGAACAACACTTACTTAATACAATATGAGTAAATATTGCAGATAGATCATGAAAATTTAGAGTTTTTCTGTTCCAGAGATTACAAGTATGGATATGCAAGTTATTTTCAAAATTGCATTTTTTTTTTTAAATGCAGTAGTGTAACTAAAAACTCATTTCTTGGGCTAAAGTTCCATAAAGTATAAAAGATGAGAAGTATCTGGTTCTTAGTAATACAAGCCACCTTAATTTTTATATAAATTTGCTATTTCATGATTTAAAACCATGACACAAACAGTTAACTAAAACTGGATAGGGTAAGTTTTCTTGAGTAAAAGTGATAGAAAAAAAACCAGAAGACTTAACCCTTTAATTCTATTTGGATGGAAGAAATCCAAATACAATTAAAGGGTTAGTAGAAGTGTTAGTTATGTTTTGGTCTGTGGTTTTATCACAAAGTAGCAGGCCTCAACATCCTCAACAATCAGGGTGCGTAGCCAGATTTTTCAACAAAAAATAAGCACCCTTTAAGTACTTTTTAAGCACTAAAAAAATATTTTTAATCATTTTCCAAAAAAAAAAAATTTATTAGGATCTGTGCAGTATTAAAAATTATTTTTTTCTATCGTTTAAAGTTCTTAATTTATAAATAAAAAATCAATAAAATTCAAAAAAATTTTAAAAACGTTACACAATCATAATATAATAACTAGTTTCTGATAAATATTGCAGAGAAAATCATGAATTTTTCGTAATTTAGAATGACAATTGACATGGCAAAGAAAAAATCACTTTTTAAAAGATAGAAAATTGAGCACTATTTACAAGCACCTTTAAAGGCTTTTAAAAAACATAAATCAAAATTAAACACCTTTAAGCGCTATTTAAAAACCCTATGCACCCTGACATATGGCATTACATTTATCTATATTGTAATTATTTCTTTAAATTTGTTTTATTATTTATTTATTTTTTTTAAAAATTATGCAAATTGACTAATCTCTCTCTCTTTTTTTAAAAAAATATCTACGCCTGTAGTGCAATCACATCAGTTCAAATATATTGAAATTTACTGTGCATACATAATACAGGGGAAAACTGGTTCTTGAATTACAAGCACATTAAGAAACATATTTTTTCGGATGCTCATAGAAAAAGATTGCGATTTTATTTAATACTTGCCTAAAATATTTTTAACTCAAATTTCAGCAACACCATTAATTTTAAGCAGCTAGTTCTGAACATTTAAAAAAACTTATTAGTGATTTTCTCAGTTTTTAAAACTTTAGGCAGCAGTCATTAAAATCTATTGAAGCAGATATAATGTGAAAAGAAGAAAAACCTGGCACCTTGTGTATTAGATGATTTAAGAAGTTAAAGCTTTATAAAATTAAATATATATTTTGAACAGAAATGAAAACTCATAATCAAAATAACTGATTTATACTAACTCTTGATAAGTAACAGGGGGCCGAACAAACTTCACACTCGGGTTCACTTTCATAAATGACACTTTTTGACTTTTTCTTTTTGTCTTTCGGCGGCTCTGATGTAGGTAGTCTTTCTAGCTCTGTCAGACCAAGTTCATGTAATTGAGCTCTCAAGCTCATTTCTTTAGATCTAAAAGAAATAGAACAAGTAAACAAAATTAAGTTAAGGTAATTATGTCGGGGAAATATTTTTGAGCAATCAGTTTTAGAAAAAAAAGAGAAAAAGATTTTATGCATGGATTAAACTATTTGACGAAACTGCTAATTTCTATAAAACGAACAGTAACTGAAAAACTCAATTTTGCAAAAGCATATAATTTTTTTTAATGCAAAACATTATCCTTAGAAAAAAGCGTTGGCTTTTTGCAAGTTCTAACAAAATTCCACATAATTCCTTGTCTGCATGTGAAACTCAAAAACATGAACAGAAGAATTAATCCGTTAAATTAATAATTATTTCCTTTAAATGACCAACAATTAAGATGCACATATAATTAGTATTTATATAAAATAGATTTGCATCTTTAAAAATTTTTAAGGTAACTAGAAAAGAGATAAATAAATTACCTTATGTTTTCAATCATTGGCAAAATTTTCTGAAGAACTTTCAGCTGTGGCTTAGGATCATTAGCTATGCTAAAAAGCAGCTTTTCCAGTGAAAAGGCAGGTGATTCACAGCTATTATATATATCCTAAAATATATGCACATGGTTACTTTAATATATATATAAGCACACAGATATATTACGATTATTTTTCACTTGATGGGGAGACTATATTTTAAAGGGCCCTGTCTTAAATATGAAAGATTTGGTGCAATATAGTGATAAGCCATACTTTCACATCAAATAGTCTATAAGTACTATTACCAGAACAGTACTTTACAAGTTACCAAAATTTCCACAATACACAGGCACAACTTAATATTGCTAATACAAATGTAGTGTATACATGTTTTTTTTTTTTTTTTTTTTTTTTAATTTAATGATGAAAATGCTCTTTTTGAGCTATTTGAAAATGTGGCTTACTACTATTACATAAAAAAATTGAAGGAAATTTTACAGCAACCACTTCTTTTCATGTAGCTTAAAATACATTTGAATTTCACATCTTGAATTTCTTTGAATGAAAGAACAGGATTCTTCGGTTTCCTTTTGTAGGTGGTTGTAAAGAAAATAGGCAAATATCTATACTTTTACAATTTTGATAATCAAAAGAAGGTATTGCACCAAANGAAAAAAAACTTTAACAATGGATCGAATCATTATGTTCATATTATAGTCTAATCTAACTAGAGCCCTTTGAAACATATCAATAACAGTGAAGTAGAAATATATAGTAACTCCTTAACATACATAAAATTGCTATTTTTGTTTGAAAAGCAAATCAAGACATTGAATTTTAAACTTGTGTGAATATGAATCGCTACATAGGTTTTTAAAAAGGCGCAAATACGAATCACAATATCGGATTTTTAAATCTCGTAAATAAGAATCGTAACATACAATACTCAAATCATGTGAATCAGAATCGCAACACACAAATATGATAAGCTATGTTTGATATTAAAATCGTGTGAATGAGATCGAGATATTAGCAGATTCCAGGCTTGGGACCTCTAAAAGGCTTGTCAGAAGCAGCGTCGTTTGAACTACAAAAATCGGATCTATCTGGAGGGCGGGTAAAAAATTCCGAAAATCTTACTTGCTGTGAGTAAACGGAGAGAAAACAGCTAAAATAAGTAAAAATGAGAAAGGTTTGGTAGCTATGCAGTTTGAATTTTCTGTTTCTCTTTGAAAATCAGTAAATTTTCTGAAAAAGCGGAATACTTATAAAAAAAATGAAATTTTTAGAAAAATCTGAAATTTTGACAAAAAAGCTGAAATTCAAGTGATAAAAGTTAAAAAAGCGGAAATCCGCTAAAAAGCGGAAAAATCTCATCCCTGATTACCAGAACAGTACTTTACAAGTTACCAAAAATTCCACAATATACAGGCACATTTTAATATTGCTAATACAAATGCAGTGTATACATGTTTTTTTTTTTTTTAAAAAATTTAATGATGAAAATGCTCTCTTGAACTATTTGAAAATGTGGCTCACTATTACATAAAAAAATTGAAGGAAATATTACAGCAACCACTTTTTTTCATGTAGCTTAAAATACATCTGCATTTGAATTTCACATCGTGAATTTTTTTGAATGAAAGAACATGATTCTTCGGTTTCTTATTGTAGGTGGTTGTAAAGAAAATAGGCAAATATCTATACTTTTACAATTTTGATAATCAAAAGAAGGTATTGCACCAAAATTCAAAGGATTCATTCACAATTTTGGAAAATTTCTTTAGGAAGAGAAAAATACCTCCATGAAATATATTTTTGCTTGATTAAAATTTCCACTTATTTAGCTTTTTAGTGTATGTTAAATTTAACTGAAAGTTAAAAGTTTATTTTTTTATTAAAATACACAATATTTTTAGAATATTTTATAATAATTAGATCATCAAACATTTAAAAAAACAATCAAAATTAAAAATGCATTCAAATTTTCCTTTTTCATAAATTATGATTACAATTAATGAGAATTTTTTTCCTTCTAGCATATAAAAACCATAGGTAAACACTCATATTTTTGAGCCTTATTACTTTTAACTCTCCTTAAACTATCCTCTTAAAAGCAATTACTATAATGACTTAACTTCACACAAAACCTTTGAAGAATTTGAATTTAGAACAATAATTTTTTTAACAATTTAAGCTAATATTTAAATGAATGTTTCAACATATGTTGTTCAAATATATTTAATAAATGCATAAAATAGCACAACTTTTGGCTCAGAGACCAAATTCGGATCTCAAATAATGTCTCCTGAACCTTTTAGCCAAAAGATTATTGTTGTGGAAAAAACATAAAATGCACAAGAAAATTTTAGTATTGTTTTTTAAACAAATTTTAATAATTACTGACAAAAAAAGAAAAGAAATTATAATGAAAAAAAAATTCTAAAATGCAGAAGTATTAGTGTCAATTTTTTTTCTTCATATTTTTTAAACCAAAATAAAATGTAAAAAAATTTAGCACAAGTATTTATTAAATTTTTTTAAAGATGTAGATTAATAAATTATAAACAACAAAAAATCATTTTTTTTTAATATTTCAACATTTAAAAAAAAATTTTGTGACTATTTGTATACATTTTATTACATTAAGGAATAATTTAGTTTTCAATCAACATAAAAATTAATTTATTGTTCATTTATATTTCCTGTATACCTCTCCGAAAAAAGGTTGCATGCTCTTTTTCTTTTGGAGAATTTAATATTGCAAAGTAAGGGTACATACTCATAGTAAAGGCACCCCTTTATTTGTCCCAGTTTTATTAAAGCTGTGAATAAGTAATTACTTTTCAAATCCTTTATTACCTGAAAAGCTTTTTCAGCTAAATCCAGCCATAAAGTTGGAGCAAAATATACCGATTCTGACACACAGTAACCACAGCATATAGTTGATGTGAAAGATTCAGGAAAAATGACAACAAATTGTCCACTTTTTTGTATTGTGCGAGTTAAAGATGACCCATTTTTAACCAACAGATCAGGAGGTATCTAAAAAATAAAAGTCTGATTAGCATTATTATAAACAGTCTGTTGCATTATGAAACTTACAAAGGGGCTGTATAGTAAACCTTTGCAAAGACAACGGGAAATAATATTTTCTTTTTATGTTCCATTTTTTTCAAATCCAGTATAATAATTAATATAACATTACAAAGTTTCAATAAGTTTGTTCTGGAAATTCTAATTCTATTTTTTTTTAATAAAAAATATCACCGTTAATGAAAGTTGACTTATTTCCACAGCACAAAACATTGTTTACTTTTGTTAGTTATAAAAGCTAACATTAAAGCGATTATTAAAAAAAAATTGATAATTATTTTTAAAAAACAAAAAAAAAACAACTTATTTTTGCTCTTTTCAAAAAATTTGCTTATATTATTTGAATCAAACGTTAGCATCGCTATGAATGGTTGATGATAGGGGCAAATTTTTTCCTAACTGTTAATATTTGACACTTTTTCATTCCTTAAATTCAAAAGTTAAAGAATAAAAATCAATTAAGTGCGTATGTTTTCTAATTACATTTTTAATTTTGAATTTACATCTTTAATATGATGCTCAAACGTAAATTGTTTATTTATTTTTACCTCATACTAGAAAATTTTTTTGTAATATTTTGTTAACCATCTAAAAATACACACACAAAAAAAATTGCAATTAATGGTATTTCCAAAAATATTTAAAATGAGTTGACAATCCATTAGAAAGATGCCAATAAAACAATGATGAAATATGTTACCAGAGCAAGTTGTTTAGTTCAGAACCACTTAAGATAGTAAACAAACACTAGCATACTCAGTAGTGTTTAGTCTTTAAACTATATTTGAATATTAAAAAATGAAATACAAAAACTAGATTATAAATATGAAAAATATAATTACTAATGTTAAAATTTAAAAATGTTTTAAACAAGGAATGTTCAATTTACATTTAACATTCTTACATTAAATTCTACTAATCTGTAAGCATTTCATTTGAATTCAAATAATGGAATAACTTATACATAAAATGTGAGTAGGGACAGAACAATAAAACTAATACCATTGATGATTCAGAAGATAACCACAATGGTTTATCTATACAACATTCAGGCACTATTTTCTTCATAGCACTTTTGAATTTCTCTGAACCAATAGCAGGAATTCCATACCTAAAATATCGTAAAAGCATTTTCATTTATTTGTAAGCAAACATGCGTTAATTTTATTTTCAACTGATATTCAAACGTCTATATAGAGTACGTCTCAAAATTTATACAAGATTTGAGTTAAATAAAACATTAAATATTTCGTGTAGGCAATTGAAGAAAAAAAAAAGAAAACAGACAGGTCACAGTTTAGGGTTAGCAAAAAAGCAGCATTAAAATTAAAAACAATGTGTTTACATTCTGAAGGCCCACATAACAAACCAATTACTGCATGAAACATTTCTTGGTCGTGTACTCTTGTGTCTCAGAGATTAGAATGGGTACCCTAGATTTGCATGATGTAACACCATTCGATTTTTTTCGATGGGGTTATTTGAAGTCAAAGGTCTATATCAGCAAGTCCATACCCACTCGTGAATTCATTGAAGAAGGGGATTAAACTCTGCATCAACAAAATTAAGCCTTATTTATGCAAATAGTCATGGAACATTTCAATAAAAGAGCATGCCCGTGTTAGCAAATCCATGAAGGCTATTTGCCTGATCTGTTATCCATACATATCAGGCAAATCCATCCATATCTACTTTTATGTTTTAACAATAAAATATATACAACTGGAAAAAAAAAAAGAAAAAAGTTTTTTATTTAATAAAAATTATATATATATACACATCAAGAATAAGAGTTTAGAACAACTTGTTTCATTATTTTAGAAGTATATTTTATAAATAAATGTTTTCAAAGTATTTATTTCAAAATAATTTTTAAATGTTTATCTTTTTATCAAGTGAAAGAATATGTACAAAACGTATTGGACAAGGAAACACTAACACAAATATTTGAATTTTTATATTATATTGTGTTCATAATTATTAAATGATGTAGACAAAATTAGATCATATAAACATATTTCCAACAAATGAATTTTTTTACTGCTCCTTGCAATACTACTTTAAAATTGAGGTCTTAGATAAACAATGTAAAAAAGGCAGCAACATTTTAACTTCATTAGTACTGGAAAGAAAGCAAAACATAAATAGCACAAATTGGAAACAATTTTCCTAGATTACAAAAACAAAGTCCATACCAAATTTTACTGGCACCAGTATGTAAATATTCAATCCATGGCAATGAATGAGGATCTCTGTACCAGCAACTAGTAGTGAATAACATACCAACATGTAAAGTGGGACTTGTTATACCTAAATATATAAACACAATAGCAACTTAACTACAAACTCAAATGCAAAGTAATTTAATTATAAAAACAATGCATAATATTACGAAAATTATGATAGGAATATTACCTGAGATTGGCCCCATTGATCTCAATATAGACCTATTATTATTTGTTAAAACCTTTAAATTCCATGGATGTCTAAAAAGAAAGAATATAATTCTTTTTTTATTGGCTATTTATAAGGTAGGAAAAAAATCATATTTAAGAGCAGAATGTTTCACTTACTTTGCGAAAGCACTTTTGTTACTTGGAAATCCACTTTGACTAGTATTGCTATCTATATTTCCAGCATGGACAACAACATGTTGATTTCTTTCAGTAACAATTTTCCAAAATTCATGCTGCATAGGAGAGACATAGTAAGATAAATAAAATGTAAAAATAAAATAAGGGCGAAAAATCAAGATATTTTTCATCAAGCTTAGATGTAATTGTATAAAAATAATCTATAATTTTGCATGTATCAAAGATTACTTTTACTTTTAAGCAACCAATATTATTTATCACTGAATGAAGAGATAATAATTACTTAATATAAGTGATAATTGACTTGCAAGTCTAATTTTGTCACCTTTAAGTAATTGATTTAAAAGTTACTAAATAAACTCTGCTTAGTAGACTGTTCAAACTTTTATCATATATTTATATCGTTAAACCTCAGTTCAACAATATTTTGGGGACCAAACAAATATATTGTTGTAGAGGGATACATTATCATATCGAAGGCCTACATACTTTGGGGACACAATAAGATTTTTTTTAAAAAATTTTATGTTATATATGTATTAACTATAAATCTATTCATATATTATATAAACATTTAATTTGCAGAGTGGTAATTATGGTTAAATATGAAATTAGATAGGAATGTTACATCTGTGACTTAAGAGATAACGAAGGTAATTCTAAGAATGGATGGTCTTGGGGTGGTCTATGTTCATCAAGGATGGGGTATTGAAATCTGAATACGAAAGTCATTATTCACTGAGGTGAAAAGAAATAAGATAAGTGCATAATCAGCAGTGAGTCTTTTCTTGTCAGAAAAAAATGGCAAAATATGATGAAATAAGATCTTTTACATTATTTGAAAACCTATAATAAATGGAGAAAATAAGGTTGAAATTGGAAAAAAATCGTTTTACAGTGGTTTATTGCTTCAGAGAATATTGCAATATTGAGAGGTGGATAACATTAATTCATATTAAAGTTCGTCGGGACCACAAAACATTATTGTTCATAGTAGCGAGAGTTCACTGTATATATATATATATATATGAATTTGTACTTGAATTGCATTCTCTGTAATATTGTGGCCTTTGATCTAAATAAATATTTTTAAAAATTTTAATTTGTTCGGAGAACATTAAATGACAGGTCATCACATTAAAATGTTTAAAAATAAATATTTCACTTGTCACAAAATTTCAAGGAAATCATAAGATAATATTCTTTAATATTAATGCTAATCAATAATATTGATAAAGATCAGGATGATTTTTTGTTAAATATATAAATATTTTTTTTTGAGTTACTTAAAACTTTTATTTTGAAAAAGGGGAGGGGGGTTAATTCAATATGGTTTCAATCCACTATCAAAATTATTTGGCATCAAGAAGTTGTAGATAAATATCAATTGTGAATTTTGGTTATTTACGACTCTAAATTGGGAAACAGGTCAAATAGTTTAATTTTTGTTTTGTTTGTTTGTTTTAAACATGGACACAAGTATGAGCAATGTTGCTTTAAACACATTTATTGCTCATTTTTCTACTTTTTCATTGGCTAATCAGTCTGATTAGACCAGGCCTTTCTCCAGATATCTCAGTTTCTGCTCTTGTTTCCAGGAATCTCAACAACTTTTTTATAGCCCTTAACATTAAGGGTGCTGCTTGTTAAGATAGTTTTATTTTTTTTCTGTTTTTGCTTTGGCAACATTCATAAGTTCATCATTCAAAATGGTAATGAGAGTGGCATAATAAAATTAAAAGATTTTTCTTATTTAAGAAAAAGGAATAGCAACACATTTAAGATAACTTTAAAAGAAAATTAAAATGCATTTACTAAACAATTAAATATGATAGTACATCATAAAGTCATATATAACAGATTACATATAAAATGGTTAATTTATCTAAAGCTCAAAACATAGGAAACAATTATTATGCATTTTATTTTGGTTGCAGTTAGTATTATTACCAGCTATTATAAGCATAATAAGCAACCATAATAATGTCAAATCAAAATAACAAAATATTTTGTAATAAAAAAGGTGGCAAAATTTAGATTCAGATAAAGACATCCTGCAAAAATGATTTATAATATATATACCTCAACGTCTTCTGTCAAAGGATGATCATTTTTAAACCACATACTCATTGTGTTTCTAGCTATTCTGAAGAAATTACTTAAAGCCATTGATCGGCCCTGAAAAAAAAATTAAATGATTCAAGATTTACATTGGACGTAATTTATGAATAATTTAATGATATAAATTTCAAAATAATCAAGCTTGATAGACAAGATCTAAATTAATCAATTTGATACACAGGAACAACACAAAAAAAAAACTTAAGTAACTTTTGATCAAATGATCGAATATTCAGATGAAATCTAAAGATCCAAGGGGAAAAATTTTAACATATTAATTAATTGTTACAGACAACTTTTTTGCTTACGATCTTTTTATTGTGCTTAAAAAACTTTTTTTTATTCATTCTACAAAACAATTTTTTAAATAGAATGGCAGTTTAACCCTTGTAATTACCAATACTACGAGAATTAAACATTTGATTTCTTTTTTATGAATTAAAAATGTACTTTTGTTAATATTTTCATGATTTATGTCAAATAACTATTGCAGCTTAAGGGAAATAGTCTAAATGTTTATAAAAATATTGATGTGAAAAATTAGGAGTCCATTAGAAGAATGTTTAGTAATCCTAGATTAGTAAGATTAAGCGAACTCTAAAAAGAAGAAGAAGAAAAAACATTTAGTAGAAGCTAAAATGAAATAAAATTTTTACTCTATTTTGCATCTTTAACAATACATAAGCTCTAAGTTTTATCAATAAAAAATAAAAGTAATAAAATTTTTTTTCCTAATAAGGGGCTGCTCACTTTTAAAAGTGTTTTTCTTAAAAATAGTCTTGTTTTTCAGAACAAAATTTAGAACATAAAATATAATTTAATTCTCCTAATTTTTCACACATTAAGTACAAGCTGAAATTATAAATAACTTTTTTAAACTTCAAAAATGCAATAAAAAAAAAAGGTTTTAATTTTTTAAAACAATTTATTTAAGTGACATGTCTAGAACACTTGATAATATTTAACTTCATAACTTTTTTAATGAAAGGTCAAATTACAAAAAAAAAAACATCATCAAAAAACAAAACAATGAATAACAGAAAACAAAAAACAGAACTACAATAACGCAAAAAGTTATCAATGTAATCTGCTAAAACTAACATATATACATATTTATTTAGAAATGTCCAGACATTATTCCAAACCACGAAAACATCAAGATTATTTTTATTAAAGTGATTTTCAAATAAAAATTCATAATTAAAAACAATATAAAATAAAATTTTTTGTTACAAACAAAAAGGTTATTATTTTAAATCATTATACAAACCTACATACAAAATGATTATAAAATTGAATTTTAATTCTATTCAGTAATTTTTTTTTAAAACTCAAAAACAAAACTACAATTTTAAGAAAAACCAATAAATATTAAAAAAAAAGAAGTTAACATAAAAGTTAGCATTTATATATTTCACTTGTAAAGCTGTCTATTTAATATGTGAAAAATTAAAAGAAAAGTATTTAATATTCAAAATTAAGAGTGGAAAAACAGTGAATTTTTATTAAAAAGTGTGACATCATTTATGGATGGCCCTCTTAAGAGTCAACACCAGGGACATTTGTGATAATTAGAAATACTTAATGATGGTAGAAATTAAAACTAATTTACCTTAGTCACACATTCCAAATTTTCTTCTTCTTCTATATCTTCGTCCCTATCAAACTCTTTTGAATTGCGCAACTTGACATACTTTTCATGTTCTGCAATAACTTCTTCTTGAAGCTTTTGCTTTTCTTCTGATGGTAGAAGATCATAAGAAACCAAATATTTACAATATGCGTCATAAAGCTTTGTTACTCTATCCTGAGCCTAAAAATGAAACTCGATTTTAGAATGTCAGATTAAAACAAACTTCAACAATATTGATATTTTTGAACATAAATAAATTCAATACTTATTCAAGCTTAATATTCAAAGAAGAAATAAAGGCTTAATCTCTACAAAAACAAAATATTTTTACAATTAATTAGTTTTAAAAGATATATAATTGAAGCACATAATTATTCAAAGTAAATAGGTTCATTGATCCAAAATTTAAATCTGATTACTTATTTAAAAACATAATGATCACCATCAGTAATGCAGAAACTTTTATCAATATCCAAAAACCAGAAACAAAAATAGAAATAAATTTTATGATACCAGTTTGCGCAATTTGAATTTTTCTTATATTCTGAAATATATGATAATTCTAATTGTAAAGAATAACAATAAAAATGCAACATTCTGGTAAACCTTGTATGTAAACTGTGTTTTACTTCACTCTTTTTAGTTAAATATTAAAAAAAAATTTAATCTAAAAGAAAGAGTAGTGACAAAACTTTTAGTACAATGAGATGACGGTGGTATACCAAAAAATGCCGCAGACAATGATACTGGCTAAATAGTAATTTTGTAATGTTGCATAAAGTAAAAGTTTTGCACCTATAAGTGAACAAAAGTTTTTTTTTTCGTGGATAGCATTTTCTTAAAATGCATCAAAATCCAAAACATAACACAATTATGATTATCCTTAATCCTTTGATGGTTCAGCACACATAATTTTGTCTCTTAGACTTCATGCTCATCAGCAAATTAAACACATTCTAAAGAAAAATTTACAGAAAAAGGAAATTATATGAGAAAAAAAAGGAGAGGCTTTTTCATTTAATTAAAAAATATTATATTTAAATGATAAGATTAAATCTTAATAAATATTTTTGAAAAATAGTATTATTTATGACTTAATATAAAGGTAAATTTTATATAATAATACAATGAATAAATTAGCTTACTTATTAAAACAGAATAAAATTTTCTATAGGAATTAAAAAAATTTCTATTAGAAATGACTCACAGCTTTAGGAACTCGCAAGGCATCAGCAACTTTCTGCCATTTCTTCTTTTCAATAACTTGCTGTAAGCCACCTAATTGTTGAACTGTATGGAAAAATTTTGAAATATCTAACTCTATGCCTCCAATCTGAAAGAGATGAAAACAATTTTAAGCAATTATTTTAAAATTTATTTATAACATAGTATTATGAGATTTTTTGTTATAAAGAAAATCACAATGGTTACATGCAGGGTATCTTCCACATTTTAGATTTTCAAATCCATGACTTTTTATGACTAATTCGTAGGATTTTTCATGACTTAACGAAGTTACTATTTTCTCTGACAAAAACAGAACAAGAAATTTAAAAAAGCATTATAACATTAATTGATATAATAGGTATAACCAAAACTGTTATACTATGCATCTTCATATTTATAGATTTTTAAAAAACAGAGTAAAGAGAGAGTTGAAGCAATAAAATAGCTGAAAAGAAATGCAAAAGCAAATATTTTTTCTTCTTTTTTTCAGCAGAACTATATTCCAAAGATTTTTTTCTTGTTCATTGGAAAGGAAAGAAATACTCCTGATTTTTCTGTTCTCATTTCAGAATTAAAAAAAAAAAAAATTTCGCCAATGACTGGCTTGCTTCAGCTAGAATTTTAAATTGATAAAATAAATAAATAAATAATAATAAAAATTCTGAAACCACAGAAGTTTAAAAGACAATCCGCTCTAGAAATATTTTTTCTTTCATTTTTTGAAAGAACATGATAAAAACATTTTATATTTTAATAAAATATGACTGTTCCTGGGGATTTTGTTAGAAATTCAGATATTCGGAACACCATGAAATTGAGGGGGGGGGATTCCATTTTAAAAATTTGATTTTTTGGATTTCACTTTCCGTGATTTCTTTTTTCAAAAAATAGTTAAAATCATGACAAATTTTGTTCAATACTGAAATTCATGACTTTCCAGGTGCGAGGATACCCTGTATATATTTAAAAAAAAATATCAAGGTGAGATTACAACTAAAATCAAGTTTTTATTTAAAGAATCAAATAAATATTGATGGTCTATTTAAGAGTTGAATCTTTGTTTTCCATATAGAGTTATAGATGTTCAGTGGACTTTTTTTTTTGTGGAAAATTATCTTCACAGAGCAACATCCTCTGCCAATGATAATTTTTTAAAATCTTAATTTTTGTGGAAAGAATTTTTTCCACTTCTGACCCATCAACTCATTTAAATGTTCCCAAGCATTGTTTTATTCTTATGAATGCAGATTCTCTAATTAATGACCTCAGTTTTGCCTCTCCCCAGCATTCTACATAAAAATATATTTAGCCACTTTCAGTCCTTGCCCTGCCTTCAGCTACCATAGATTTTCTTATTTTGTTTCCCTCTTTTTTTCCAGCTGAAGTGCCTTTTTTTTATTTTTAACTCTCTACTTTCATTATTTATACATTGTGGTATTGAGAAAGAACATATTGTTCAAACTCTATTAAAACATTGACCATCATTTCATTTTGTAATATTATTTGGTCACAAAAGATTTTTGTTTCATTAATGACAGATTGTACCTTACACATTTTTTTAAAGTTATGCATATGTCTTATATAAATAAACATAATATTACCTTTGTCTCAATTGCTATGAACATTTCAATCTATGAAGCAAATAAAATTTTTATCATCAAATATTTAACTAGCTAGTTCAATTTTGCTTACCAATGGCGATTGTTCTAATTTAACTTTTTGGGACTTAAGATGTTTTCTTATACAAGCTGTATGTTGAACATTAGGACCCCATCTAATAGATAAAAAAAGAAACGGTAAATCAAATATTTAAAATTTATCAAATATATACTTAAAAAAATAAATATAAAACACAATACCTGTATAACATTTTATGTAAATACTGATTAAGTGCCATGAATCTCAAGTCATCACTCACTTTGCATTCAGGCTAAAAAATAATAAAAAACTGGAGTTTGAGGTTACTATTTTAATTAGTTTTCAGAAAAATAAATTTTTGGTATAATGTTAGACTAATTATTTAATATTTACTCATGTTAAGTCTAATTAATAATATTAGGATAATTAAATTCTAACCTTAAAAGATGAGGGTGGCACAATTTTACAGATTCCAAATTGTTCAGCTTCAGGATATATTTTAGAAATATATTCTAGTGGATCTCGAAATTCTTCTGATGTAGGATAATAAGTAGGGGCTGAAACCATTTTTGAAACATCCAGAGGAAATGATTCAGATTTAGATGATGTGAAGTTTGATTCCACTTTATGCTTTTTAATGCTTGGTGTCCTTTTTTTAATTTTTGATGGCACAGATTCATTTTTAGTCGCAGTATCTTTCTTGGAACTGAGTGGCGTAGTTGAATCATCAGATTTTTCAAAATTTTTTATTGGCACTTTTTTAGAATTAAGTGTTGATGTAGATGTTTCAGAAGTTCCTGATGGAGAACCTTTATCAGAAATTGAAGACTGCTTAGTAGGAACTGTATTTTCTGAAGATTCGGTTAAAATGTCAGTGGAATCCTTAGAAGAAGATGGAGATGACACAGGCAATGCTAAACTTTTTGAATCTGTGAGTAGTTTGGTAGGATTTGGTACAGGGGTAGATATTGCAGTAACATTAGCTTTTGAAGACGAATCAGAATTGGATGGTCTCCTATTTGTAAGGTTCAAAGTAGAAGATTGTGCAGAATCGGCTGGTACGATGGATCGATTCTCAAGGGTTGGTGAAGGAGAGCCAGTGGGTGTAATTGTCTGCGTACCAACTGACATTTCATCATTTCTTAAGTGTTCAGGTATTGAACTTATAACTTCATCAATATCTTCTTCACATGTATTGGTGGCAGCATCAGCCATGATTTTAGGTAATTGTGCATCTTGGATAAAATGAACAGGAACTTGGGAAACACTATCTCTAGTAGCAAGCGAAATTGCGCCGGGAGGAAATCCTTCTTCGATAACACCAGCATATTCAGCAGCTATCTCTTCGCTAGAGCCGAACGCTAAATCGGTTGAAATGGCGGCTTGTGCAATGTTTGATGCTACTACAGCTGTTTCAATCGTAGGTATTACTTCCGGTACGTTTTCAATATGGAAATTAGCAGAAACTCCTATGTCACTTGTAGAAGTCTGAGCATTATTAACAGAGCAGGAAACATTTAATTTATGATCAGAGAGGGGGAGAAGAACATTGGTTTTGTCAGGAATTGTTTGAGTTGTAAG
Organism: Parasteatoda tepidariorum; assembly: GCF_043381705.1. NCBI lineage: Eukaryota > Metazoa > Arthropoda > Arachnida > Araneae > Theridiidae > Parasteatoda > Parasteatoda tepidariorum. The sequence continues at coordinate 89,347,817 of NC_092207.1, forward strand.
GGAACAGGAAGTATTCAGTTTGTTCATATTTACTAATGTTGCATCAAATGGTTTAGTTTTTTCCACACTGTCTTTTCGATGATGGTCTTTTATTTTATGTTTCTGTTTTTTATTTTTAGAATGAATTTTATTTAGACTAGACATTTTCAACTCTTTTTTCAATCCTTTCTTTTTGAGCTTATTCTTTTTTGATTTAAGACCTTTCTTTTTGGAATACTTTCTTAAGAGTTTTGAAGACAGCTTCTTAGACAATTTCTTTTCTTTCAACAGAGCAAGTTTTTTTTGTTTCTTTTTAGACAAGCGCTTTTTAAGCTCGGATTTGTCTCCTGAAAGCCTACGTTTAAAAGCTTTAAATCCAGATATTTCATTCAAAATACTAGAGTTGCTAATTAAATTTTTAATTTTTTCTATGTCCTTAAACTCATTATATTTCTTTTTCTTTTTAGGTGATTTAGTCTCTTCTAAGCTGTTTGATCTTGATACTTTCGAAGACTCTTTTTTACTACTTTTATCTTTTTTTATTTCAAGAAATTCCACCCTTTTTTCACACAGCTTTTCTAAAGAGCCATTATCCTTTTCCGATTCCTTCCTTAGCCTTGAGCCATCCTTATCAAATTCTCGCTTAGATGACTTAGAGCTACAAGATCCATCTCTCTTATGTTTAGATTTTTCTTCCTTTTTACTAGATTTTAACCGATCCTTTCCTTTTTTTAAAAGTTTAGCTAAGGATTTCTCAGGATCTTTTTTGCTCATTTTATCATCTTTTTTGGATGATTTGTCATGACTCTTACTTTTGGACTCCTTGTCTTTTTTGTGTTTGGAGGAAATGCCTTCTTTTTTAATTTTTTGTACTTCTTTTTCAACATCTTTTTTAGATTTTTGAACTTCTTTCTCCCCTTCTTTTTTAGGTTTTTGTGTTTCTTTTTCACCTTCCTTTTTAAGCTTTTGTACTTCATCCTTTTTAGATTTTTGTGCTTCTTTTTCACAATCTCTCGTAATGCAATTATCATCCTTTTTTAAACATTTTTCTGATTCTTTTTTCAAGTGCTTTATGCTTTTGCTTTCATTTGTTACATGGCTACTATTACAATTAACTTCTTTCTTAATTGAGGTGGCATTTAAAGAAGCAATTTTTGTAGATGGGGAGACAACTGACTTTGTTAATTTTAAGTATTCTTCTATAGTTAAGTCACAATCAGAATCATCAGTGTCTACATCATTTTTAAAGGAATGAATAACCACATTTTTTATTTTATCATTTTCTTTAACCTTAACAATTTTATCCTTGTTGTGACTCACACAATTTGCTGCAATCAAACTATCCTTGCTACTAGAAAAAGACATATCTTTTCCTTTTTCAGATAAAGATTCATTTAAGACTCTTTCATTTTTTGATTTTCCAGTTATAATACAAGAATTAGAATAACTTTTTTTAGATGAATCGTTTTCAGGAATATCTTTCTTTTTGAAAAGATTACTAAGTTCTTCACTACTTGAAAAGCTATCTGAATCTGAGGTATAGTCAAACACTAAGTTATTACATTTACTTACGGGAATATTTGTAGAATTACTACTAGAAACTACATTAAATTTATTTAAGTGACCTTTAAACAGATCTTTGGAGCTTTCAAAGCACTTTTCCATACTTTTGATTTGAGTTCTTTTGTCAGGGTTTTTATGGGATAGCTTGGTATCATTCAGCTTTAGAGCTTTTTTGATATACTTTTTATCATTATGTTTTTTGAACAAAGATTTGGTAGGAGAAAGCTCAAAACTATCGTCAAAAGAAGCTTCTATACTAGAATTTTCATTTGTAATGGATGCACTTGTGCTAGGTTTACAAGATGGTGGACTGAATGTTTCTTCATATTCAACATTAAGAGTCATTAACTTTGAAATGTCCTTGTCATTAGTTTTATTTATTTTGTTAATATTTAAATTATTTTGAACATTAAGTTCTTTAAAGTCATTCCCCTTTTTATTCAATTCACAAATACCATATTTGTCAATATTAGAGGTAATTATAGATTCCTTAGAGACTTTTCTGTCAAATTCTTCTCTTTCTGTATTATTTATAAAATCATTTGACGGATAGACTTTGCTGTTATTAACGATAGGCCTAAATGAATTTTCAGTCTTTGATATGTGATTCAAACTTTTTCCACTTTCATTAACTGGTTGCTTACAACTAATAGTACTAGGGGCAGAAACATTAGACTTCTGAAGGGCTATGTTATTATTTTTAGTCACATCTCTTTGATTGAGTAAATTATCGACAAGTTTGGTACTTTTAGAAATATTTTTACCATTTTCAGAATCATGAGAATTCATTTGAAGAGCTTTAAGATTTGAATTTTTAGAACTTTTATTCATAACTTTTGCGTCATCAGTCTTTGATTTAGTATTTAACAATGTTTTATTTCCAAATTTAGAATTATTTTCAGACTTACTATTTTCTGCTCCTAAACTAGAACTAGATTTTACGGGTTCACATTTTTCATTTTTTAATTTACTATCTAACTTAGAAATTGCATCAGTTTTATGAGCATTTGTGGAGTTTTCAGTTTTGGTTAGTTTAGGTTTAATATCAGTTTTGGACTTAGGAATGGAAGGTTTGGCTGGTGCAACAAGATCATTGCAATTCATTATATTTGATGAAGGTTTTGTTTCTTTGGCTGAAATAGTTTTCATGCGCTTCACACTTTGCAAAGAGTCTGGTGCTGTCTTTCCTTTAGATGAGCCTTGTTTGGAACTATCAGTTAAGTCTTTATCTCTCTGAGGTTTAGAAAGATTTTTAACTAGATTGGTAGAATTATGTTTACTTAAGTTATCACAGTTTCTAGTTTGTCTACTGTCTCTTCCTTTCCCTGGGACATCCAATTTCGGTTTCTTAAGAGGTTGGGTGTCCGCCATACTGCGTTTTTTCAATGATTTACGAGTTATCGTTTTAGTCAACTGGCTTCGAGTACGCTTTTCGGGATTTGCCCAAAGCATTTCTTCTATTTGTTGTTTGGCACTTCGAGTAACTCTCTTATTTTGATGGTCTTTTCTTAGTGACATGGTAGTTTTCAAGCCTATATTTTTTCGTGTTTTTCTTAAAATGTGTTGTTTAACAGCTGAATGCTTAGTAATAATCTTAGATTTGAGATTTTTATTGTGAAGAACCGATTTTTTTGCCTTAAGTCTATTTTGCATATGTTTTCTAAGTAAGATCTGTCTTGAAGTCAAAGCAGCCTTAGTTTTTGCTTCAGTAGTAGAACTTTGAATTTTCTTAATTCTTTTCTCAGTTTCAGATTTTGGAGATGTTTTCTGAGCTGATTTTTTTTCAGGAGCTGAATTTAGAACTTCAGGTTCACTTTCAGAATCTACATCAACAATTGGAGGAACTAACTTAGCTCTTCTTAAAAACATAGTCTTTTTATTTAAACCAATGGTCTTTCTACGACTAGGCCCTTTAGTAAAATGAGCTGATCTTAAAGATTTCCGTTTTTCAATAGCAAGCTTTTTATCAAGATTAGTAGATTTTAATTTATTAACTATAGCTGAGGTAGATTTATTTTGATTTCTAGTAGAAATATTATTCTGTGACTTTTTCTTAGAATTGTGTTGATCATTTACAGGCTTAGGTTTCAAAGATTTCTTATCAGCGGAAGTTGTACTTGAAGCTGGAAGATTTTTTTTCTTGCCAGCAGCAAGTCTTTGTTTCTTGTACTTTTCACGAAGAGCATTTAAAGTGGATGCTCGAGTCCTACCACTGGTTGATGAAGTAACAGTTTGTCCAATATAAGAAGGTATGAATTCGCTATCATTTTCATCTCGGGATTTCCGCTTTTTCACAACTGAAACCTGTAATAACAAAAACAAATTATAATGTAAAGAAATTATACTTAAAATATAAAATGGAAAGTCTCATATACCATTTGTAAAAAAGGCTATTTAAAGGATAATGTTTAACAAAAAAAATACACCTTTTTGCTTCTTTTTGTTTCAAAATGCAAATTTGTTTTAAGATCAATTAGTTGAAAAATCACACAAATGAAAAGAAATTTTTTTCCTTCTTCCTCTGAGGATATTGCAACATTATGACAGGCAAATTTTTAAAGATATAATAAATCTGAAAAAAAGCTCAAAAAATTGGTTTTAAAATATTTTTTTTTTCATTAAATATTAATGTAAAGAGAAAGCTACTTTTTATTACTTTATGATGAAAAGTTAATGGTACTTATTTAAAGTGTATTTACTTGGTATAATTTTATTTCATAAGCAATCATTATAAGCCATATAAAATATAAACTAATTTATATTTTATATGTTAGACCGGAATTTACAGTCTGATTTGTTAGGAAAATTGGTTTTCATTTCAAAAATATATATATTTTATTTAAAAGGTAGAGAAACACTAACTTTTTAAACATAAAAATTTCAGTCTTTAAATTTTTAGTCTTAAAAATTTAGAATTTTTACTCCTGGTAATTAAGTGATAGTGAGTTACTTCCTTTTTTAAAAGGTCCAATACTTATTTAAAAGTGGATAAGAAAAAGTAAAAATTGGTTACTATTTTTTATAGTTTTGGCAGCCATCGGCTATATTTTTAATTGCGAGCTTAGAGCTCTACTATAAGATCTAATTTATGTTTTCAGTCAAATGTATTATGCGTAAAATATAATACTAAATAGACTTATCTCTATATTATTACTATATATATATATATACTGTGTGACTAACATGCGTACTTGACCTTGTTTCAGAGTGGCCATATGCTTTATCTAAAAGCATGAATATAAACTATGACCAGGACAACGCACTAAACGGAAGGAGTATGAATGGTTCCTAATTGATGTAGGCTGCCATAATTGTACGTAAATCGAGATTTCAGACACTTTCAATGATTCAGACAGGATTTTAATGATAAATATCACACAATGCTTAAAAAAAAAAATGACAAACATCAAAAAGATAATTCATAAACTAAACATGATGATGAATGAAAGAAGACAAACGAAAGTAACAGAAATCAGCAACCAGAAAATTTTTTGCAACAAGCACTAGCACCGAAATATAAGTTGTTTCTGTCATAGGCCATCAAGGAAAGTGGGGCAATTGTCCTTGTTTTCTAGTGGCGTCATCTATGTCCAAGAATTAGATTTCTGCCACACCCATTTATACATCCATTTTATTATCCACAGATCGTAATTTTGACCTGAACTAGAGAACAATCAAATCTCCAATTCAATACCTCCCTGAGGTGTTGATTTGTTATGGGAACATGGAGGACTTTGTGACCAGACAGATTTAATATGCACCAGTCATCATCTACTACACAGGGAGTCTTCAGCGGACCGGATTCGAACTCCTGTTCTCACAAATGCGAGTCCAGCCCCCTGTCAACCAGGCTGTCATGGGAAGTACAAGTGACAGCTCTATTTAAACTCTCATGTAATTTATATAATAATGATGCCAACACATCATAACAAAACTAAATATTATGATTACACCAGATTTAAAAAAAAATGTATGACATAAAAAGACATTATATTATGATAATCTCCCTTCTTAGAGGCGAACTGCACATTCATGCAAACAGGTGAAAACGAAAACCTCAAATGTAAATAAAACTTGAGAATTTTGATCAGTAACGTTCATTGATCAGAGTAATTGCCGTCGTCGATCCATGGAACGCTACAACTCACACATAAACATATGTGTGCTCTAGGACTAATAAATAGTTTCCATTCAAGTCTCCCTACCATGCTTGATAAGAAAGACTGTGTGCCTGACTTCCCCAGACAATAGTCCCTGGAAATCATCAATAAAATCCCCCCAAACGACATCAAAATATTCTCTGATGGCAGTAAAATGGATAGACAGACTGGTAGTGGAGTGTTTATTGAAACACCTCGAGAGAACTACACTCTTCATCAACGAAACCCCGATTTTCGTTCCGTCTTTTGAAGTGAACTAATTGCAATCGACAGGAGACTAGAGAAAATCTTGAGTGAAGGGCACCTTGGAAATACTTGGATACTATCTGCCAGTCGTAGTTCAATTCAACACCTCAAAAATGGGCCCTCATTGGAGATAAAACCAGTTTTTCGATCTTACAAAAAGTAAAGCTCATTTCCCAGCAGCATGAGGTCCACTTTCAATGGATCCCATCCCACGTCGACATCCACGGAAGCGAGTTGGTTGCCACTCTCGCAAAGAAGGGACTAGACCATCCAGTCCTCTCCACCTCAGAGCTTACATACCTTGAACTTTTCGCAAGGCAAAAGGCCCAGAACAAACAAAAGTGGCTGCTTCCACCTACTCACTACTGGTATAAAGCAAAAAGACCAGGACTCTCTCTATCTCTTCCTGGTGACAGGCAAACCAACACTTGCTTATCCCGACTGGCCAGTGGACACCTGAAAAGTCTCACATTTTCTGCTAATCAAAAGATCTTTCCTCTTTGCCCTAAATGCCAACAAAACCAGGCATCACCTGAGCACATCTTGAACTGTTTAGGGCTGGACTGGAACGACATTCATTCCTCTCCCATTTTGGTTTCGGATTTTCTAGTTGTCAACGGATTTATTGATCTGGTCTGACCCCGTCAGACCAGATGGGAACTAGCAACAACAACAACAGGACTAATCAAAATGCAACATGATTGTAAAAGACTTGGCTGGCTAATAGCCATCTCATCAAACTTAAAATTAAAACGATAAATCTTTATTTAAATATATATTACCTCTTTCTGAGATTTAGATTTTTTTAATTGAATAGGTCCATTTGGGTGTCTTTTAGAAGAGGCTTTGCAAGCTGTGTGCTTCTTTGAAATTCCATTTGGAACATTTTCCTGTTTGACATGGATCTTATCTTTAAGTTCATTTCCTTTCACAATTGCAGAAGCACACTCGGTTACATCAAGATCTGGACTCAAACTGCGGCATTCTGAGCTCGTATCACTTTTTGAGCAACAATTTAGAAAATCCAAAGAAGGTGGCAAAATAGATGTACCTATGGAACAATAACAGGGTTAAAGATTTTACATTAAAAAGCATAAACATTTTTTTTTAATACAAAAAAGCAAAAAACTGACATGCACTTAGTGTTTTATTGATAATCTGATTTCTTAAAATATGATTTGAACATTAAAAAAAAATCTAAATATTTTTAATATCTATATTAGAATAAATAAATGATTGGATAAAATTATGAAATTAAATCTATGTTGGTTTCAGCAATATTTTTATATTTATACATACAGTATACTCTCGACATCTTGAACTTCTATACCTCGAAAACCTTGCTATGTCAAAAATTATTTTTCCCCATGGTATTGCACATCCACCTAATGTTAATTTGAATTTTTATGTGAAAGATTTTTTTCTCAAAACCTTGTAATGTTGAATATTTTTCAAAATAGAAAATGAATTCTTTCTGAAAATTCACTATGTACATTTATTATAAGCCAATTCTTTTCGACTTAATTCATAATTATTTTTGTCTTACTTATAAAAATTATCATTGCAGTATTTAAACTTATAGTCAGCTATCATTACATACATAATTATTAGTAATTATTCTTGTTTCATGACTCTACTTCATAGCGTACTATTTTAGAATAAATTTTTCTACTTTTTAGAACATATTTAACTCTGAACTCGGTATTTCAAAAAATTTTTAGTACCCCTTCAACTTTGAGATATCGAGAGCATACTGCATATATATATTTGGTACTCCTGACACTAATATATTGATATATTTTGCTTTGGATGGGTTAATGCAATATTAGAAAGTACTCTTTTTTTGCAGATATAATAATGTTAGCTGATGACTAGATAATATCTTTCCTATATTTTGTTTCCCGGCTTTCTAAAAAAAATTCTTTTTTAAATATTTTTCGAAAATTTGTAAATATATTTTTTAAAAATATTTTTAATTAAATTTTAATATTTTTTTTTCTTTTCTTAAAAAATGATACATATTTTTTCCCATGTTTCTTTTGCATTCTTTTTAACTGATATATAATTACATAAGTGCGTTCATATACATATGTGTTCATATACATATGTGTGTATACATACATACATATAATAGGGTGCATAAGCAAATTTTTCAACAAAAAATAAGAACTTTTTAAGCACTCTAAAAATACTTTTAATCACTTTTTTCTAAAAATAAACACTTAATTTGGCCATGCACAGTAATAATTTTCTTCTCCCTATTGTTTCAAGTTCCTCAGTTAGATACACTAAGTCAACAAAATGCAAAACATTTTCAAAGATATAATATAATCATACTTTTTTGTAATTTATGATGACAATCGACACGGCAAAGAAGAAAGTTTGAAAAAGAAAAATCAATCACTATTTACAAACCCCCAATAAAGAAAGCACCTTCAAAGCTTTTTAAAAATGTAAATAAAAATAAGCACCTTTAAGCACTTTTTTAAAAATTCTATGCACCCTGTTCAAATAAATTAATTCCACAAACCTCTAAGACATAAAAATGTTAAAAAATCTTCTGTTTTTGGTCTTCGATAAGGTATAAGCTCTGTAGTAGAATTATTTAGGTTAGGAACTTTTTGAGGAGTTGGAACTGGGCTGGTAGGCGTTGATCCTTGAGCAAACTTACGCTGAGCATGAACTTTTACTCTAAATTACACAAAAATATAATAATGATAAAATAGCATTAAAGAATGTTTTTTAAAATATATATTTCAAGGAAAAAATAAATTACTTTAATACATAATAGTTTTTAATACAGACATATAATCTAATTTCTTATTATTATAACATTTTCTTTATTACAACATTAAAAAAATATTTCGTGCAAAAGAAAAAAAGAGGACAATTTAGAATTTTTGACAACAGCAAGTTTTTACTTATTAAAAGTTTTTAATATTCTTAAAGGATTTTAATTGTATATTATTCTAAAATTGTGAACCACAGAACAGAGGAATAAGAATAGCACAGAAATTCCAGACCACATTACTGCTATACAGAGCTTTTTTACTGCGTGAATGGAACAAAAAATCTCTTAAAATGATTTGTGCCGGCATTGGACAAACACATAAGAGATTATCTTTAGTAATCGATAAAGATAGTGGTGGATTTGAATAAAAAATTTTCAAGGTTAACTTCCATTTATAGTAATCATTATATTTGTGTATTTATCTTTTCTATTTAATATCTGTACACTAAAATGACTCTATTTTTGTTACTGTATTCGGTAGCCACTTTGTAAGTAGAAGAAACAATTAAAAAAAAAAAGTACGCTATTTCCAACAACATAAAGCAAAAAGTGTTGATATACTGAGCATATTTTTACTATGTACAATATAGTAGCTTTTTACATCAACATCAGAATTTTTAAATATTTAATTTTTCAAATGCTGATTATTTTTAAAACAATTATAATTTGTAGCATTTTTTCACTATGTGAAGAAAGAATTAATATTTTGACTAAAAGAAAATACAAATAATGTAAATCCTCTTCACTAGCAACTTTTTCTGCAAGAAGAAACTCAGCGAAAAACTGATAAATGTTGGATGAATAGATTTCGTAATTTATTTCAAAATTTTTTTATATTTATTCCTCATTTTTAAGAAGACTGACTCTAATTTTAGATTTTGGGTAATTCTTTTTTACAAATATCACAATAATTTTTTTCTTAAGAAGAAAAAAGAATAATACAATTTTTAGCACTTAGATTTAAGATTCTCTTAAATTTTCTTCAACAGTGATTAGAATCATTCATTATTTAAATAAAATATAAGTTCAAATTGTATAATAAATTAATGATTATAGTTAAGACTAAAAAAAAATATGTTAATTTAATAATAATCAAATGATGTTAAGTGAAAAGTTTGAGAAATACTTTTTTGGACTTTCATTTTCTCCATTTTCAGGAGGAACATGATTATCAGTTTTTTCCTCTTCTTCTTCAAGTTCTTCATCCTCATCTTCTAAGTTTTTCTTTCGTGTTTCTTGTAATGAAGCATACAATGCTTTTTTCAAATCAGTCTCCTCTCGCCATAATATGCCTCGATTATCCTAGACATGAAAAATAATATTTTATTACTACGGAAACCAAATTATAAAATTCGATGATCTTTTTACTCTTTCTCTGTCTGATCAATTGCTTTACTAAATCAACACTGCACACATGGTAAGTTTTATCTCGAGTGTCAGCTAAATTATACATTGATTTAGTTACACGATCGAACATAGAGCATTAAATAGAGTAGTGGGCTAAAATTCTCTATACAAACAATCATAAGGAAAATTATGAAACTTTAACTGTCAATCCTCAATTCAGAAACATCACAACAATATTGCTTTCCAACACACACACACAAAAATAGTTTTACTTTTATGTAATATAAAAAAAGCTGTGATCTTTTAAGATAAAACTTAATATCTTTGGAATATGAGAGTTAAGAGTAACTCTATGTATACACCATAATACACAATAAAATAAATACTAACAGTGTTCTCCCTAAACATTAAGAGGAAGGGCAGCTTGTCCTGCTTGCCCTTAGATCCTTATAAAATTGTCCGTTTTGTAAAAATAAGCCACCAATCCATAACACTGCCTTTTAATTATATTTTTTTAGGAAAAGATTGCTTCTTTAAACACCAGTTTTAATGATAAGTCCACTTCTGATTTATTTAGTTATTGACAATTATTTAACTTTCCTTACCATTACTTTTTCTTTTTAAAATACATAGATTTTATTTAAAAAATAACTTTTAAATGTTGATTTTCTCATAATTTTTAAAATATATATATAAAAAAAGCTCTCAAGTTGTTTATCAATAATTTTTCTTTTAGTTTACTTTTTTTGAAGAAAATTTATACACAGATTGTCTTTTAGGTTGCCTATACTTAGTTTTCAAAAGATTATAATTTCTCTGTTATTTTGTTAATGATTGAATATTACTTTATGAAATATACACATACAATAGGATAATTTAAAAATTGAGGATCAAATTCAGTTATTATAAAATATTAAACATTTTGATAAATTTTAACGTTGGCAGGTAAGTGCCCTTTTTTATTTCTAGGGAGAACTCTGATATTTATCTTATTTTTAAAAAATAAATGACAGGTAATTATGTCACGTCAGAAACTCAACAATCATTTCAAAAAATTTCATTGCCCTTTAATTAAGTACCAAATTAAATTTATTTTGAACAGTTAAAAATTTTTTTTGAAAATTAACACCAAATAACTTCTTGAATTGAATAAAGCTTTATTTTATGATTCAGTGCCAAATCATGCTTTCAACTAGACAATGTACAAACAAGATGTTTAATCTTACTATCGTATTTTTTCCGTTATAACTTGATTGTAGTTTAATCTGGTTTTGGTACAAATTGTTTTTAAAAATTATAATACTAATACGCTTGTATGTTTTTATGTGAAATTTTTTACATTCTTCTGCAATGCATTAGCTTTATTCACATATAGCACTAAGCTAGCCCTTCCTTTCTTTAGAACTTAAATTAAATATATCAAATTATAAAAGTATCTACACATTTATAAATTCTAATGTTATTTTTATGTTTATTCTAAAAAAAAACTATTGAAGTTAATTTGAAAAACAGTTGTTCTATTTCTTGTGTCTTTTAAAAATAATTATATCTTCTTTCCTAATTACTTTTGGTAGGTAAACAGAGATTGTACATTGTCCAGTATAGATTCGAATGTGGCCCTTTAGCACAGGTTGTGCACCCATACTCTTAAAATAAAGAAGAAATTACTTAATATGAATGAGGGTTAGAATTTTGGCGGTGAGAAATCTATTTCAATCTATACAATGGATGAAACTTGAAAAAAACTGGAAGACCAAAAATGATAGTTTAATTGATTAGTATGGAAATAGTTTAAATTCCAACAAATTAAAATAGTGCCATAGTTGATAGTTATTCCTATCTACTTACAATTAAAGAAAATAATAAAATAACTTTTTTCATATTATTTATTATAGTTTAAAATCTATAAATGAGTCAAAAGTTGAAGATCTATAATAAAGAGAAAGTATGACAATGTGTTTGCATTAATCAATTGTTTTTACCAGATACATGGAAAAAAAGGAATCAACATGCACAACTTACAAAACTTTTTTGACAAGTAGTTCGCTTTGGTCTTTGAGTGGCTAATTCTTCTGAAGCTGATGAAGATTTTTCTTTTTTTACAAGTGGTTTCATATTGAAAACCTAAGCCAATAAAATAAAATTAACATTTCATTAAAAACGTACACACACTAAATAAACGTAAGTAAATTTAAATGTAAGAATTAAGTTCCTTTCTCTTTTACAAGGATTTAATATTCTTATAATGCATTTATTTTTTACAAATAAGATGATGATTGAGCAATATAGTAGGATATGTATTTATGTCACGAAAAAATTTTTTTTTTTTTTACTAATAATTGAATAAATGATTATTCATTTAAAGTATTTCCATTCACACAGTAAATTTTGACTTTGTAGGTTGAAAGCAATTAAATGTTTAATGGTATAAAATCAATTTGACAAAGTGATAATTATTAGCCCATTGTTTCTCTTACCACAATATTTTAGATTTGAAAATTTCACATTTTTTATTTCAGAGATAACTGCACAGAGGGATGAGAAGAAAATGACATTTGCTTTCATGCAGACATAAATTAACTTATTTCCCGAAAATTTATGCAATTAGAAAAATATCTGAACAGAAACAAAAAGTTTCCCAGTATGTAAACAATTAAATGTTTTCTCGCCTGGTCTATTGTTTTTTTTTTCTCTCTGCCGCTAAAAGTTGGCTTGCTGCCAATCGTCATTTTCTAATTTGTAGGGGCAAGACATTTTGTGGAAATTTTGTTTTTATCAAATGGCAACATACAAAGTTTTCTCATTTGTAAACAACAAATTTTACTTCTGCCGGGGTTTCGGTATATTTATTAGTGCACTTATTTTGGTTGAAAAATAATAGTTTTACGGTTTTTCTAAAATATAATTTCCTTGTATAGTCAATTTTGAGTTTGAGGGAAAATTTTTTCAGAGTTTTACAATGCGTTAATTTCTTTATTTTGTTTTTCTAACAGACGTTAATATTTGCTGCTGATTATTGTGTTTTTGTGATTATCTTCTTCATTTCTTCAAAAAGTTTATCATTTAGGAATTAAAATGGATATGGGTTGTCTCTGATTAACAAAATATTCTTTACTTTCATGAACAAAGTCAATATATTTATTTTATATTTATGAATTAATATTAAAGTGATGTCCTGTAAAAAAAGCTTTATTTTCTTTTGGTTGTTAAATTTACTGAAAGTTTTCTTCTGTGAATCACAATCAGAGACATTTAATGAAAAACTTTTTGTCAAACCTTTGCCTTCGGGTCATGTGTACACCCAATTTCAATTTGTTGTTCAAAAAGACTTGATTTCCGACGATGAAAACGCCTGTAAGTATTACATTATGGTATTAAGGGTAATATTTCTGTAAAATACAATGTGATAGATTTAAAAAGTAAATCAAGTGTTAAATAAATCAGTTTCCCACTTTTTAGTTTTATTGAAATGTGTAAGTTAATGAATAACATTAGCATGACCTGAAAGAATTTTTTAAAAATATTTTATGTGTGTATGTATATCCCAAAGATTTCAGAGAGAATACGATCAACAGCAATTCATATTATAATCTTGCAATTTTTAGACATGATGGTATGTCCTTAAAGTTAGCTTGATATTAACATATTAAGATCTGTTGCGCCAACTACAACTGCCAAGGTGCCAAATGGATTTTTACTTGCAAATAAAAAAAATGCGTGTAGAGGTTTGCCAAAGAGTGGCTTATACCTTTCGAGTTTATCCTCTTTTGTGATGTTTTTTAGTTTCTTGCAGGCTGCTGTCTGGAAGTTGCTAAGACTTTCAATATTTATTTGTATTTGGAGCAATCTGAAATTATTTTATATTGAATGCTGAAAGTGTTTTAAAACACCAAAACTTCATACGCTACATTGAAAATAAGTTAGTATTAAAAATAAATTATATATTTTTTTTCGAGAAGAGTAATTAAATGGTATTTAAGATAGTAATTACACAAAAATAGTAATCATAAAATTCCTTTGTTGTAGTATCCATATAAGTTATTTTTACTTTTCAAATTAAATTCTTTTGAATTTTATTATTTTTTTAAAGAAAACTACCTTTTATGCTGTGTACGAAAAATTTTAAAGTTATGAGAAATTATTGGGCTTTACAATACTTCTATTCTCCTTATCTCCCACTGCTATGCCTATGATTAATTAAATTAAGGTGTAAGTTAAGAATTTGTAAGTTAATAAATGTGTAAGTTATTACCTATCATAAAAGTTGGAGAATCTTTGCGTTAAAAAAAGATCTAAAATATTATAAATCTGTAATAATTTTCATATTCAGGAAAATACTTTTCTCTTTCCCTAAAATATCAGAACTATGAGGTTTGATTTAAGACTTTTATCTTATAGATAAGATAAGGCTTTAGCTAGTCGTTTAATTCTCAATAAATTTGTATGGTTTGATTATTATATTAATTGTTAAAATTTTTAATGCAAAAAATGTAAAATTTTTGCTCAAAATAAGATATTTTTCATATTTGGTAAAAAAAAAAGTTATAAAAACATGTATTAAATGATAATAAGAGATTTACTTATTTTATGTAAATAACTTAGTAAATTATAGCAGGAAATAAAGTTTATGATTTGTTTAATCTACATCTCATATACAGTTAGAAAAGAAAATTATAGTTTCTTTCATTCTTTCTTTTTTATGGTAATTTTGTAAAACAAATATAGTTAGCCACTTTTTATTCCTTGAAGCAGGTATATATATTTAAAAAAAAGATCCATAGCATATATGCACTGAAATATCATATTAAAATAACAAAAAATAACATTCAGTCATGAATTAGTTATTTTTGTGAAAGTTCTAATGCCTTGATTTTAAAACAAAGTTTTAATTTATTTTCAGTTCGACACTTTAGACTTTTTCCTCGTTCACTTGGAGAAATAATTCATGAATATGATGTCCAAGAATTACATTTCAGTTTAACTCAAGGTTTATGGCGTTATGAAAAGTGGGGATACCCTCTAAGAGATGCCCCACCAGGTGCAGAGCTGTGGGCTTTATTTAAAGGCAATGTATCGAAGTAAGTTTGATGAATAATTCATATTACCTCATTTATTTCAGTAAATATGTTTTTAATATTTATTCAGTTAATAGCATTTTTAATTTTTTAGTAATTCTTTTTCAATAATTAAATTTGTCATTGTCGTATATCTCATTCAATAATTAAATTTGTTTGTCATTCAAAAAGACTCGCTGTTGTAATTCATTTATGTTGGACTAGAGCTGCACAGTGGGCTATCGGCGACGGTTTGGGAAACATGCCATCACAATTTTGACCCTCTGCAGAGAGGATAGCACCCCTGCTTCGGTAGCCTGACGACCTGCATGCGAAGTTGAGCACTTTACAGTAAAACAGTTTAACAAGGACCAATACTGCACGCCCTCAGTCCCTACGCAGACTAATCGAAGTGGTCACCTACCCGCACACTGACCCAAAAACACTTGCAACCTGTTTGCTTATTTACTGAAAGTTCTATAATTTACATGCATACCTTTTACAATGTCTGTAACAAATAAACAATTTATTTAAACTTCGTATTTTTTTAATAAAACCATTGATTTTTCTTAAAAATAAATTATTATTAGGATCTTTATTTTAATATTATCATATCTTTTCTTTTTAACATTCTTGTTATAAATAGATATTTCAATTTAAGTCAATTTTGTGTTATCTCCTTTGGCTTTTGGCTTTTGTTTGTTTGTTTGAGCTTGAATTGAAATCATGTTAAAATAATTAAACCAAATATCAACTTGTAAATTTTGAATGTTTGAATTTATTTGTATTAAAATGCAATAATTACTATAAGTGATATGTATTTAGGGTATCTTCAAACTGGAAGAAGCTGACGAACGTTTTATCTGGGCAATTTTGTGCTTCTTTGAACTTTATTGATGAGACCATCACAGTTATTCCTAAATTCTCATTCAAACCAGAAGGTGCTGTAGTCAGTAACTTGTATAATTCAAGCTTTGTTCGCTATTCTTCTCTACCTCGTGAGATTGTGTGTACTGAAAATCTTACTCCATTCAGAAAGCTGTTGCCTTGTGGTTATCAGGTCATTTTGCTATTTACATAAATATTGTATTTTTTGTATTATGTATTTTTTTTGTGAAATAATTATTTTGTTGTGTATTTCTCTTTCATTATTTATGATTTTTTTTCAAAATTTGTTTCAATAATTTTTTTTACTCCATCAATTATTTTCTGTGTAATTGTAATGTTTAAATACAATTATTTAGATCAAGTATATTGCCATCCAAAAATATGCATAGCATATTTCCTATTATAAAACTGAATTGATAAAACTAAAACTATTCTTTTCTCAATAAATAAAAATCTTTAATATAATCAGTAAATAGATTTATTTAGTTTACAATCTTAAATTGAGTGCAGAGTAAAATATATGTTTCCATAAAATTTTCAAAATATGTTACGAGGCTGCAAAATGTTTTTTTAAAACAAACTCAGTATTATTTTTGACATTTTCTTTTCTGCCTACACATTTAATGCATAAGGTTAAGAATAAGGTCTTAGCAATAAATTAAAGCAATTAATAGCCAAAGGATTCTTTAACTTTCTTTTTCAAAAAATATTCGAACGTCTATATGTCACTCATATTTTTGATTTCTTGATGGGTAGAGGGGCTTGTCCTTGCAGTTGAGCTCGCTCGGCCATTTTCAAATTTGTTTTATGGTTTAATAACTAAATTTTTTTGTAAAAACTAATTTCTTTACAGTGGGGCTCCAGATTATTGAAATTATAATACATTTTCTTTTATTATTAATTAAATTTGATTCTTTATGTAAAGCAGTTTATGATTTTGAATATGTTTGTTTTACTCATAACGGTTCCGAACATAACCAAGATGTGCACTCAACAATAATCTGCTTTTCATCTGTGTCTATGGTATGTTATGCCTGGCCACCTTGTTGAATATGTTGTGAAATTAAATAATTAAGTACTCAAACATTCGACTGATGGACAATGGATAATTCAGAAGAGCTACAAATTTTTTTATTTCCTTTTCCGGTTTATGTTTGGTAGAGATGCTCGGAACTTCTCCCTTTAGAGGTTTTATTTCAAGTTGCCTCTCCCAGTGAAGGTTTATGCAGTGCCTAACAGACTTTTATTTCCCCCCTCTAGTCATCATGGAAGGACAAATTTTCATTATATTTACTGATTGTACTGTTTTCTTTTTCTTCTAATTTTAAATGCATATTTCATATTACATTTAGACTTAAATAATTTTTTCAGATGGTGTTTTTAAATGAAGTATAAATAGCTCTTGTTAGAAAATTTACACCCTTTTTTTTTTGAATGTTTCACTAGACTTTTATTCTATGATATTGTTTCTATTAAGTTATTATTAGAGTTAATGTTGAACTAATTTAAAAATAAATGTATATTTAATCCATATTTTACTCTTTTATTAATTCTTCGCATTTAATAGTAATAATTTGAATATAATATTAACTGCAAATAATAATTTTATTTTGAGTGTTGCACATTTTGATTAATTTTAGTATATTTAAACACTAGTACATCAAATCAAGATATTCAGAGGTTTTTGATAAAAGAAAAGTTTATGTTAACACAGAATAAGAATTCACCAAGGTTGAATTATTAAAAAAAAATATTTCTTGCATAATCAGTATAATGTTTTTAGACATTTTTGCATTGTGTGATATAGGTTTAGCATAAAATTTTTTATTTTTATTATAAAGTTTTGGTATATATTTAAAAATGTACACTATATCTTTTTAATTTCATATTAAAGTTCTATTACTTAATATCATATTGCTATTTGGATATGTTATTGGTTTAAAAAACGCATTTATCTATTTTCATTTCAATTGCTTTTTGAGTGGAAGTATTAGTCATTTAAACATTATTTATGTTTTAAATTGAAAGTTTAAGTTTTATTAACATTATCAAAATTGCAATGATATTATAATACATAAAGATTATTGACTTCATATTGTTTGAATAAGTAAATATATTATGTATTATGAGTGCATATTTAAATTAATGAGAATTTACAAATGTTAATTAATCTAAGACAAAGAAATAATATTTTGAATTTAATATAATACTGCTGAGAGTCATATCTTTTAAAAACCCTTATGCACACTTACAATTAACAATTTAACTGAACAATTTAAATTAGTTTCAAGCCAATAAAGATACTTTGAAGTACTTATAAATGGCAATAATAATTAATTAGTTAATTTATTAGTATTTTGTTAACAAGTGTTGCATTGTGATTGTGTTAGATAATTTATTGTATTTTATTTATTGTTAAAGATATTAAAAATAATATACTTGTTGCAGAATATCTTCACTTTATAATGCTTAAACACGTTTATATAATTATACTTTTATAGTATTTATAAGAAATATATTAAAGTGAATTTTTAAATTAGTTTTAAAATGAAAAATAGTGTGGTTTGTCATTTTTAGTTTTAAAACAAAAGATGCTCCATTTATAAATTTTAATTCATGTAAAATTGTTTCTTGGTTAAATATTCTTTTGATTGAAGCGCTTTCTGTGTCATTAAGTCTTTAAAAACAATAGTTTATCTGTTATATTAAAAGAAGTTGCTAGTTTTAGTAAATTTTTTGTAGAAAACTGAAAATAGAATATGATCCGTGCGGGAGAAACAACTGTAAAATAAATAAGATTGTTTTCTTTAAGTAAACTCTATAAGTTACCAGATCTTCTTCCATAGTTTTCATTTATGAAATAATCTTTTGAACGATTGAAATTTCTGAAACATAATAAGCATAATTTAAAGTGTTTAAATCATGTAAAGGTAGGTTATTCTGAGTTCCAACATCCCTTTTTTCCATTTACATTAGTGTTACTTGTTGTACCATGTGAGAAGCATTAAATCCTTCACCCTGATTAAATCATAGTTTTCAAAACTCCCCCTCCCACCTAGTTGAAGTTATGTATTATCATTTTTATATAGTTAAAAATATATCTGTATTTAAACTCTACTATTAGTTCAAATGTTCACTCTTTTTTAACCTATTAAAAATTTTAAAACATATGGATTGAAACTAAAACAATGGCTTACTGTTAATCCCTTAGGAAAATTTTAAAGTTGAATCATCTCTAAAAAATATTGTAAGCAAAAATTTGCTTTGACGAGCACACATTCAGGTTGAAATATATTATCATGCTAAATTATGTAATTGGAAGTTTTCATTTAAATACATTCACAGAATTTTATAATGCATGGAGGAATTGTAAAAAAACAAAACAAAATTGTAATCTTGTAATGTTTGTATTTCAGGCTGGTTTGTCAACACTATTGAATGCATTAAATGTTTTTAATGCTCATTTTGTATCACTGTCAGTTGATGTACAGTTTGTGTGTAAAGTGAGTTTTATTTATGCATCATATTTTTTGTCCACGTAAAAGTTCTTCTAAACTATGCAATTTTTTTATTCTTCATATTTGTATTTTATCCAATTAACGTTTATTTCGAAAACGCAGAATTTTCTTCATCTAATTATGAACCAACTGTGAGAGTTACTTTACTCAAAATGAATAAAACAAAAATTTTTTATTTTTAATTCATTTTGAACACAATTAAGACAAATGTTCAAATTCCTACAAATTTAACATAATCATTAAGAACGAAGTAAAAGCTAGAAAAAGTGAGAAAAGTGTGGGACTTATAGTTAATTACTAGATTAGATAGATAATTATTAGTGAAAAGTATTAATTTAATTAATTCTGCAGTTTAAGTTATTAATATTTTAACACCATTTTGCATCTAAAAATCAATAAAATATTCTATATTTAATTTTTGTGAAAGCTGCTCTTTTCTCCTTAAAATTGATTTCCTTAAATTAGTGTGGTCATTTGTGATCGCTGGCTTTAGCCGAACAGTAGCATGGAAATGTATATGCAGCTCATTAAGTCTGCAAACAGTCCTAAGGTAAAATTGTATTAAAATTTCCTTGCTATGATTTTGTTTTTCATTAAAAAATATGAGTAAAGTTTGTCTTTAATGCAGGAAAGCTACCTGCGACAGTTCAATAAAAGCCAAAAGTAGCAAAAAGTTAAAGAAAGAAAAATAAAAGAAAAAAAGGAAACATACAGACATTTGGCGATAGGAATAAAAACAATGTTCATATTTATTTACGCACATACTCAGTTCAAATCTTGTAATAACATCCTGTAACGCAACATCTCTGTCCATTTATTGCATTAAAAATTAAGCATTCAGACTATTTTGCATGAAGTTCTTTCTGTTTTATTCAGTTTATCATTCAATAATATGAATAAAAAACAATTGGTTCTGATGGAAAGTAGTCTGTTTAAAGTTTAAAAAAAATTAAAACTCAATTTCATGGTTATTTAAAGCATTTCTTTATTTTGTTTCTTGTCAAAATGTCTTTGTGTTCAAAAACTAGAACAAAAATTAAAATAGTTAATAAAACAGTTATTTGAAACATCTTATAAGAAAATTACTGCTTTTTATCATTTATGTCTCTCCCTCCAAACTTTCATTGATTAAAAAAATGATTTTTAACATTGTGTTTTTACTACTTTCTTTAATTATATAAAGTTTGTCGCATTTGTTTATACGCATTAGCCTATTTAAGACTGATGTTGCGAAAATGAAAAATTTTGTTTTGATATAAAAAGCATTGTGCGAGAAAAGTGGTGGTGAACTTATGCTTAAACAGAATTCTCTTTAGGAATAAAAAAGGGCAGGGAGCTTCCTCACAGAAAAGGGAACTTTGAGTTTTGAAAGGGCACTCATTACCTATAAAATTTATCAAAATATATAATAATTATGTAATAACTGAATTTGAACCTCAACAATTTTAAATTACCCTCTTATTTAATTTTATGTGTGTATTTCAGAAAGAAATTCTCGCTCCTTATCAAAATAAGAAAATTATTTATAGTTTATAAAAAATAATTATAGGCATGCTATAAGACAATCACTGCCCATTTTTTTTCTCCATAAAAGTGAATTAAAAAAATGATAGACTGATAAACAATTTAAAAGCTTTTTTCTATAATTTAAACTGAAAATTATGAAAAAAATAAACATTTAAAGACACAATTTTTTATAAAGTATTTATTTAAAAAATAATTTTAAAATTAAAAATCACTTAAAAAATTCATTAATATACCCTCCCTCCCATAAAAAGAGATACTTATAAAAATTTAACCAGCTGAGAATAATCCTAACAAAATAAATGCTTGTAATAGTAATCAGAATTAAACCTATAAACAGAGATAATTTTACCAGCGTAAAATTATTATTTTAAACTGTTAATTATTTTTTAAAATGGAATATGAATAAAAAGGCAGTGTTTCTAAGTGATGCCTGCTTATTTTTATGGAAAGGGAAAAGAGGATAATGGGAAAGGGAATGATGGCCCTTGATGGGTTAATGTAAATAAGTAAATTTTAGTAACTGATATTTCTATTTAGCAGGAAAGTTGCTCAAATATTGCAGTGCAGCTTGTCCAGTCTGTAGCTGTTGTTTTTGACTTGCCAGTCCAACTTAAAAAACAAGGTACTGATTTTTTGAAGAAAAATTTCTATGTTACTATAGTTAATAAGTTTTATTAAATAGATTGCTAATTAAATTTAAAATAATATTATTATGTTGCGCTTAGTTGAGAGTTAGGCATTTTAAATGGGTACAATAATTTTTAGTATAGTTGTAAATTTAGAAACGATCTTTACAAAATCAATGTTTCATATTATATAATTTGTTTCTGTTTCAGTTTTTCAAAGAAACCAGTATCGGTTATCTTTCTATTTGTTTTCTAATTTACATATTATTGTTTTTTATTTTCATTCTAAATATATAAGATAATAAATTTTTTTTTCCTTTGAATTTTATATGTATTCATGTCACTTCGAAGCTCTACCCAAAATGTTTTTTTAAAATTTTTTAAATTATATTTTAAAACTTACTTACTTATTATTATTATTTGAAAAACTGAAAACAAGAAGTAAAAATATAAATTTTGTAAATTCATTCCTTTTTACTGAATTGTTATTTATTTAAATAATGTTTTTTAATAAGCATATGAGCAAACAGATAAGCCTAGGATGCCTGTAACGATTTTAAAATTTATACTCCTAATTTATCTAGATGCTCGTATGATGCTATTTATGTTTAGTTTTAAGATAAAATTATTTTATGAAACCAATGGCCACTTATATTTTAAGCTTTTCTGTGTATCAGAATATCTAGTTATTATTAGCAACTGGCAATTTCATAATTAATAAAGACAAATAATCAAGATTCAGTTATTTATATATTAAAATAGGCTTTTAAAATTTTTCTTAATGGCTAAGAATAGTTTTAATTTGCCATCTTAAATAAATCATTTTTCTAACCTCAATTGGCATTTATAGTAAGATTTTGATTTCAGATTGGTCATTAGTAAAACTTTTTGGTTCAAGTTTATCAAGTACTTGTCCAGTTGCATCAACCAGTGAAGTGTTTGTTGATATTTCCTCTAATAAGGTATGTTTTGCCACTAGCTTAGTTATTTTCAGTTTTGTAGTAAGGTTTTATTTTAATTATTACTAGCATGCAAGAGTACGGTGGCTGAGTAGTACGACTTGGCACTCCTGTTCTGCAGGTTCTATCCTCGAGTCGGGCACGTTTCATTCATCCTTTTATACCTTCTGGGGGTGGATAAAATGAATACCAAGCATGCTTGAGGACTAAACACTTAGGGTTTTGCCTTCAGCTGACCACCTAACTGGAACATCTGATCTCCACACCCCAGAGCCCAACGTTTAAAAAACTGGAAAAATCTGATTATATAATTGACAGGTAAAACACAGTAGGACTTGGCTCTCCATGGGCTGTCATGCCAATGATTTTAGTTTTATTAGATTCATATTCACGCGAGTTTAAAATCCAATTTTGTGATTCGTTTATGTGGTTGTAATATCAAACATCAATTTTACTATTCATATGTGATTTCAAAATTAGACATTGTGGGATTCATATTCACGATGTTTAAAGATTATGTATGGTGATTCGCATTTACGCGATCTGAAAATTACGCATCATGATTTGCATTTTTATGTATATATAGACAGGGTGCGTAGCGCTTGTAAAAAGTACTTAAAGGTGCTTTTTTGGGGATTTCGTTTTAAAAGCTTTTAAAGGTGCTTTTTTCAGCTGGCGTTTTTAAAAAGTGCTTTTTTCCGAAATTTTTGTTTGTCTCCCTTCAGTGATATCTGGTGGATCCTATGCATTTCACGAAAAATGGGGAGTTTGCTACGTAATCATTTATGCGGACTTCATGCCGTACCCACGTTATGACTTGTGCATATGCGCGCACTTTAAACCCAAACCCGAGTGCTCCAATTCGGATAGAGAATATCAGATCCTTATGAAATGTTTTTCTTCATAATTTATTTAAATTTTGTTCTTGTTTATTTTATTTTACTTCTGACATTTTTTTTGACGTAGGGGGTAAGGGTACTTTTGTTCTGAGATCAGGGTCAAGTTGAATTCACTCGGTGATGTTTCGATTTACGCCCGTTTCTTTCTTTTTTTTTTTAAACGCTAAAACTGTTTATAAAAAGTTTTTGTTTTTCAATAATATCATTGATTGAATATGAATTTTTTTGAGTTCTTGAAAATTTTTGTAAAGTGCTTGAAAAGTTTTTAAAAAGTGCTTATTTTTGATTCAAAGATTTGGCTACGCACCCTGATAGAGTTATAGATGTAGAGTTTCATATCACGTGAATAGAGATTCATATTCATGTGATTCAAAAGCCACATATCGAGATTCATATTTTCTCAATTTAAAATCAAATATTGCAATACTTATTCACACTATTTTAAAATTAGTCATTGGGATTTGTAATCACATGGTTTAAATGTTTAAAAAATTGCACTTTTTTTTGTCAAATTTTTGGATATTACAGCTTCTACATATATAGTATATATAGTATATAGTACACATATAGTATATATTCTTGGATTTCTTCTTTTTTACTTTCTAACTACTCTCATCTCTGTGAATTACAGAGTGGGAAGTACTGCTACGATCAAAATGCTATAGGTTTTCTTGATATAAGTCCTATCTTATGGGTTATGTATATAAAGAAGTATAGGATATTAGAAAAAGCCAAGAGTCTGAGATAGAAAGATGATAAAAATGAAAAGAGCATTGTATACTGTACTGAAATCTATAGTAATGGGAGCGAGTAGTCCACAGACCCAGTTATAAAATTAAAAATAAACTTTTTTGTTATATAATAAAATTTTTAATTTTTTCAACAAGTACTTAATTTAATATTTTAATTTTTTTCAGTAGAAGATCTATCAAAAACAATTCTATAAACCACAGTTCTCCATAAAAGGCATTGACTTTATAATCTTTAGAACGAACAAGTTTTTTAATTTAATGGATTTTATGTATAATGTTTTTGATAATTTTAATTTCTTTCTGTAAATAATAAACTCTTAAAAGCTTATTTTTATATTTTTAAATATTTTTATTTAAAAATTATTTTAAAGCATTACCAAGCTGCTTCAGATATATTGCCATGTTTAGTTCGTAAGTTTGTGAAATAATCTGGATACAAAATAATAAAGCAAAGCCTCATATTTTAAGATTTGCATTATAAAGATCTTTTATTGTATTACCTTTTTATGAATTATATATTTTATTCTTATATTCTTTTTTTTATTTTTATTTTTTTTGAAGACTCAAAATCCATTTACTTTAAGTATTTCACCAACTGATATTATTGAAGAAAATACAGACCAAATAGGATATGAAAACAAAAGAATTGCTTTCTATGATCTAAAACAATTATTTAAAAGTATGCATCTTGTAAATATTGCTGCCATCTACAAAAGTGCCCATATTTATGGAATTATACCTCCACCAATCATATATGTTGATAGAAAATTGACAGGTAAAACATTTTAATATTGATATCACCATATATATCTTTAGGTTTTTTATTTTGTTGGAAATTTGCATTCTTCAGTTGTATTTTATTTTTAGAAATTTTAATATTAAAACTATGTTGTAGTTAGTATAATGCCCAGATTTTTTGTGTGTTAAGTAGTTTTAATTGAAAATATTCTTGAAATACCACAATATTTTGTAAAGTGAAAGCATTTTATTGCCCTAACTAAAGTGTTTTTTTAAATGATTATTTAACATTATTATTCTATTATTCTAATTATATAATGAAACACTACTTATAGTTACATTGATATTATGTGATACTTATTAGTTACATTTTTTAAGTGTACAAAGATTTAAGATACAATCATTAAAAGTAGATTGCTGTTGCATTATTATAATTACCATGACTCACTAAATGTTAAAAATAACCAACTGTATTTAATATCTGGTACTAATATGGAATAGTTTACAGACTTTTACATTTCTAATTAAAAAAAATTATGTATAAAAATTTTAATAAGAAATGTTTAAATTGCTTAAAGTAATACCTTTAAATTATTTTAAATAGATAATTTTTTGGAGGAGGTCTTATATGAATTCATTAGTAAATTGTAGTTACAAAAAAATTGTGAATAAATTGTTTCTTTTTATGCAATTTAGAGGTTTAGACTGTAACTGATAGCTTTTTATGTTTCAGGTTATGGGCAAGAAAATGGCGGAATTTCGTACACTTTTTATAATAATCATCCTAAAAATCCTCTAAAAATAATTCATTTTGATGTAATTCCATGGTATATAAGATTGTATAGTCACACATTGGCTATAACTAATGGAGGTTCAACTATTTCACCTGGTAAATATGTTTTTTTTTGTGTTCTAAAGTTTTTTTTAAATGAATTTCTAATCTTTTTGTTTGTGATGTCTAACAGATGCATTATCTGCTTACACAACAACAATTTTGTGTTCTAAACACCCAAGTCAACTTAAATTCATTTTGCTTTTGTGTTTGATATTTAAATTCACAAGCATTAAATTCTTTCTCATGTGACTTTTTTTTCTTAAAGATTTTGATTTATAATGCTTAGATCATTTGAAGTTTTATAGTGTAAAATATGAATTGTTTCAGTACAAATAAAAAATTTTAGACAGTTTTTTGTGTTTTTAGAACAATATTTATATTTTTAAATAAAAAAATTTATGCAGAATTGAAAATGCCTAAAGTTATTTAAAGTCTTTATTAATTTTTTGTAAAATTTATAATGAAAATAGCTTTTATTTTCTTTAAAGAAAGAATATTTTTTTACATTGCAAATATTCATATTTATTTAAACAAGCTTTAATTAAACTTTTACTACGTTATTTAGTTGCAAGTTACATGAAAAACTGCACCGCTAAAAAGAAAAAAAATTGTTTTTACTTTGAGTTCCAACACGTTCGTTGAAATATATACCTGTATTTAAAATTTTACTGATGAATATTTGTGATGAATCTCTTATGGATGAATCTTTATGTGACACAATTTAGATATTTCTATAATTCTAGTTCTATGTTTTTATTCTCATTTTAGTTGCTTTTCATAAAAATTATTATTGAGTAATATGTGCAAATAATAAATTTTAATATGTTCGTTTCCAACATGTTCGTTGAAATATATACCTGTATTTAAAATTTTACTGATGAATATTTGTGATGAATCTCTTATGGATGAATCTTTATGTGACACAATTTAGATATTTCTATAATTCTAGTTCTATGTTTTTATTCTCATTTTAGTTCCTTTTCATAAAAATTATTATTGAGTAATATGTGCAAATAATAAATTTTAATACAATTAATGTCCAATATTGCAACCAAATTTTTATTGAAAAATATTTGTAATGTCAGTGAAACTTATTTGCAATTTTCCTGTGACATGCTTTTACATCAGACTGCAGGGCTTTCAAATGAGTCTCATTTTTTAACCTTTTGGTCTGTTTCGGTTCTATTTTTTAAGATTTTTGGTCCAACAAGACTATTTATGTATTTACTTTATTATCTTTTTTAGACTTAATTTTTTTATAAGCTTTTTTCTTTCTTTTGAATTTGACTATTTCCCTCAATATTTTTTTTCTTGGAGCAAACTTCTCGATTTGTATTCCCTTTATCATTTTGAAATGCTTACTGTGAAAAGGTGCGCTTCTCATCTATTGTTTTATGTTCACGGTGATTCACAACGATATACTTTTCTTAATTCTGCTTGTTTTTATATTATCTCAGTATATATAATTGAATTAAAGAAAGTTATTTCTGTACGAAAATTTTTTAATTATTGGGGAAACACTTGGTTCACTTTTTCAGACATGAAAATTTTTTTTTCTCACATTTTTCTCTGTTTTGGTCCCTTTTTTAACGCTTCCTTTTCTTGGAAAATTGTTGAGAGCTTTGCACAGACCAACATTTTCTTCACTATTTTCAAACTAGAAATGATAAAATTTTTATTTTACTCTAAAATTTAAAACTTTGATAAAAAACTTTTTTTCTCAATAATTTCTAAATTTAGCTGGTTATTCTAAAAATCCTTAGTGAGTAGGTGTTTTCAATTAAGCAAGTTTAAATACATTTGTGACAAAGCTTTTCTTTTGATTATATTGATTCACCCTTTCTTTTCAGACTAGCCTTTTTTTTTGTCTTTGTTGTAGTCTTTTTTGCAATTTGTGTGTGTGTAAGTTCAAATGAGTTCTTAATAATCTAGGAGTTATAAAAAATTAAATTTAACTTTTATTACATTTAGTTCATTGGTCTCTTCATTTTAGTGAAAGATTCAAACCATTAAATCTTCATTCTTAATTTAATTAAATCTTCTTAGTTTTACTTAATTTTCCTTTGTTTCTGTAAGTAATTTGTTTAAATTGTCCAAAATCTTTATTTTTCTCATGCTGTACTTTTTATGCCTAAAATATAAATTTTCATATCAATATAAAGATTAACCATTTTGTACTATTGCTCTCATTGTATAGATTTCTTGTATTACAAGCCTGCTAAAGATCGTAGTCGACCTCATCATCTAGAACTTGTGTTGACGTTACCTCCTAAGTCCAAAACAGAATTGAAAATAGAATTTGATTTTGCTTTCTTAAAGTGGACAGAATATCCTCCAGATGCTAATCATGGGTTTTACATTAGTTCAGCCGTTATTAGCACCTTACTGGATACCAACAAAAATTTCTCCTACTTCCCTGGAAATAAACAAACTAGGTACAGTTATACAAGTTGCAAACTGGGAAATATATTGATCAAGGCTGCTAATGGGAAATTATAGAAATAAAAATAATTCAAAAGTACGAAACTCACCACCAAAAGTCTTGAATTCTAATAAATTGAAAATATCTGGCTAAAACTGATGACAATCTCAGTACATGTGATTTGAATTCTTATACCTAAAGGGTTATAGTGTTGCTTAATAACTTCAGAGTTGTCTAGATTAGAGTTGTAAAGAATAATAACAATGGAATCACTTACAGTATAAAGTTATGTTTTTTTTTATCAGCCTAGGTGCTCCTCAATACTATGCCATAATTGTGTAAATTATAGATCAATTGATTTAACTTTTTAAATATAAAAATGTAACTTTATTTTTAGTATGTTTTCAAACGGAAATTAGCAGTTTTTTGGTATATCATAATTTAAATAATTTGATAAAAGCGCTATAGATATCATAATTCTCAAAACCTAATTATTTCACAAAATATAAGATTATTTAAATTTAATTTAATGCAGGATAGATAACCTTTCCAATTATTAAAATTTATTTTAAGGTCTGGAACAAATACATATGCCTAATTTTAAGATTTTATCATGTTAATAGATTCTATTTTAATTTTACAAAGAAAATTTTGCTTTGGCTTTCCCCCCCTATAGATTTTATTTTTCAGACAATCACAAACTGTTCCCAATGTATATTAACTCTCTAAATAACATTGAATGTTCAATGAATTCGAATATTTCTTATAACGAATTAATATTACCTTTTAATCTCTCATCACCTTCAATATTAACTATTTGCTATTTAACTTTCTCTTTATTCCATTGCTAAATTTTCTTTAGTTTTATGTCTAAAATGAAATAAAACTTCTGCCCCTAAATCAGATATTTATGTTTTCATGGATAATGCGAACACTCTATAATATTATAATATCTGATTGATTATGATATTGTTAGTGTCGTCATATAGAAACAGCTGTTTTTTCTCTTGGAAACAAAAATAAATGTGATAAATTATTACTAAATGTATTTCCCAGTTTGCAAATGCTTTTTTTTTATGTTTTATATTTTGTACATGGTTCATTCTAAGTTGTTTTCATATCCCAGATTTTCATGAAATTTTTGTAGAAATGTTCATGACAAAAAGTGACTAAAATAGTTTCAGAATATTTGGTTCAAAACTTCAATTAGGGTGCCATTTTGAAATTTGACTACTTAAAAAAAATGATGTAACTACAGATGGTGTCTCGTTTGTAAATAATGTCTATTTTTTTTTAATTTATGAGCGGATTTTCTATATTTTGGTGTCATTAGAAAGAAAAAAGTCAACACTATGCAATTAAGCTATTGAAATGCGGAAAATATTTATATAATTTTTAAAAAATTTCTATTATTCTTTTATATTTCTATTATTCTTCGGCTTCATCATTTTTCTCTTTTATTTTATCTCCCAATGCTACGACCTCAGCCGCTACCCCGCTGGAAGATTATGGTCTTCAGTAATTACATCCTGATAAGTATCAATTTCTTTTGGAATACCTTCAATTAGTAAGTCATAGTATCTCATGGATGTTTATAATTTATCTATGCACGCATCTTTAGGAATGGATGATTGAGGGAACGTCTTTTCAATTTGTCAGACTATTGCTAATTAGGGCTTTAAGAAATCTTTCTTAAATTATTTAAGAAAAGACTTTCAGAGGAAAAGAATTTCAGAAAAGCATTTAAAATTCTTCAGACATCAGATAATGAAAATTTTTTGGTAAGAAAAAATATTTCGTAAAATCTAAGATCACCCAGTTATGTTTTATGCTGAAAAGGGTTTTTTCTACTACCAGCATAGCAATTGTGTAGAGAATTTATGATTTTTCGCGTTATCGAAACATTCGTGATTTTGAGTTTTTAATGTTTGTACATATATATATTTAGGCAGTTCAATTGGTTATTAGTTATGCCACTGTGGTATGCACGATTTTGTTAATATGGAAATGTGTAGGAAAAATCTTCACTTTCCTTTTTCACACTTAGGTAATTTTCTTTTCGGATTCATCATTGTTGATTATTTGCAATAATTTCTTGATGCCTTAATTCTTTATAAATATTTTAATTATTGTTTATGGGTAAGGAATTAAACTGCCACTGTGTTGGAACGGGTATCTATCTCTGGTGGCAGTTTTAAATTCACCCAAGCTTTAGATGCTACATGTTTAGCTTATATCATAATTAAAGGCTGGCAACGTACAAAGTTGATTACTTTGCCCTGTCATGCTGTTGGTCTCAAAATTGCATAGCTTTAATCTCTATAACCTTCTTTATCAACAACTGGCTATTTTGGGAATACTTTACTTTTTCTAATATATTTATCAATCTAGTAGTTTTCTTAGCATATGCTTCACTAAATTTTGCATTTTATTCCTCTTTTAGGTAAGTAGGTAGGTATTTTTATTTAAGTAACACAGGAGCTGTACAATGGGCTATTAGCAATGGTCTGGGAAACATCCCTGAGGATAATATGAAGACATGCCATCACAATTTTGATCTTCTGTAGAGGGGGGTGGCTACCTTGCTTTGGTAGCCCAACGACCTGCTAATGAGCGAGAATGTGGAACCTGAATTTTAATTAGAAACGTACGAGTCTACAAAATAAATAAATAAATAAAAGGAATGTTGAAGACAATTTTTCTATTGTAGAGTGCAGCAAAAAAAAACCTCAAACTTATTGCACCATATAAACGTAGTTAAATAGTTTATTTTTAATTTGTGTGTTCATTTATTTTTGTCTGTCATTTTAATTATTAAATATCTTATAATATATCCTTTAGTTTAGGCATTGTTTTTTTTGTGTGGCTATTTTACAATGTTTAGCAAAAGATCTGTTTTAGAAAGGAAAATAGCAGCTTGAAAGTGTTACTTCGGTCTCACAATCGTTGTAGTCGAAATTTTGGACTCTCTATAGCAAACGTTTTTAGCGGGAATGAAATAGATTAAAGTCAAAAGACCTGCAGCCTTTGTTGATGATTTTATTAAGCGTTAGTCTCTCAGTATAGCTGTAAAAAGCAGCCACTTTGAAATAAATAAATAATTTATTATTAAAAGTCTACTCTTATTATTATTTGTTTCACTTTGTTAAAATATTTATTTTTAATAAAGTTGTATTAAAAACTGTTTGTTGGTTTTTTTTGCCCCACCTTGTATGTATACTAATTTAAACATCTATTTTTCTTATTTTTAACTCAAGTAGAGTTAATATTGCTATATAACTCTATACTAGAAATTGTCATTTTTAAATTTTCATATAAAAATTAAGCTAACATTTTTTGAAATCATATATTAATTAGAAGTTTTTGCTTTTATTATTTTAGTTTTCGTTTTGAATGAATCTGGTTTTTTATTGTTTTAGAATCGATGACGGAAACTTTCTAAGGATTCATACAAAAATATTGCTGGTGTCATTACCCACGCCTGATTTTAGTATGCCTTATAACGTAATTTGTTTGACATGTACTGTTGTTGCTTTAGCTTTTGGACCTATTCATAATATTACTACAAAGACGTAAGCTATGCCATTATTATTTAAATTTATTTAGTTCTAAGATTTTATTGTGTTATTGAATTTTGTTTTATTTTAATTTTGTTTTGAAATTAAAATTGGTATGTCTTGTCTTTTTGGTTCAATGAAAACTTATATTGATGATGATTACAGTGATTTCCTTGTTAAACTGGGAAATTAATAAATTTATTGACAGAATAATTATTGCAGTTGATTTCTATAAGCATTTTTTTCATAATTGCTAAGATGAATCTTAATTAAATAAGGAATTGAAAAAAGGAAGAAAAAACATTTAAAAAAATAAGGCTAAAGTTAAAAATTATTTTACTTATAAATAATGTTTTGCAGTATGTGTATAAAGTAAAATTTTTAAAATTATTTTATAGTTTACAACCCCTTGATGAAAGCAGTGAGAATCCTTTCCTTTCGAAGCTAAAAAAACAGTTAAAATTATTTTGGGAATCTATAAGAGACAAAGCAAAGAAACAACCAGAAGAGGATGTTAAGAAGACTCAATAAGAATAAATTTTAGGATTCAAAATTAATTAAATGTCAATGTAAGACAGGTTCCTTTTTACAACCTAGTTGTAAGTTTTTTTTCATTAATGTATTAATTTACACTACATGTTTTTACATTACTGTATTAATTTACAGTTTCATGTACATATTTCATAGAATAATAAAATTTCCTTTAAATTATCAGTTCAATTTTAATTATGCTGTTTTTTCTTCTAAAAAAAAGTTTTGTTTGAATATAAACGGGACATAAGTTTATGAATTATTAATCTTTTCCTGCATCCAAATTAAAATAGCTAAAATATACACTAAAAAATTAAAAAAAAATTATATTTAAGAGAAATCCTAAGTTAGAAGGCTTGATTTTTCTATGATTGCATCAGAAAAGATGAATAAAACCCCTACTAATTTAAGCTTTTAAATTAGTTTTTATTGTGTTGAATTAATTTTGCTCAAATGAGGAAAAATGTAAAAATTGTCCCTCTAAGCATTTTGCATAGTGAATAAAACAAGAAAGTAATTAAGATATTAATAATGTGCAATGAAACTTAATTTAAGAAGTTGTGTAATTACATGGTTGTATTTTGTAATTATTTTGTTTAATACAAACATTAGTCTTGTGTAATCAGATTTCTCCCATGCCCTTTCCAAGCAGGACCAACTAACCTGAGCTTATATTATATCTATTTTATATTTGTCTTACATTTGCCGAAACTGCAAATAATTTCTCTTACTGAATTGGCAGCACTTTAGTAATACATAAATGCAATTTACCTGTTTTCTTTTAAAATATGTAAATACTTTACATACTAAAAAAAGACATATTTTTCATTGGAAAGTTAAATGAACCTATAAGATAATTTTTTCTTCATATTTTCTCCTCAACTAAAGACTTTTGTTGTTACACTTTTTTGTCATATTTGAAAAAAAAGGTGTGGTGAAAAATATGGATATTGTACTGTGTACACTAGATACTGTAAACACGAACAACACCACAATGATTTACGAAGATGTATTTTAATAGATTTTTGAAGTATTGAATAGATTTTGGTTTCAATACACCAAATAAATTTGAGTAAATATTGATAGTTATTTTTTTTTATTTAATTTGAATTCAAATTTTAAACAAAATGACTTTTTTCATTTAACTTTAAAATGTTTAACCATCAACAATGCTACAGTGCAGATTTGAGAAGATAGACTTTAATAGATTTGTGAAGTATTAAATCGATTTCAGTTTCTACTAAATTTGTGCATTGATAGTTATAGTGTTGCTTAATTTAAATTTAAACTTTATAATTAACTAATTTTTCTCTGTTGTTTGCTTTGTCATTTCTGTAGTTGATGAAAAAGATGTTTCTACATTTTTTGTTCTAATTTTTCAAGAAAAATTAAAATACTTAGGACTATTTTTATTTTATTTAAATCATATTTTTGAAGAATTTGGTATCTATAATGTGAATTTTTTTAATGTTTGTCTGAATTTAGGCTTAGTCATGCATTCTTTGAAAAAAGGGGTTTTATTTTCAGCTAATGCCCTTAAACTTAACACAATTCTTGGGGGTTTGCTCAATATATGAGTGACAGTAAATTATTGAAACGATAAATTATCGTAAAGCCATACCACATAGTGAGGAGTCGCAAAGTGCTGAGTCTTTGAGGTTGCCCTAGGTAAGAAAGCTAGGTATTAAAAACCAACATTAATAGAAAAGTGGTACTGATTCATTTTGCTTTGAGCAAAAGTAAAAGCTTGCCATAATTTTGACGTCAATGATGCTTAATTATTTTTTCTAATAGGTACTAATTGAAATTATAAAATAAGCTATATACTAAAAAGCAAAATTGCTGAAGAAATGGTACTAATTCCTTTAGGAGAAACATAAAAAAATGTCTCATTTTCATTGACGTTAATAATTCTTAATTAATTTTGGTTATAGACGCTACTGGTGTTATGGTAATTTTTAATAGGTTCCAAATTTATTAATATAGGTACAATTAGTATATTTGGTACTTATAAAACTACATCAATACTATGCCGTTTTACTGTGGAAAAAGGTTTTTTAGAGAGGCTAATTTTATTAAAATGTAACATGGCGACTTTAAAAAAAATGTTTTAATTTAATGTTTAAGTATTACGAAGATTTGATTTTTATATGAAAATTGTTCATTGTATTTCATTATTAAAAGTGTGTTTTTGATTCAACATTGAACCTGTAGGTGAAGAAAGGGTTTGGTGTAAAAATTAAAAATTTTGCTGGAAAGATATAATCTAGCTATTTAGTGGTCTACAATAATGTGTTAGTGTTGAAATTTTATATAATAAAGAACTTTACTGGAAAAACATTAAAATTTTATTGCATTCTACGAAAGGTAGTTAAATGGTTCGGTACATAAAGGAATTTACATACATTGCATTCATTTTTAACTTATTTTGATCATAAATAATATTTTTGAAAAATGCTTCATTTAAAGATAATATAAAATGCAATGAAAAAAAATCATACAATTTTATTCAAGCACAATTATATTTGTACAACTTAAATATTTAATTATATATTTTTTACACTTTCAGTGTAATTTCAAAGTGGTAAGCTATAGTTTACAAAATTTTGTTGGTCTTGTTTTTTTAATAACTGTTAGATAAATAAGCTGATGCTATTTTACAATCATTATTTCATTTTGTCATTGCTTTACTGCCTCTTAATTAGAGAATGATGCTCTTCTTGTTTTTATAAAGTTTCATTTTTTAAAGATCGTTATTCTGAAAAAAGAATTGTTATTATTTTATTTCCAATTAACTTATCATATTTGAGTTGCATTTCATAAATTATATTAGTTTTTAATATTTTCACTTCCTCGTATATTAATGTATCTTCCTCATATATTAATGTAACTTATATATTTCACCGAACCCTAATACATTTCTTTCAAATTTCATACTATAGCTTCACTTTAAAGAACATCTACATCAACATTATAAATACATCACAAATTACTCTAACAGCAATAGATGTGCTCAAATAGATAAAACTTTACAATTCAACTTTCTATAGAAATTTACTGCTTATAACTCCATCAATGACTTTTTATAACATTCTGTATCATAAATTTATAAAATTGAGTAAAATACTTGTAAAAAGTCACCCCTGTAAACTTTCATGTTCTTTAACTAGATCTACCTTTTAAATCTTTTCATATCTTCAGTTTTAAATCTAATCAAATGATTAAATTATTTTGAACACGTTCCGTGCCAAACAGTTTTTGGCTGCTTATGTACTTTAGTTTAGCCCCCTTGAATTCACTGAATTTCAAAATAACCTTAACACATAACCAGGGTGTAATTATCACCTGCATGAATGAAATAAAGTTTAATTGTGGTTTTAATACTTGATTACGTTTTATTAATTATCCACATTACATCGATTTTATGTTGTACCATGTACACATAATGGTTCAGGAATGGTACATCTCATATACAGGATACCATAAGAAAGACTGTTTGAAAATGCATGAGTTAAAATTTATTAGATGTATTTTTTAAGACTCAGTTTTTTCTTTAATAAACTCAAATGCTTATAAAATAAGTGGTTTAAAATAGTTTTTGTTTAAAATTTTGGAGGGACTAATTTGTAACTATCATCTGATAATTGTAGGATTATAACAATCATTTGATAATTTTGAAAAGTCTATGAATTAATGCTATAATGATTTAGCGTTTTTGAGATTTATTTGTCTGCAGTACTATTACTTTGAGTGTTGCATATTATAAACACAAGTAAATATACATTTTTAAAACAATTTGAATATAATATACACTCAGATTTATTCAACAAATATAAATATGTAATTAGGAAAATATTTTATAATACATTTTTGACAATATTTAATTAATTATAAGCCAAGAAATTTTATTTCAATTTTAACTTGAATGTGATTTTAAACAATCTCATATTTTCTGTAATTGTTTAAGAATATTTCATATTATTTGCTTGTATTTAGCTGCCTTTTTACTGGGATGATAAAAACTAATTTCTATATAAAATTACATTTGATAGTCATATTTACAAAGATAAAATAATAATTATATTAACAGTATTTTGACTGGTATGAATTCTTGATTATCATTAGAATCCTGAGCATAATGATTTTAGCATAAGTGTAAAATGTTCCCATAATTTAGTTCAAAATAAAATAAAATAGTTATCAATATTGTCAGACATTGCGATTAAACATAATTCTATACCAAATTAGGATATTATTTATATATTATATATTATTATTATAATGTTATATATTATTATTATATATATTATTTATATTTTATACCAAATTAGGATATTATTTATTGAAGTTAGAATATTTTCCATGCAAATAGTCATATTATTAAAGTTCTTGATTATCTCTTTAAGTTTATTCAGTAGGCTATTTTGTACAGAGTAATTCGCTTCATTACACTTTTCTGAAATAAATTTTTTTTTTATTATTCAAGATAAGCTCATAAATGAACAAGATGGAAGGAGAAAAATTTTAAACATAATTATTACAACTTTTTCTCTAAACAACGTTTAATAAATTATGTAAATGTAAACTATTTTATATTTATAGTTCTTTTTTAGTCATTATAATAATGAACAATTGTAATTTCAAGATCTTTTTTTAAATTTATTTGTACATAACATAGAACAGTTAAAATTCTTTGGCACCAGCTTCATAGCTCGGGTCAGCTATGCTTTGCAAAAAATAATGAAATAAAGAAGAAAATAACATTTAAAATTAAGTACAATGAAAAAAAAAATATTTAATGTACATAGAAATGGGATATTTCCATATCTGTACCTGTTTGTGCCAAATCACACACTTGGAATAAATTTAAATAAAAATATCAAGTGGCTTGTTTTTTTAGTTTTAATTTCATTTACGTCGCGCTAGAGCTGCATAATGGGCTATTGGCGACGGTCTGGGAAACATCCCTGAGGATAATCCGAAGACATGCCATCACAATTTTGATCCTCTGCATAGTGAATGGCACCCCCGCTCAAGTGGTTTGCAAGCTGTATAGTTCAAATTCCCTCCCCTTCTGAGATTTTTTTTTTTAGTTTCTCCAGT
Source organism: Parasteatoda tepidariorum (assembly GCF_043381705.1). Lineage (NCBI taxonomy): Eukaryota > Metazoa > Arthropoda > Arachnida > Araneae > Theridiidae > Parasteatoda > Parasteatoda tepidariorum. The sequence continues at coordinate 89,385,312 of NC_092207.1, forward strand.
GCCACTTCGCCGTTGGCGCTCAAAACTTGGTGTCTATTTTGGCTCAGGTACTGATACGGAAATCTTCCTCATAGAAGCTACCATTTGTAAGTATATGTTGTCGAATAGTCTACGTGGCAGCTTTTTAAAGCAAAAATTAAAAATATAATTTATCACATTTTTTTTCGCAAATTAATTTTTTTACAAGTATATAATCACTCACAGATTAAATTTTTATTTGAAACCTGCATTTAATCACACTGCCTTAGGAAAATTGAGAAGCTGAAATACCTTCTGTGACAGACAATGCTTGGCAAAAGAAAGATAATTCATATATTTTTTTTCTTCTATGCCTTTCACATGTAACTGAGCATATATCATTCATTATCAAAACTGTAAATGTTACTACTATTAATAACAACAACATGTAATTTGCTCGCCTTACAATATTAGAAGAAGTTGAACAAATATATCTGAAGTATACACGTAACAACAATCCTTATTTATATTCTAAAGTATGAAGGAAACCAACACGCAAAAGAATTATTTGTGAGACTGTGTATGGACTAGCATAAGTGTAACAATATATAAATATGAAAACATAAGTATTTTGGCAGGTCAAATGACTAGATTTTTAACAAAATAACATGTGAACAATAAATATAAAGTTTTGTGACTAGTTAACAAAACACCAAATAACAGGTAAGTATAAAAAGCTTTTGTAGGCGCCTATGTTTTATATCTAAGAATAATACATATATACAGTGTGAGATGAAAGAACATACACAGCAAGATTTGCAAAGTTATTTTAACACAGTGTTTAAATATGAATAAATTCATTTGAACAGAGATTAAAAAAAATACATGCACGAATAAGATTCTGAATTCCAACAGTGTAGCTCTGATTTAAATCATATTAACAATTAAACATCTTTTTTAAACATAACACAACTTGAAGTGAAACTTTATAATTATAGTGGTTGCAGTTTGAATCATTTTATAGAATATTAAACTTTTAAAAATGTTTCAAAAGTTTTCCAAGTGTAAATTTATTTCAATATTTAAGCATGTATGTTAATGTAGAAAATCATAATCATTAAACCTTGATAAGGTTCTGTTAATTTTTTTGCATGTATACTATATACTGTAAAACTTTTTATGGGAAAAAAAAACTGCTATTAAGTTTCCAAGAATTTAAAAAAAAATATTAATGTTAAAGAATATGTTAAATGAGAATAAATAAAGGAAAAAAAAACTATGTAAAAATCAAGCAATCAAACAAATAAATAAAAATATTTCTTTTTTTTTTGTTGAAATAGTAGACAGACAGCAAAGTTTCTTTAATATTTTTAATGTTGACGCTCCCACCCGTATTGCCAACTGCCTCTGCAGATGTATCAGTCTACTAAATACAGATCTTCAAGAATAGATGGTGATTACTTCCCGTCCTCCACCACGCACCATTATAACTTTTTCTAATCCTTCAGTGAGCACTTCAATAAATTCCATATCTTGGTGTGGTTAAGGTGAGTTTAAGCTAGTTTCAATTTGAAATGAAGACATATTATGTATAGTATCTAAAACAAAACAAAAATTAGTAACAAAAATCTAGTACATAAAAACGATTGATGTTAAACAAAAAAATTCTTGCAGCAAATTCATGTGAGAAGGTATAAGATTTTCTCTTAAAGTGTCTATTTTTAGTTGAGATTTTTTCGACGGCGCTGCGAATAATAAATTAAATCCAAGAAAGCCAATAAATCGAAGAAAAATAATTAGAACTCTCATTATTATGATGTGTGCAGAAGGTGGATGTTTCCTAAATATTGTAATGTGATCTACATTTAATAAGATTTCGAAAAATTTTGCTGCGATTTTCAAATATTTTTCTTTGAGTTAAACTTTTACTATCTGCACTGCAATCTATCGAAAAAATTTTGAACTAGAACCAGAAACTTCGGATGGAAAATGTATTAATTTTTTCCTAAAACTGCTGCATTTTTTATTGATATAGATTTTAGAAAACCATAACCCTAATGTTTAGGCTTAGGAAAAACATAAAAAATAGTGCTTATATGTTAATAGTAGTTACAAATTAGTCCTTATATATATTATATATATATAAATAAATAAATAAATAAATATATGTATATATAAAAGCAAAAAAAAAACACGAAGAAAATTAAGAAAAACAATAAGTTTTATTTATTGCGCATAAGCTAATAAAATAAGAACTAATAAATAAGCTAATAAATAAGAACTAATAAAATNTGTAATTTTCCCCATGTTTTCTCTACATTTTGAACTTATTTTATGAGTTCTATTTACTTGCAGCTTATGCGCAATAAATAAAACTTTTTGTTTTTCTTAATTTTTAAATTTTTTTTTAATTTTTTTTTGTATTTATCTATTATTCGAAACGTCTTATGTATATACATAAGACGTTTCGAAATTTTTCATTATAGTTTAAGAGTATATTTTTAAAATCCCTGGCAAAAATGTAGTTAACAGAGTATGCATATTAAAGAGTCACAAATTAATATTTAAGAGAAGAATATCAGAAAAATTATCAAAATCTAAGAATTCGCTAGTGAGGATGACAGAAGGAAAAACATTAAAAATAGTTTGACTCGTCTGTTAGATTTTGGAGAAGTTTTTGATAAACTAATATGACTTATACTTCTTGAATAATGTCCCCAAAATATTCAAGGATAGTTCAAATTAGTACTATTTAGGATTGGCGTTTTTAGCGAAATTTTGGCATTGTGAAAAAAAACTTATGTCATACTATCATGTCATATTATAGTAATAGTGTTATAGAGAAAATTATTGAGATTCTCAAGACAAGATACTAATATTATTAAAGAATAATATTTATGTATTTAAGATATTTCTGTAAAAAATTTTTTTCAGCATAGGAATTTAGACTTTGCTAAACACTTGAGCCTTAGTGGTGAAAATGTATTAATTTTATTACCATTTTTTTAAATATCAGAATAAAATATTTAATTATGTATTAGCGTTTCTGAACAGATTACATATTTTTTCCCTTTGTTTATTTAGTGACCTACTTGCATATTCTGATGTTGTTTTTTTACAACTTTTATTTTAAATGATTTAGAATAAATTCTTATCGGTATTGTTTTTTTTTTAAATAATTCAGCTAAAATTTAATTAAAATAATTTTCCATAGTAATAATATTAATGAAATGTATAAATAAATAATATAATAAAATAAAATATAGTTTAAAGGATACAGTTTTCTTCTCCTACTCTCAATTTCGGAGGTCCTGGCAAGTTAAAAACAACAAGTTGAGCGTCTTGGGATTTGCTGAGTATAACTTCATTTAATTTCACTGCTGTGTGCATACGTTTAACGTTAGATTCATCTCTGAAAGAAAGAAAAAAAGAGAGTGCTTAGAAGTGTCAGTAATTAGCACTCCAGTTATTACCATAATTGGGATTTGCTCATGCACTACTGTGTGCATACGCTTAACGTTAGATTCATATCTAAAAAAGAGTGTTTAGAAGTGTCAGTAGTTAGCTGCTCGGTTATCTGAAAATTGGTATTTACTGAGTATAACTTCATTTAATTTCACTGCTGTGTGCATACGCTTAACGTTAGATTCATATCTGAAAGAGAGGAAAAAAAGAGAATGTTTAGAAGTGTCAGTAATAAGCTGCGCGGCTATCTGATTACTGAGTATAACTTCATTTTATTTCACTGCTGTGTGCATACTTTTAACGTTGGATTCATCTCTGAAAGAGGAGGAAAAAAAGGGAGTGTTCAGAAGTGTCAGTAGTTAGCTGTCCGGTGATCTGAAAAATGGCCAGCTCAACCAAAGAAAAATGTTAGGAGATAAAAGAAAACGAAAAAACAGCTATTCTTCTCATCAAGTTTAAAAAACAGCTACAAATTTCATCAAAAGATGGTGCTACTAGCTGAGAAAACTATAAAACAATATTTAAAAATAACCATCATTTGCAGTAATAATGTGGTGTCGTATGATGACAAATTAAACAGACGTCTCTTTTAATACTATAGTAAAACCTCTCAGGAGCGATCACTTTCTGTATCGCAGTTAAATGGTCGTTAATTGAGGTTAGTCGTCCTTAGGGGTTACCTCCATTAACTTCAAAATCTCATCGAAGGTACATGATTAAGTTTAGCTATTGTCATTATCTTGGTGCGGTAATGCCACTTGTGTTGGCTTCACGAAAACCGGATTTGGCCTTTTCCGTATTTGGTGCAGAGGTTTGCCAGGTCTCTGGGAGAGGCTTAGATCGTCTCTCCTAAAGGTCTTCTTCAACACTATGTCTAGGGAAAAAATTCCGTGCTACCCAAAAGTGGTTCTAAATAGAGAAGGTCGCTACCCTGAAGTGATCTTTCCTGGAGGTTTCTGTGAATTTGAAATAGTCTGACAAGCAGCAGAAACATTTTTTTTTTGTACTTTTACAGTCAGTGACGCCATTTGTTTAAAAAAATGTAGTGTTTATTTTTTGAATTCGGATAAAAAGATTAACTGGTGTCCTAAGCAGAACGCAGTAAACTTCGCTTTTCTATCTTTCCTTTTTTTTAAATTCATTCATATTTCTTTAAAGTATTTATTCTTAGAAAATTTCATTGCAAACTTGAGTTTAGTTAGCTATAAATAATAAATTATGATAATTTTACCACCACTGCATGAGCTTTTTTTCTTTTACTTTTATACAATCTTTCAACAATCTACGTGTATTTTATGTATTTAAAGTGTGTTTTAGATAGATGGTTTGTACTCACGGTTTGGATAGAAGCGTTTTACTATCGTTTTTCTCTTCTGTTTTCACGTCATTTTCCACTGGGGCGGGATCATCACAAGCATCCACAGAAATGGAAGGAGCAAGAGCTGGAGGAGAGCCTTTCTCCTTCGGTGGGCTTTTGTCTCCTCCTTTCGAAGGAGAATCTTCGCTCTCATCGACAAGATCTTCAGGATCTTGTTCAGGCATTTCAATGAACTGTACTTTGCTGGGCTTTGAGGAAGGCTGATTGACACTATCTTTCATGGATTGGACCTACAAAAAAACATCAAACGCTCTTAAATATTTGATCAGCAATTTTTCCGAAATACATATAAATAAAACACATTTTTTCAAAAGTATGATCTAAAAAAAGAAAGGGGAAAAAAACACTTTAAACAACTTTTGATTTAACAATTTGATCTTCACTTATAACTTCAAGTATCTTATCAAAATTGTTTTAATAATAATTAAATTTTACAAAAACTATATTTTACAAAAACAAAAATTAACAAAATACAAACAGTAACTTTTGAATTATCCCAAAATAATTCAGAATAATAATGTAAATTTATACATATTTTGAGTTAATAACCTGTTGAGTTACCATTTGCCTTGAATATTTCTAGCACAGTAGCTAGTATCTCAGAATGTTTCAGTTCATAATTCTTTAGCTTTAATATCACCACATTTGTGTATTTTTTCTGTGTCAATTATTCATTTTAACTTGCTAAAAACATTGTAGTTTAATTTTATATCTATTTAACTCGCTAGAACTATAGTATTTTTTCAGAACACACGTTTTGAATAGCAGATTATCTCGTATATTTTAATTGAATATTGTTGGTCATTCAATTAACTATAAAGTTTTTCTCTTATCGAATTAAAAAATGTGTTCGTATAGTAAAAAATTGTAATTAAAACTTAAATATTTTTTTTAGTTAATACGATTAATCATTTCAAAGGTTTATCCTGTTCTTAGGCCATTGAGTTGAGCAAAACGTAATTGATTTAAATAGTCAATATTGCGTGCAATCATGATTATTTGTAATTAAAATTATAATTGTAATAATGACACTGGGGAAAATGTTTTTTATTTTAAGTTTTTCTTATTTTATGTTTTTTTTTAATTTTATATTTATTATTTTATGTTTTTTTCGCTGATTTTTAATCTGTAATCGGTTTCTCTCTCCAGATTTTTTTAATTGACATTTTTTGTCGAAGTCAAAATTTTTTATATATAACAGGAGGTAGCGTAAATGTTGTTACAAACTCCCAGGGGAGTTAGGGCACATCATCAGGATTAAAATTGCTTAGGAACCCAAAATATCGCACGCGGCTAGGAGTATTTAATATGAGCTGTTTCTTCGTGTGATTCTGAACTAGAAATATGTTGCAACATTTATGCGACCTCCTGTTATCTATAACATTTTTAAACTGGTGCATTTCGACAAAAAATAGGCTAAAAATATTATTCGTAAAAAAATTTGCACCTCTAAAAACAAAACTAATTTCAGACTAGAAATCCTTCCTCCCGAATAAGGCAAAATCAAGTATTTAAATAAATGCTACGAAAATTTGTTTTCCAGTGATTAAATGTAACAATATTTACTTGCCATTGTAGTTTAATATTAGTTGTAACTAGTGGGCTGCGCCCTCTGCTCGCTAACGCTTGCCAACCCCCGAAAATTGCTACGCAATCTTATATCGTTTGCTTAGCTCGCTACTAATTTAGGTACATTGCAAATGCACAAAATTCTAAGAATTCAAAACAATCATTCAAATCCATATAACAACCTTTTTTTTTTTTTAAAAAAAAATTACATCTTTTTAGTAAATACTAAGTCATTCAAATAAATTTGAATTCAAATAAATGACATGTATTTCGTTAAACCTATTAGAAATGTGCTATAGTATAAAATCTTAAAGCGTAACAGCAGGACTGAGACTCATTTTTCAATGAATAACTAACAAAAATAATAAAACAAATAAATTCGTGATATAAATCTAAAATCATCAAATAAATTCGTAATATATAAATTCGTGAAAAAAAGCGCTTTCGACAAAATACTAAAATAGAGATCTATCGACAAAGACTGCTCACTTCTTCCAAGCTTAATAGTATGAGATTGCCGAAGCTGATAGGGTGAATTTCGGAAGAGATCACATTTGGTAAGAATGCTCTCTCTGGTTAATTCAGCTTCCGTTTTTAAAAGCGCTATATGTTGAGCCACCTCAGCTAGATTTGGCATGTGACATTTTTAGCGGCAATCATTGGTCGATTTTCTAGCGTTGCCATTCGAGGAGTTGTAATGAGGCTTCTTTTTTGTCGCCGTGAAAGAGAAATATATATATAGATTATGATTATATTTGTAATCATACTTTTCGACTGAACATAACCTGGATAAAAACTGCGATCGATAGTTATGATTACTTGCTATTTCAGGTATAGATATTGTAAGTACTATATTATTTTACGCTATTGTTACCACCTTTCTATTGATTGAAATTCGCAATCGAAGTACAACTAATTCGTCTTCTAAAATATATTAAATCTAATAAAGAGTTTATTCAAAAACAAAACTGACAGTGCACTTGTTGTTGTAGTTGTAGTTCATTTACGTCGCACTAGAGCTGCACAATGAGCTATTGACGACGGTCTGGGAAACATCCCTGTGGATCATCCGAAGACATGCCATCACAATTTCGATCCTCTGCAGAGGGGATGGCACCTCCGCTTCGGTAGCCCAACGACCTGCACGCGAAGTCGAGCACTTTACGGTAACACAGTTTAACGAGGATTAATACCGCACACCCTCGGTCCCTATGCAGACTGATCCAAGTGGTCACCCACCCGCACACTGACCGCAGCCAGCGATGCTTGACTTCGGTGATCTGCTGGGAACCGTGTCTTAACGATGAGTCCAATGTGGAACGTCAGGACAGTGCACATAAAAGATGGTTCCGTAATGAAATTTTGAAAATTTTAAAAATATTGTTTTTGCATGCATGCTAACAGATGGAATGTTATACTGACCACCGTGAGGGTACCTCTCCTTTGTTTCAAATGTTTCAGCATTTGGGATCTCTGTTCCATCATTAGAGTGCGCTCATATGTGTAAGCATTTATATCTGTATCCACCTGAAACACGAATTATGTTGGGCACAATTTTTAATATAATATCCACAATATTTAATGATTAATCCTTAGAAAGGCATATTTATCAAAAAAATAACTTCATTTGCTTCGAAAAGAATATGAAAGTGGTAAACGTTGACATGTTTCGAGGGCTCAAATATAGGCGCTCATTCTCAAGACTCACCAAAAAGATTTTTTTAGACAACTTTGCGTTTTCTGTTTCAAATCTCTTTTGTTTTCTCATGCATATGTAACAAGTCTTTAAAATGAGTCCTTTTTTTTGAGTGCTCGAAACATGTTGACTTTTAATATTTTCGTATTTTTTTTGAAGCAAGAATTTTTTATATTATCAAGTAATCTCAATAATAGTTAATAATAAAAAAATGATATAAAGTGGAACACAGGTAACAAAATTTCAACTATCGATAAATGATAACATTGTTAATAAAAGTTTTTAAAAAGTTTGTTTTATTAAAAAATATTTTGTATTGATTATTTCAGAGAAAACTGAGAAATCTGTTTCTGAGATATATATGCTTTATAATATTCTTTATTTAAGTCTTCATGCGTATCATACCATAAAGTAAGTAATAAAAATCTTAGAATTTTTTTTCTTTCACTGAAAGAATTAAATTTAAATAAATCCTTTAATAGTTTTTTTTGAAATATTTTTTAAATGCTAGTTAAATTTAAACTTAATTCTATTTTTTAAAAAATATTTTTTTTATTGGTTATAAAAGTTTATAGTACAAAACGCTGGTGTTTTTAAATTACTTATTTAATTCACAAAACTTTTTTATAAGGTAATAATTTTTTTCTTATATTTTAGAACAGTTTCTAACATCTCTCGTTGAATTTCGGTTTTTGTATAAAAAAGTACAGAAAAATGCATAAACAGTACATAAATAGAAAATATGATATAAATTCACCACATTAAAAAAAAGTAGAACAATATATAAAGTTTATGCCTACCATTTCTACTACTTCCACTTCTGCTTGAATTCGCAAATGATATAAGAATGTGCCTAAGTCTTTCTTCATTTGGATACTGTTATCGTCCAGTTCTTAATATCGGTTTATTAAGTTATAATATCAAAATAAATTTGAATTAAATTGAAATTTTTAAGCCTTCTTCTCTCCCTCTGCCTCTCAAAAGTATTACTACAGTTAAAAAATGGCTTAAACCTGTTATTCTTGATAAAAGCTCTACTAAGCGAAGTAATTGCTAAAAAGTTGCAGGACCTCAAATGTCAGGTTTCGGCAAGAGGGACAAAAAGATGGTAAACGGGAGAGACACATAGATATTACCATCTAGACAAATGAGGAATTGTTACCCATGCATTTTTTTATGTTGAACCAAAGAAAATTAGTGTGAAACGATAGGACTAATAGCTTCAAAGCTATATTAATTTAGTTTGATGGAACAAACTTCTTTGGTTAGTTCCATCAAAAAAGTCCTCCGCAAAGGCTAGTTTGTCTCAATGCTTGACCCAGGAGTTCACTTGTCTTCTGGATGGGGTTCAAAATTTCATGGCTACGGAGTTGCACATTGGTAGTCGTAAACCACAAAATTGGGTCAGCTGTTCAACAATGTTTGCAAACTGCTTTGAAGCTACGAGTTTGTACATTCCACGCTAGAGTGTAGTAAGTTTTTGTAATGCTTCACAGACAGTTTTTCGCACAAAACTGCAGTTAACTGATTTTTTTGAGAGGACAGATAATGAACGTTTAGCACACATTTTTTCTAAATTTCTTTTTTCTTCATGTTATTACAAATAAATTGTACCATATTTTTTGGAGATTCTTGTTGTTATCCTTTGCTAAACAGGAGGAAATAGAATCCATTTTCTGTTTGAAGACAAAGCACTTAATCAAATTTGCAACAATAGTTTCTCTAAATAAGTTATTCTTAGTGGTGGATATGATTTTATCAATATAAGCATAGAACATAAATTGATTTTTACCCCAAAGGTCTTTAAGGCATGATGCAAGAAATAACATCGCCGTAGATATTTTATACTATTAGCGAAACATTCTAAATTGATCGATTATCTAACTGAGGTTTAATTTTAAGTTTGTCTGTTCTAAATCTTGCGTTGCCCCTTTCACCGAATCGGCCAGCATACAAAAATTTTTAATATATAATGTGAATGTCTTTAACATTTAAAATTTTTTGTTTGTTTTAAAGCAACAATGATGCCAATTAGTCATTAAGGTCAATGAGCACAGCGAACTATTAACACAGACGCTCCCGTGGCCGATTAGAGCCAGGTAGGAATTAGTTTCTTTTTGCAAAAACTTGACAACTTGTTGCACTATTTCTTAAACAGCTTCAAAGTTGCAATTTTTCCAAAGACATCAGCGCAATACTCATCATGTGTACATGGAAATAATTTTACTTTCATGGAAATCCAAAAATGCTCTCCTATGCAATTTAAAGATGTGGTTTATAATTACATTATCCAAAACTTTTAATTTTAATATTAGTTTTTATCTTAAAAGAAAACGGTTTCATTTTAAGGAAATCATTTCCACCTTGATAGATTAGAAATAAAAAGTTTTTAAATTGGTTCAACAATCATAGAAATTGTGATTTCGATTAAAATTTAAAAGACATTTAATGTAGGAAAACATTCACCTAATTTTGGAAATAGTATACTATATACACAATAGCACTTATCCCATCATTGTGTTACAAAAAAATTTAATTATAGATTCAGAGAGTCAGTTATAGTAAGTTTAATAATTCTTATCCTAAATATATGGTATCTAAACATGGTTGATATTTATGAATTCTGAATTTTAAAATATATAGAAAGGAAAAGCTTACTAATTCCTTAAAAATATAACTTTAAAATTAAAGCAACAAATATTAATAGTTAGAGCTTTTGAGTTACATTTGATAAGTTATACATTAATTAAATTTTTAGAATTATATTTATATTCTTAATTGATTTATTTGTTCTTATCTTCATTCATTATAATTGAAATTATTTGTAATTCAATACATTAGTGTTATGAATTTATAAAAAGACTTGTTTATGTTTATACAGTCCTAAATTTAAAAGTATTTTAAAATTCTACTGAAAATACTTTTATAATATTCGGCAAATTTCCAATTATAGTACCTGATTTAATTCGGCATCATTTATTATAAGATATAATTTTTTTGATAGTAAAAGGATACGTGCAATGGTGAATATTCTTAGCTTGCACTTCTTCCAAACGCTGTGTTGCTTCATCAAGAATGTTAGCAGCATTAACAGTCCTCCGTCATCTGTATTGTGAGATTAAGGAAGAATACAGGAAAGTTTAATCATGAAGAATGTAAAACACAACTCTAACGCAGGCAAACGCTTAGAAAAAAAAGAAAAAAAAAAGAAAACGTCTATAGTCTGGCTATCAAAGAGATGACATCCATCTTAATTGGATAAGATTCTCTGATTGCATCTCGTGATAGCCAGACAGTACTTGCATTTCAAGTCTATACATGAAATTGAAGCATTTTAATATATATTGTTGTTATAGTTTTTGTATCATATCATTTTTTGATATGATCTTTAAATAACTATCAACAAGGCCTAAAATTAATATTTAAATGATTGAAAAAAACTCATTATTAAAATACTACTAACCATTACCGAAATTAATTAGAGTAAATTGGAGAGAAATTATGAAAAATCAGTTAATTTGAGAATTATGAGCACACAAACAATTTACAAAATTTATTGAACAAAACACACAAACTATTTACTAACAAACGGACAAAAGTTCTGTTGTCTGAATAAATCAAAATATTGAATTGTCGCAGATGGTACTATTTGTTTCTATGTGAAAATAAAATGCATCTCGTGTAATAAGTACCACAAACTACAACACGAGACTAGTAAAAGTAAATACATAAAGGAAAAATTAAATTTTTTTAGCATTAACTGTTGTTCTTCTTAACATTTTACTTGTCACACCCAGGATCAAATTTTACGATTAACTATTAGCCACGTGCCTAGTAAAGTAAATGTACTTCTTATCGACCGCTTACAGATGACTGACACTTATTAAATATTTTTCCTTAAAACCAATGTTTAAAGCTTCAGATTTCCGGGGTGGTTTGATATAGGTTTCTTTCCTTGTTTCTTTTTTTTATTAAAAAAGTTAGAGGTTTGGATTTTGTTCCAGTGGCTTGAATAATGTAAAAAGTACTTAACATATTGAAAACTTAATTTCTAAAAGCAAAAATCGAAAAAAAGGAAATAAAACCCTTTTTTTCTGGTTTAAAAATCTTAACAATAAAAATTTCCATCTTCACATAACGAATTCTTGATAACAAATTTATTTTTCTTACTATTTTGCAATTGTGACAATTCCTTCATCCCTAGTACTATGAATTTATTTTATATATCTATTTATTTTACATAAGTTCTCAATTCTTTTTTCTGCAAGTAATTACTCTAGGGTTAAACTCCTTCCTGATATTATTAATCAATTGGTAGTATTTTCTTGCTTCTTTCTGCGTCTTATGTGATTCAATCTCTTTGAACTGTTCTTCAAATAAACATTTCTTTTTCTTCAAATGTACTCTCTTTTCCAGTCTTTTCTAGTAATAAGTCCTTGTATCATAGCTTTATAGCTATATATATATATATATGCACCGAAGAGCCATTACATTATGACCACCCTTCATCTATAACGATGGGCTCGCCAGGTTTTCATGGTTTCTCGTTTCTCTCCCAGGAACAGTGCTTTCATGGGGCGCATTAGGACCCAAAATCCTCATAGAACAATCCCTGACGTCTGTAAGCTACTTGAAGATAGTTGTAGACCAGATTCACCCATTCATGGCAACAGTTTTTCCTGCGGGGGATGGTGTTTACCAACAGGATAATGCACCATGTGATAAGGGTCGAATCGTTGAGGAACATTCCAGTGATTTTCAAGTCATGTCTTGGCCCCCAAATTCACCTGACCTTAATCCATTAGAGCATTTGAGGTCCTATTTGGAAAACCAAATTCATGCTGCCACGCTACCCCCTTGCAATGTGAGGGAGTTGCAGGACCAGTTGGTGAGCGTTTGGTACCAGATACCTCAGACTACCTATCAGCACCTTGTGGAATCAATGCCACGGCGGGTGCTAGCAGTTTTGAGGGCTAAAGGTGGTTCTACATGTTATTAGCAGGGTAGTCATAATGTAATGGCTCTTCGGTGTATATATATAAGCTGATTGCAGATTTGAAATCAACGATACAAAATTATCTAAGATCTGTTAAAAAATTCTCATGTAACGAAAAAAAATTGTCCTTCAGTGTATACCTCGGGAAAATAAACATGGTATACAGAAATAGTTTTAACTCAAAAGGATACGGACAATCCACCATACGTCAATATGACCGGACACTTTATCAGCGTTATCTGGAAAGTGGTCAATACCTTTAGGTATTAATAGGGCACTTTTGCTGGATGCAATGTTCCTGACGCTATCTAAGAAAGAAAATATAAAATCTTTATAAATATCGATATACATATTTTAAATAAAAAACATTTGAACTGGGAGAAGCTTTCGATAGTATGACTATTGTATTAAATTAGGATGTCTTATTTACATTAGTTGTTCTTAATTAAGGGAAAAGAATACTTTTTTGATAACTTTTTAAACACATTTACATTCAAAATGAATCATATTTTATTTTTTACATAATTAATGGTATTTCTTAGATTCGGAAATAGGAAACAATAAGGGTAAAATTACCTATAAAACTTCTAACTGAGTCTGGATTATTTCTCCAAGAAAATGGCCACGCCATAATTACAGTATTATGTTTAAGTCCTCCCAATCCGGTTGTTTGAACTCTAAAAAAGAAAGAAAATAAATAATAAAATTTTCGTTATCTATAATAGTAACGAACATATTTAAAACCTTTAGAAGTGAGTGTAAATTACAATAAAAGTAACCAAGTTTAATCTAATTTTATTACGTTTGATATTAGGAATTTCTTCCTTAAAAAAATATATATTTAAGAAAAATGGAAGAATTCTAGAGCTGCTGTAAAAATTTTTCGCTATTCCAGCATATGCTCGCAATGAAATGAAAAGATATTGTGCTCTGACAAAAAATTTCTTTATAAATGAATCCATTCAATTTTAATTTTAATATAATGCTGCACTAGTTTTCAATAACTTTTACTTAATGGGACTTTTTCTTGAGACAGGCAGTTTAATAATAAAAAAAAAACCCGTATAAAGTGATACAATAATAAGTATATTTTAAGTCTAAAAATGTATAAGGGCTTCCTTGTGTTAATAAAATTTACTAAATGATAAGTAAAAAATGATTTGTTGTATAAAGTAATTTTTAATCTTTCATCCGATTCAGGACGTATGGAAATTATTAACAGGACAAAAACCAAAAATTTTTAAGCTTACTGGAAAAATTAGCTTATAAAAATTAAAGAAATTTCCCAAAATAAACTGACAATTTATTTTACATCTGTATTTACATGTAAAATCGACATAATATTTTTTCGACATATTTTTACGCAAATAAGTAGTTTTAAGAATTTAAAATTAAGAATAATATTTCTTATTATTAGAATTGATTTTTTTCTATAACAAATTCAGCATAGATTCAAAGTTAAAAGACATATTTCAAATTTCGCTACCAAACCATCTTTTAGTATTCTAAATTTGTGTTCCGAATCTATCCCTTTTTGGTTCAAGTTTGTGTTTAAATCCATTTCTTCTGTTAAAATCTATGCTTTTGTTCAAGTTTGTGTTCTTATCTACCTTTTAACACTAGATTGCCCAAGGAAGTAATTTTGACTGCTTTTTAATTTCAATTAGAAAAATAATGATGTATACAATGACATAATTTCTTAAAATTTTGTGACTCTTATAATTATGTTTATCTTTGATATTTACTAATAACTTGTTATATAACTGAAAATAATATCAGAAATATTAAAAATTAATTTCAAACAAAATTCTTTATACATTAGCCATTCTTTCACAATGCAGTCATTTTGACTGCTTTTTGGCAATTTCAGTCTTTCTAGTGCTAATAATCAAAATTTGTGTTTAAATGCAACTTTTAATATTAAACATTTAAATCCATATTTTAATATTTGAAATTTGAGTTTAAACCGACCCTTTAATACCTATAAATAATACCTATAAATAATTCATGCATCTTTTTAATTTAATTATCTAAAATCAATTATGAAGTTTCAAGAAATATATATCTTTATTTTATAAAAAAGTATACTTACAGGTGACTCAAGCCATCTGAAACATTTCGAGAAACTACGATTTCTGCGAAACCTTTAATTTTTTGTTCAACCATTATCTTTCTTAGACTCTAGAAATAAATAATTAATCTTTAAACTTGCTTTTCTCATAATAATAATAAAAGATTGAGACGGTAATTTGTAGTATACTGTGCTCAAAAATATGTAAAGGAATAATTGAATATGTTTTAATTTTCACGTACTAAGGTGCCATCTTAATAGATTGAGGTCAAACTTTTAACATGGTAATTAATTAATGCAGGCGATATTTTAAGTTATTAAATTAAACACAAAACATACTTACTCTGAATAATTTTTTTTTACTGTTGAAGCGTTTGAACTCTTTTCTCTTAAAATGTAGAAGATGGCTACTAACTAGAAAATATGGTCTTTCTATTACGGTTCGAAAACAGTTGGAAATTTGAGACTCCAAGTGTTAATTTTAATTTTAGAGTATTTATGGAGGTAGAAAATTTTAAACCTTGGTAATCGTAAAGTTAAAAATATACCTAAAACTACTTAAAATAAATAACTAAAAACTTGGGCACAATTGTAAAATTAGTTTATCTTAACATGATTCCATATAAAAAATTTCCATATATTTATAACAATTTTTGTAATAATTATTATTTTATTTTATAATTGTTGCAAATTTTTTTGAAGTGTTAAAGTTGAAAATTCTTATCTCATTTTTAAGTAATTTTAAAAGACTACATAGAAAATTTTTAACAAAATTAACCAAATTGTATCTTAGTTATGAAATTGTAAAGATCGCGTTTTTAAATTTTTCTGTTTCGAAATTTTTTTTTTATCTATTCCAGTTAAATTTCGAATTTTGTCACTTAAAATCATGTAAAAATTTCAGTTATTTTTGATTCAAATTTGTTGATTTCCATTAAATGAAATAAAATCATTTAAAAATATCAATAGGATAAATGAGTTTAAAAATTGTGTGCAATGAGACAAACTTTTAATCACTTTTGCTGATTAAATTATTGGGACCATATCTTTCTGATTGCAAATATCTCCCCAAATTTTAAAAGAATTGATAATCTTGAAATAAATGTTTATAGAGAAAGTATGTTTCTGTATCTGATTCTGTATAGCTGAAAATATCGTTTGCCCTAATTAATCACCAATATATTTGAGGTTAAACCTTCGAACCATTTATATATCTTTTGTGCATAAAATTCCACTCACTTGAAAAAGTTATTAAGAGATTCTGCTTTTTATTTGACGCAATGCACAATTAAGGTACTGCACGTAGTTCATCGTGATACTATTTTAAGATTCTGTCAGAATTTTATTGGAGGAAATTCGGCTGGTAAAAGTACAACTCTAAATTTTGTAAGTGATAGTAATTGATTATAGAACTATAGTAATTGATTCCAGTTTGAGATCTTTCACGACATAGAAAAAATTTTTGCAGATCTTTTTCATAAATACGGAATCCTAAATAAAAAAACAAGTAGATCTATCTTCATTTTTCCAAAATAAACAAATAAACAAACAAATAAATAAGTAAATGAATAAATAAACAGAAAAATTAAAAAAACTGAAAATGAAACAATATAATGTGTTTTAGAATATTAAAATTTTTAAATTGAAAACATTGAGAATTGGAAAACGATTCTTAAAATGTATCATTCATAGAATTGACTTCTCAAAAGATTTTGGAAAAACACCTTCAATAAAAGATTGATTTCTGACATCCTTTTAGTGTTTTTCTGGCATTGAAATATTAATTTTGAATAGAACAAAGACCGAGAATATTTTAATAACTTTTATTACCTTTTACATATTCCTTAATGTTCTCTTTATTTAGCATTTTCATTAGTAACTTTTGATTCTTTTATTTTTTCTTTTCCTTCGTCCATCTTTTCATGGCTTACGAATACACTTAAAAACTATTTTTCATGTGTTGTTGTAGGTTTTCTTAGAGGTACGATAAAGATGTAAATGTTTTTCTCTAACCTTACTTAATTTTTTACAATAAATCTCAAGACTTATAAAACATATAGGACATTCCTATATAGGACAGAACTTACTTGTTTAGCAGCTTGGGCTTCTGAGGAGCGTTTTGTAAATTCACCTTCTAAGACCGATGAAACTAAGGTCAACCCTTTGCCTAAATGAAAAAAAATTTATAATTTTAGTTATTACAAATAAAAACTTTAAAACTTTTAAAGTTAAATCGGCTATCAAATGAAAGACATATTGAATTTTTTTTCTGCTAGGAAATGCTAGAGAAGATACAGTATTGGTCTAAAAAATATTCGAACATAAAATAAATATATTTACTAATGCAATATGAAGAAACTTAGAAAATTAAAAAAAAAATTGTAATTTTATTGTTTTTACATTTCAACTTGAAATTTCTCAAGTGCAAATAGTATTAATTTTCGTGAAACGTATTCACACATAACTAATGAAGTTACGCTAATCAGATTTTCACACAGATATTTTTCTTCCTTTTCATCATAGATTAATACTTATAGAATTAGTTTCAAATTTATATTTTAAGTCAACTGTATAATTACAAATTAGTTAGCGTATGTAGTTACATTGGATCTGTTAAATTAAAAACATAATTTTAAAACAATGAAGAAAGTAAAAGTGTAGAAAGAATAATGTGACTGGCATTGAATTAATTAAATGTCAGTTGTTCCTTTTAAACTTTGAGATTTTTACAAACCTTAAATAGATGCATTTCATGCTGTTAAGATTCAGAGTTACGAAGATAGACAGAAAAAACTGAATTTCTTAGTAGAACACAGATTTCAACACCATTTGAACAGAATTAATATTTTTGCAATACGTGAATTGTGATAAAAAGAAGATGGATATGCGTACTGAATTAAAAAATAATGATAATATCAAGTAGTGTTTCCTCATTGTTCCAAAACTATAAATCGTTTTACAAGTCGTTAACGAAAACAAATTTGCCAAATTTAATTTTTTAGACAATTTAAACTGTATTTTATTTTACACATCACATTCCATAACTACTAATATTAACATTAGTTTCATGATTCTGGCTGAAAAGGAAGTCAAAATAGTACACGCATTTAGGTCTCAAATTAGTATTTATGATAGGGGAAAAATGAAGCTGAAATGTAAGGAATCACTTCTAAAGAAGGCGGGAAGGAAAAGTTCTAAAACTGTCTGATTTCAAGAGGAAATAGAAACGAGTTACAAATGATTTGATAATACCTGAAAGCAGAAAAAAACTGGAGGACAAACTAGTATTGATGTTCTGTTAATACTCTTTAATTAATTATGATTTGTCATATTTCAGCACCGTTTATGCTTTTTCTTCGATTAAATATTAATTTGCGATATCTAATGAGTCTACATTTTTAACTTCGTTTCTGATAATTTTCTTTCTATACTTAGTGGAAAATAAAGTCCTCTGCTTAGTTCGGCCAGCCACATTAGATACTGGATCTGACAAGCTCGATAGTTCATCACGATTCTCTTCCCCACCATTTTTTGCATACTATTATGGATTTCTGTGACTCAGTAGTTCTTACAACTAGCTGAAACAATGATTGCAACTGTAGCTTTACATTTTCTCGCAGAGTCATAGTTACTTGTCTCTCAGCTCTTTTCCTTTTACGGTCCGGCGCTTATACTAATATGCTTTTCCACCTTTTCTCATGATGTTATTTGTGATTGGTATATGCCGTGTCTTTCTTGTTCTTTGAGTTCGAATTTAAAATAATTTACGCTAAAAACACCTTCATAATTTTTTTCCTAGTATCTTCCAGTAGTATCTAGTAATTTTTTTTTTTACCAAATGACTAATTTTTAGTTTTACTGGTGATTTTCCATGCTTCGGTTCTAATGAAAAGTTTTCTCCTACAGTGAATTTGGATTGCAAAAATATATATTACACTAAAACACTTTAATGGTACGTACCAAAAGCACATTTGTTCATAAAATAAGATTTTATCACCTTAAATTTTATGCAAAATCATAGTATTTGTACTTACCAGCTTTGAGTTGAGAGGCGAAGGCAATTATTTTCCTGTGTTTTGGTACTAGCTCGTTGTTAAGCTTACACAATACCAGAAGTTGTGGTCTCCAATTCTTAGTGTGGGGTGGTCCTTCTTCTAATCTCAATAAACTGTAACGAGCTGCCGACAGAGCTAATCCACGAATACCATCACCCCATTCTTTTTCAGCTCTGAAACATTAAGTGCACTCAGCATAAGAATCATGCGTAAGTTTAAAGGAGTCATATTTCCTCCTCCTCACTTTTAAGGGTATTTTTATACTTAAAGGCATTATTTTATGGCACTTTTATGGGTATTTTTATACTTAAAGGAATCAGTTAATCAATAATTTATGAAATTTTTGCAATGTTACGTACTTTTGGTTAGTAAAAAAAAAAAAAACGTAGCTTAATTATTCTGATAGAGTTAAAATATGTTTCAGATGTAGAGTAAGAAACCTATGAAGGGTAACTAATTGTGCACAAACTAGACGCTACCTTGAAAGTTTTTGCGGAATTTTTATTTATTGTATATTTACGTTGCTTAAGAGCCGACCGGACTGTGCATTGGTCAGGGAGCTGACCTCACCTCAGAAAGGTCTTGGGTTTGAATTACGGACAAGGCATGTGTGTTCTTTCCTTCTCCGTACTATCTGCCCTTACTACGGAAGCAACGTTGGTCCACCTAATAGGGTGCCCCTGAAAGAGTGGCCAACAAATCCGCCCAACTGATGCCTGAATGACTAGTGTCAATCAGGTGGGCATTGGAAACAAATATTGTTTAAGATGCTGAACACTTGTCTGGCGAGTTTTTCCCCCGGGAGATACTTCTTGGGACCTACTTTCCTACTTAAGACCATAAATTTTAGTGATCTTCCAAATTTTGGATTTTTAGTCTCTTTTTTTCAAATTTCAAGCATGTTAACTTTGGAATAGAACTTATGTGAGTTTTAGTAAAGGGAAAACACTGAGCCTTCTGGAGACAATGATTCTCCAAAACGAACATTCAAGAATATTTTCGAATACCATTTATTTGCAAGATGTGACGAGATTAGAAAAAAACATGCTTGTTGAAGAGGAGTATCAAATTGAATGGAAGAATAGAGCGTCTTGAGGCACAAATTAATGTGACGTTGGTCGCCCTTTTGCATCGATGACAGCCTTGCACACGCCTGGGGAGACTTTCAAATAGTTTTTGATAAGTGGCCATAGGAATTGACTTAGAGGTTTCCATCCCAGCTGAAGTGTGTACTTGCAGAGAGGATGGTCGATTTGGTTGGCTAAGTAATCTGGGCTTTAATTCACCCCAAAGGTGTTCTATGGGTTTTGGATCGAGTCTCTGAAAAGGACAGTCCAGTTTCTGAACATCCATTTCGTCAAACCACGTCTGTGCGTGTCAGAGTTCATGTTTTCAACCACAGGAGCTAACGGACCCAGGCCAAACCACGAGAAACACCCCCATACCATTATGCTTTCACCACCATAACCTAATCTTATTTTTCGGTGTATGGTGTATTAAAAAGAAGTCTTAATAAATATTCGTTAAATATGTCTAATTGGATTCTACTATTAACTTTCACTTTCACTATTATCACTATTATTAATTCATAATTTTTCATTAATTTATTAGTTAAAATTTTTAATAAGAGTATAAAAATTTGATTAAAAAGTAAACAGTTACATTAATAAAAAAATATTAATGCCAGTCATGTAGCTTTAAAAATAAATGTAATTTAGAGTTTAATTAATAAAAGTAATTTAGAATTTCATAAATTATAGTAATTTAGAGTTTCAAATAAGAGTATAAAAATTTAAAAAATTCAAATAAAAGGTAAACAGTTACATTAATAAAAAAATTTGAATGGCAGTTATGCAGCTTTATAAATAATTGTAATTTAGAGTTTCATGAATAATAGTAATTTAGAGTTTCATAAATTATGGCAATTTAGAGTTTCATAATTAATAAGAAAACTAAATGTTACGCATTTTTGATAATAATAATAATTTTAGCAAGCACTTACCCACGGAATTCGATATATTTGTATATCAGTAAAGCTAAAGCCATTGACGCTAGCGCATAATACCAGCTGCTGATAAACATTACAGATAAACATAGCAACACGCCAACCAATGATATAGACCTAAAGGACAATGATTATTAGTGAGAAGATTTCAACACAATACATTTAATGTAGTTGAAAATAAATTTGAATCAACACATCCAAATTTTTTCCTAACTTATAGTGTTGCTTAAACCTGTAATGTTGGAAAAAATACTAACGTGAAATACGGAAAATTCAAATTGAAATTTAAATAAAATTTCTAAACCATCTATTTCAGAATTTAGTTTATGCATAAATCAATAGTTTTGATGGCATAAAAAGTATTATAAGTTTGAAATGAATAATGAAAGATTGTCTTATCAGAGTCGCAGGCAACAGTTGAATGGTCTGGGGGTCGCGTGTTGTACAAGCCTGCTTAAGCTTTGAGTTTATCCATTTATTAATTAAAAATTAAAAACGTAACAAAAGTTATATAGGTTATGGAAAAGACATAATGTATTGGCTGTTAAACTCGACGGTTACTACTCGACCGATTTTTCTCAGATTTTGTATTTTGCTGTATAAAATTACGTTTTTTAAAATGAGGCAAAAAATTGTAAACCTTACAATTCAAAATTCTTTAACTATTATTTTATAAAATGATAAAAAATAATAAACATTTACTAAAATTTATTCGTTAGCTAAACGATTTTTATAATTATGTGCAAAATGTTTTCCATTCACTTAAAAAGTTCTCGAGATATAGTGAAATACGCAAAAGGTAAAATTAGCATTAAAGGGTCTAAACTGTGCAGATCTCTTTTGACCAAACTATTGGGAACATAATTCCCAGATTGCGGCTACCCCCTATACCTTGGGGGTCAGAAATTCAAATCCTTCGAAAAAAAGGTATGCTTATTCAGAGAAAGTCCGCTTTTGTGTCCGATTTCGTAACTTAAAATATCGTAAGCACTTATTAATTAGCACATTTGAGGTCGTACCCTCGAGCTATTAAGATTGAGTCCCATAACGTGAAGATCTAATCATTTGATCAAAAGTTATCCCGGGTGGTACGCTTTTTTTAAAATTTTTTATTTTTTTGCGCACTGTACATTTTACCTCAGCGAGAATAAGGAAGATTTTAGTGGCTGTCCGCAATGACGTATTATGACATACTAATTCATAATTTCAATGGTACAAAGGGTTGCAATTTGGAAAATATGGTACCAATAGCTTAGTCAGGACTTCGGTAAGTTTAAGTTTATTTTTTGTTTATTTCGCTATATCTTAAATATTTTTAAGCGAATGGAAGATATGTCATGATGTGTCATTGCAGTGGCCACTATATAAAGCTTGCCAACTTTTTCTGAACTGGGTTTTACTATGGTAGATAGAGCATCCTACTAGGAACCCGGAGGTTCTAGGTTCGAATACTATTACTTTGGTTCGAATGTGTAAGTAAGGCAGCCAACGCACGTCTTACTTACGGGTGTTGTCTGTCAATTTAAGGCCAGGCACTGCATTTTTTTTAGTTTTCAAACTGCTATTGGTGCACAGCTACAAAATGTTTATTTTTTATTTTTTATTAAACTGCAGTTTGGTTACAAGTGTTATGTGGCAGATATGTAAAGTTAAATACTTAACTTAACGCTCATACTGTTTAAGAACAATTAAATGCAAGAAAGGTGTAAAATCATTTTTGAATTGGCCAACTTTAGTGGGAAAATACTACCTAAAAATACCAAAAATCACTTAAACTAACGTTAAGAAATTATTTAAAGGTAAGACATCTAAAGTACAATTAATTAAAAAATTTTAAGATTTATACTTTCAAATAAATCATGAGTGAACTAACAAGCGAAACTAGGGAAGTGTGACTCGCCAATTTTGAAATAAACTAGTGGGATGTATACCTTATGAGGAATAATTTTAAGGGGAAACATTCGTTTCGGCCCATAGAAGGTCCTATGAGAGATAAAAAATAATTCAATATATAGAAAAATCGGTATTTTATTACTTCAATGCAGACTATTAGTTATTGTAATTGTCTCATACTCCAATTAATTTTGTGGTACTTTCACGTACTATATAATGCATATTTATTGTCAAAATTGATTTCGAAAATTTTATATATCTGTAGTTTTTCAGAAAAACCTGTTAGGTTAATTTTAAAAAAAAAATTGACATCAAATTTTTTAAATTTTTTTTTCAAAAAACTTTCCAAATTAATTGGAGTATGTAATTGCAAATCAATTAATTAATTAATAATTAATTAACAATCAATGAATAATTAATCAACAATTAACCAACAATTAATTAATAATTAATTAATTTTTGATTAGTTTATTTACTAGCAAATTAATTCCAAATTAATTGGATTATGAGACAATTACAATAACTAATAGTCTGCATTGAAGTAATAAAATACCGATTTTTCTATATATTGAATTATTTTTTATCTCTCACAGGACCTTCTATGGGGCGAAACGAATCTTTCCCCCTCAAATTATTCCTCATAAGGCATACATCCCACTAGTTTATTTCAAAATTTCCGAGTCACACTTCCCTAGTTTCCCTTGTAAGTGTTTGCAGATTAATCAAGAAATTTCGGATTAATTTTTGCTTAAATTTTTTATTAAATTACATTGTGCAGAACAATTAATTAGCAGGAAACAAAACTGAAATTAATTCTATAAGAGAAATAATAAATGTATTTTAACAGAAAGGACGTTTGGCTTACCAAAAAAATATTATTGTATTTTAACTGTAAGGAATTTTGTTCTACTAAATATATATTACCGCATTTTACCAAAAATTTATTTAACCAAATAAATGTTACTGTATTTTAATAAAAACGACATTTGTTTTATCAAAACTATTGTAGTATTAGAATAAAAAATAATTTTTTAACTGAATAAATATTACATTATTTTAACAAAAACGAAATTTGTTTCACTAAAAATTCTTACTGCCTCATAAAAGAAGGAAAAGTAGTTCTACTAAACAAACAATACTTCAAAGTGTGTTTTTACTGGAAAAATGTGTTATACTTCATTAAAACAAAAAAAAAAAAAAATTTGTTTAACTAAATAATTATTATGTTATTGTAACAAAACTAAATTTTTTTTTAACTAACTGTTCCTTATTTTAATAAAAATGGCGATTGTTTTATTAAAAAAATATTTCTTTATGATTGTAAAGCTAAAATTTGTGTAACTGTGGAAACGTTACTGTATTCAACCACAAATAAATATTTTTCTCCTTAAGAAGTATTATTATTACAACTATAATGAAATTATGTTTACCAATGATAACATTTGAAGCGAGGTCTCCAGTTCGGAGTTTTGAGCAAACTTTGGACTACACAGGCGAGATTGACAAACATATAACACATAAGGAAACACCTAAAATAAAATTAAAGACAAGATAAAATAAATAATGATTTCAATTTACGTTTAAATTGATCTCTTTTTTTGAGTAAAAGTATTAGTGTTTTAATAGATCAAGAAGGCAAGACTTATTGGGACGGCCTTGGCCTGTCATAGGCTGTAGTGCCCAAGAAGAAGAAGATTAGTGTTTTAACAATTAAATAAAATTTACAGATAAATGAGGATGCATCAAAACCTACAGATAATTGACCACTTGTAAAGTTTCATTATATTTTTAACAATGTTTTCATAATGTTTAGATGAAATTTTCCTCTTTTTACTTATGTTCCATCATCATATAAGTAAAATCGAAAACCAGTATAATGTTGTAATTAATGTAGCAGTATTATGTAATGGGTCGTTCGAATATTACTTAAGTAAAGGGAGGTGAAGAGGTTTGCGATTTGCTTATGCTTATTTTTGCTGTAAAGGGGAAGTAAGGGTAAGAGCATTTCTTAAGTAGTGTACTAAAATTTACTTATTTTTAATTTTTTTTAAATAAAAAAAGATATTACAAAAAAATCGAAAAAAATTACTATTGGGATATTTTTATATTTGAAAAAGTAAATTTTGGAGAATAAAAAAGTAGTAAAAAAACTATCTTCAATAATTTTGGAAGATACAGAGAACCACACAAGACAAAAAAAAATATGTCCAAAGAATGTTCTCAAAGTTTCATAAAATTATTTAAAACATAAATTTTGTTTTATGAAAAGTTACATCTTTTACATTATTTAACTCTAAAATTAGATT
Organism: Parasteatoda tepidariorum; assembly: GCF_043381705.1. Taxonomy (NCBI): domain Eukaryota; kingdom Metazoa; phylum Arthropoda; class Arachnida; order Araneae; family Theridiidae; genus Parasteatoda; species Parasteatoda tepidariorum. The sequence goes on from NC_092207.1 coordinate 89,410,704, forward strand.
ACTACAGTAAAATTCAAAGTTAAACAAAAAACAAGGGTGTTACTTTTTAACGTAAGTTTGGAGGGGGGGGGATTCGTGATTTGCTTAATTTTGCTGATAAGGGTGGAGTTGAAGTCAAAAACTTCCGAAAACAAGAATACGTAATGATTGAACGACCCCTAAGGTAAATTCTAATTATTTGAATCTAATCTTATTCAAAGTATATCCATACATAATTTTTATAGTCCAGAAACATTAAAATTTTTCTTCCAAAAAATTAATGTCCAAGATGGCAAAAAGCTTTAACAAAAAGCTTTATTATGTAATCACAAATGATACATGAAAACTCTCCGACTCTTCGTTGTATTATTCCTTTGATTAATTTTCCTTTGAAATGAGATTAATTTGAGGGGGAGAATTGAATTTCTTCGATTCTAAACTGGCAAGAAAGGCAACACATGGTGAACTGGCAACATATTTTTTCACGCTAAAGTTAATGAGATCAATCCCAAGACGATCGTACTAATGGTTTAGAATTTGTAAACGTTTTATGTAAGAAAAATACAAACTTGTAGTTGTAATTTACGCATCTGATACTGCTATCTAAACAAGTGAGGTATTGTTTCATAATAATTGTTTGACACTGAATAGAATGAGAGTACTCAAAAGTCAATAGAAGAAATAGTTCAAGTTTTAGAGTTCTTATGTATAAAATGTACTTTTTTGGCAGTCACTTATGTATACATTTTATATTGCTATCCGAGAATTATCTGAACATGTAATGTATATTTTCCGATGTAATTTTTTACGATGAATAGAATGTTATCAATTTCCAGATGATCAGCCGAATTCAATAAAAGTTATAAACACGTATTCTGTACAAAATGTACAATTTTGCACTTGCACTGATTTACGAATTTTGATTGCTATACAAGCAAGTTAGGTATTGCTTCTTATAAATTTTTTCTCATTTAATCGAATGAGACTAAATATGAATAAAAGGAACACTTCGAAAGTTGAAATGAATTTTTAAATCAAAACTTTTTTTTAAATCATACTATTTTTGAATTGCGCGAACACTTATAATATCAAAGTTATTTGTTCCATCAACGTAAATTTTATTTCATTCATTTCAATAAAAAAAAATTCATCGGAAAATGTACCTCTTATGTTCAGATAGCCCCTACATAGCAAAGCTAAATGTGTTGTGAGTCATGTTAAAAGTTGCACTTTTTACACATAAAAAACATTTGCAGCTTTTGAACTATTCGTTCTATTGACTCGTGTATGGTTTTATTCAACGTAAAAAATTACATAGGAACAGCTTCTGTCTTGTTTAGTTAGCAATATTAGATGCGTAAGTAGGTGCAAGTACAAATTTGTGCATTTTGTTGAAAAAATTTCTATGACTTCTAAGCTATTAGTCCGATTGTCTCGAAATTGGTCTTATTCGGTTGAACGTGAAAAAATACTTCGGAACCCATATTTTAATAGCTTATTTAACAAAGAATGATAAATTCTCCACCCCAAATCCCCCATTTCCCTCAAAAAAAAAAGGGGGGGGGAAACGTACAGAGGAGATTCGGGAAGATTTCAGATATGCTTTAGATAAATCTTTTCGACAAAAAATATCTTGGACATTAATTTTTTCGAGGAAATACCTTTTTTTTAATATAATTACTGGACTAGTGTAAACCAACCAGTGAAGGAACATTTCATATATATTGATTAAAAATAAGAATTTGAAAATTTTTCTTTAAATTGATTGGTAACACTAGCTTACTGCCAAACAATAGAAAGTCATCTAGCAATGTTTTGGATTGCCTGGTCAAATAGACTGCTCTGGAAAAATCTTTGAATTTGTTATTATCTCTGCAACACCTTGTTTCTTTGAAAAAATTATAAGGTGAATGTTTGTATTTATATATTTGAAGTGGAATTAATTGCATGTAATAGTTTTATTTTTCTCACTGAGAAAAAGAGAATTCAAAATATAGTTATTGAAGTTACGTTTTACTTTTTTTTAAGCATCACAGCATAATAAAGTACTGAGATAAGGGGGTGTTTATTCACTGGATCACCAAACGATGAAGAACCAGTAAAGGAACAAGTGTTCCTTTAATGGTTTTTTTCTAAGTTAATTAAAATAAAAGATAAACTTTAATTTTCTTGAACCTTTAGTGATGTTCCGCATCAAAAGTATGTTAAAAATACGAAAAACAACTTCTAACCAGTGAGGGAACAGGCATGTTCCTTTACTGGGAATAGATTTCCCAGTGAATGAACAGTATGTGTTAATATGTTGACACTTTAATTTTCAATTCATGATTACAAAAAAAAGTTAACATTTATAATTTCATTATGTTTCGTTATAATTTCAAGAATAAGCTTGTTTTTAAATGTTTGCATGGCTTATAAATTCATAAAGAGCATTAAAAAATAACCAAAATTAAGTGTTCCTTTATTGGGTGTTTATTCACTGGTAAGAGTTGTTCCTTCACTTGGTCTTCTTACTGCTTGTTATTTGAACCTCAAAAACCTTAAAACAATATTATGTAAGTTCTCTACAATTTTTTTACATAATTTGCAATTAGTAACAAATATGTTGACACTGTCATTTAACTAAAATTACGAATTTTGAAATTAATATGATTTTTTAAAAGGCAAGCGAAGCTTAAGTGTTCCTTCACTGGTTAGTTTAACCTATTAATTATATCCATTCTTTTCTAATTGGATGTCTTCAAATGGCGTTATTTCAGGTTTCATTTATCGATTCAAAAGCTAATCAGGTTCAATAATCACGCTTGATGTCATCCAATTAAATCTGATTTAAATCACATGATTAGGCATAATAATTTCACTTCTTCTCCAGTTGCAAATACCCAAGTAAAAGGAAAAAGGTGGAACATACGGTTCGTTAAGTTGCGGTTAGGAAATCTTTGGAATATATTCTCACCAAATTTCAAAACTAATTACATAGTTTGTAAGAGTTTGGCGCCGCTGTTTGGAGAAGCCAAAACAAAGCTTTCTGCTGCATGTTACACTATTCCAACAAGAATATTTACATGGATGTCAGTAAATTTTGTTATCAAACAACGCTATGTTGTTGTTTGGCGCATTATTTTTATCACATTGCTTCATATTATCCATCTGTTGTTAAGCTTTGTAACTAATTTTGAAATTTGGTGAGAACACATTACCTGATCTCGTAAGAAACACGCAGCTGATCCTATATTTCTACATTCTTTTGTTTTACTTTATTCTATCATTTTTGGACTTACAGTGCGCAACCAAAAAGTAATTAATATCTTTTAATAAAAGGAGGAAAGGCTTACATTGTAAGAATAGGTGCGATGTAATCTAGATTCCCCATAAGAATTCCACATTCACAGATGAGTAAAGTAAGTATAAGGGCTTTTGTGGGTTCATTTCTTGAATTGCTATATTCTAATGGGTTTAAAAAGGGAATAATGCCATCTTTTGCTATAGCTTGCATTAAACGTGGTGCACCTGTTAGAAATAAACAAAAAATTAACTATGAATCAAAGTATTAAAGTAAATAAATAACTATTAAGTATTTAGATTTCTTAACTTTGAAGATTAGTTAGAACGTGATATTTATTTAAATTAGTAAACTAGCTTAAAATAATAATGCTATTTTACAATTTAAAAAAAATCTGAAATTTTTTTTGGATCTGAGTTGGAAGAAGAAGAAAAAAAAATTTGCATAACTTATGCATTAAACGAAGTCATACATATAAAGTTACTTATTAAAAGATTGCTTTCTTTTAAACCATATTTTAACAATTTCACTTCGAAATTTGGAAGAATTTTGAACATGAAATTAAGCTTATAAATAATAAACTTCGTATGAGAAGGTCATTGAAGTTTTCAGGAATTTATTAACAACAGCTACAACAACAGCCGAAAAACTGTTTTTTACTAAATTTAAACTAAATAAAAACTAAATTTGACTTGATTTGTAAAAGATGTTTCGGCAGCAAAATTATGTGATGCGTGATACTAAATTAATTCGGGAAAGCTGTCAGCGTAACACATTTATTAAACATATAAAGTAGCACAATGAAAACATATTACAAATTTCGTAAAATTACATATATATCAAAAACGTTTTTTTCCGTGTCAGGAAAAAAAAATAACAGTCGTGTATTCCAAAAATAAACTACGTCATCGAGGCTAGCAATGAATGCCTAAAATTCTTGGTTCTCTACAATAATGTTACACGTTTTCTACATCATGTGAGTTATGTTCAGAAAAACTACATTTAATCAATAACTACATTTCCTACATTTATTCAATAACTCTAATTGAATTTAGGAAATATATGGATTATATTTATTTAATTAACCTATAATTTATTATAGGTTAATTATTGTATCAAACATAGCTATTTAGTTTGTTTTTCAGAAGAAACTTTCGATTTGTGTATTTATGTGTTACCATTTTAGAAATTTTATTTTTGGATTTGTAATTTAATTTCCTTCGTACAAGATGCAAACATAAGATTTTACAATTTAGTGTGCCAAAAATGTTTTCAAACTACATACAGTGTCATTGATGTTGTAAGAATCATATGCAAGGCTATTACTTCTTATATATACCAATATTAAGTGTAACTTAAGTCATATTTCAACTTGAAGCAATTGCCAATCTAACAGATGAATTGTTATAAAACTCGGGTCTACAACTACACTCTATGTTTACGCGTATAACAGTTTTCTACAACATGATTGTTCAAAAAAATGGAATATGGATATGGAATAACTTCAGTTACTACACTGTAAAAAATTCCGGTTTAAATTCCGGTAAAAAGTATCGGCATTCAGGGTGCTGGTACTTTTTACCGTAAAATCCATTTTTATTCCAATTACACTCTATGTTTACGCGTATAAGAATTTTCTATAACATGATTGTTCAAAAAAAATGGAATATGTATATGGAATAACTTCAGTTATTACACTGTAAAAAATTCCGGATTAAATTCCGGTAAAAAGTATCGGCATGCAGGGTGCTGGTACTTTTTACCGCAAAATCCATTTTTAATGGAATATGTTACGGAAAAAATCTCATATACCGTAATTTTTTAAGTAATAACTACCGTAACTCACTGAAATACTCCAATTAAATAAACATTACTGTAAAAATTACAGTATAATATATTACGTTAGAAATGCATTTTACCGTAAAATGATTTTTACGGATGATGTAACCGAAGTGCCGGTATTTTATACCGTAATTTGATCCGGAATTCTTTACTAAGCGCAACATATTTGTTAAAGACAAAATGATTATAAAATTATACAACTTGACTCCTCACGTAACTACATAATAAATAGTCTTCAGCTACTATGGGCCAGACCAGTGTATTTCACATCTTTAGATTTTATGAAAAATTCTGTCGGCTTTTGTTAACCCGTACAGCGACTTAAAAATATAGAAAAAAAAATAAAAATAAAATTATAGTTAATAAAGTAGACCAAGTATAAAAGTACTTGAGATTATATTTAAAAATGTTTATAGGTAGCTGAACTTTACGAAATTGGCGCTGAAAGTTATTAAACATATAAATTTATAACTGAAATATCTTAAACATAAGTAAAAGGGTTATAAACTTACTTTTAAAATCCCTGCAGTGTTAACATCGTTTATCCAAAATCTCATTAAAATATACAATTGACAGTGCGAAATTTAACTATCTAACTGAAAACAGTGTTGCTTAGATTTACCCATCAGAATAGCTTTAGTTACGCCAGTGGCTTAAGTAAATCCGCCAGACGGTAACTCAAATGGAAACTAGATGAGAGTTCTGTGAGGTACACTTTATTGATATTGAAAATGTAGATTCAATATACCTGTGAGTGATTGGATTCCAGCTCCTATTGTTGAAAGGAGAGATCCTATAACAATGACAAGAGGATGAGGCCACGCTAAAAGAGCTACCGCCAAACTTCCTCCTATACTTTCACCAAATCTTTAAAAAAATACACACATAATCATCGTAGAAAAAATAAAAGTAATATAAATAATTTTTTGTTTAAAATAATAATTACTTATCACGAAGAAATAGATTGTCAAATGATGCCGCAAAGAAAATAACTCCTGAACAATCTGTCAAAATTAAGAATTTATAATAACAAAATACTAGAATAGAATAACTACAGTATAAAAAAAGGAAATATAATTATGCATAAAGTTATTCCATGTAAAAGGGTTATACGAATAGCTTTTTGTAAGAATTGGGTAATTACTTAAGGCGTAAATTGTTGTCGAGTCAGCAGTGCCATCTATTGACGAGCTTTGTAACTTATATTAAAAATGTTGGAAGTAACTGGTTTCCTAAGCAGGATATGGCAAACCGTAAATGTCTGACTTGTAGTTGAAACGAGTATAAGAAAATTACAATAAATGAATAAGGCCAGGAGATTAAGAGGAGGTTTCTATTCAAAAATGTAAACTTTTTATATTTAAGCTCGTTACCAGAAAACTCATCCTTTATAAAAAAATATTTTTATATATGACTTTTTTATTGTTAACAGTACTCAACTAATTTAACATTTTTATTTTGAAATATCTCGAATTGAAAAATTTTGAGGCACTGAATTCAATGAAAGAATCGTATTTTTTCTATTACTTGGCATTTTCTAGATATATATGGAAAAGTAGCCTGTGCACAATATTAGTTAACCACCTAGTCTCCAAATTGTCGAGTCATAAGAATGGTGATCTGCTTAGCTATTGGGTGAATTCTGCCATCTTTAAGCAAATGGAATAATTAGGAGCATTTTAAAGCAGATTATAACTCTTTTTTTTTCTTTATCAATAAACCCCGAGGGGACAATGGACGTTCAAAATACGAAAAATCCTTAAAATTTTGAGTTTTTGTTTTTTGTGATATTAAAAAAAAACATACTTTTCTGAATAATATACAGCAAACAGAATTCAAATTGGAGCTTTTTTGTTAACGAGTTATAAGAGTTTAAATTTGTATGTTGTAAGTCATTTGCATTGAAAAACATAGATTTTTCTCAGAATAAGATTTTTGGACGATTTTNAAAGTAGCCTGTGCACAATATTAGTTAACCACCTAGTCTCCAAATTGTCGAGTCATGAGAATGGTGATCTGCTTAGCTATTGGGTGAATTCTGCCTTCTTTAAGCAAATGGAATAATTAGGAGCATTTTAAAACAGATTATAACTCTTTTTTTTCTTTATCAATAAACCCCGTTAAAATGTTAATAAATAATGCCCAAATATAATAATGTTATTACACAAAGGTAAATGTCAGTTCGTTACAATAAAAAATGATGTTTTTAAAATTATTTCGTCGTTTTAGAATTGGAAGAATAGTATGAAAATGTTTATTTTAAAACAGTTTTTCAGAATAAATATTAAGACTTTACTTGACATAATATTTTTGTAATCAATTTTTTATTTCATAGTTTGAAAAAATGCATAACAAATGTATTATTTCAAGACAAATCGGTCGTTAAGCAGTGAAATCATTTGTTTTCCTTGGATTTAAGCAATAAAAAAAAATTCACAATAACTTATAATGAATAAAGTAGTTCTAATACAAGATATTTTAATAATGCATAGTGAAAAAACAAATTAATTAAAGGATACAGACAATAGACGTCGTTATTTGTGCACCCAGAGTACCGGCGGGAATAGATTTTTGCGCATCCGCTAGATCTCCTGAACGGTTAGATCCAGCCATTATACCTGTGAAAATAATTATAACACTTGTTATATTTGCATAAAAATGCGATCAGATCTACAGGGTATTCCGTAATCACTGCCCTTAATATACGGGTCCTTTTCAAAATAGAGAGGCAGTAAGAAAAACTTTTCTTAAAGCATAAAATATTAGATTTTCTACTTATAAAAATTTCAGCTGCAGTTGAAATGTTTCTTGCACATGCAAAAAATACATGTGATACATTTAAGAAATACATGCAAAATTGCTCATGTTAAACATTGAAAAAAAAAGGGCCTCCCGAAACTGAGCAAAAGTGCCAAACTATATGCCAAAACGGCTCTGAAGCATAATAGTCGAGTACATGTGCAAAAGTCATCTCTACATTTGTGAGCAAAATGTATAGTCTCAAAAGTGATATGGAAGGAGAATTGTGTGAAATAAATGCTCGTTGGCTACAGGTAGGATTCGAACCAAGAACTTATTGGTTCATCGCAGGATGTGCACCCCTAAACTAAATTAAACTCAGTGGCACGATAGCCCATAGAGGGCCAAGGCCTACTGTCTCCATCTCAGTTTCCTTGACCTTGGGCTCTGGGGTACAGGAGCAGATGTTCCGGTTAGGTGGTCAGCCGAACGCGGAACACCCAGTGTTTAGTTCCCAAACATGCTTGGTACTCATTTATCGACCCACTGAAGGGATGAAAGGCTGAGTCAACCTTTCCCGGCCCGAGGATCGAAACTAGGACCGGCATGGGAGCGCGAAGCGCTGCCACTCACCAAGCGGGTGAGGATGTACACCCCAGAGCAGGAAAAAAAAAGGAAGCTTGATATAGTGCAGTACTAATATTGCATAGTGGTGCATGACATACTAGTTTCCAATTTCAATGGTACAAAGGGTTGCAATTTGGAAAGTATGGTCTTAAAATCTTACTAAGGAAATCAATCATTTTAATTTCCCATTTTCCTTGCTTCGCTATATCTCAAAGACTTTTAAGTGAATGAAGTAACATTGCTCCACCGCTATATAAAGCTTCCTAACTCTTTTTCTGGACTGTGGTGTATAACTACGGTTAGTATATCCAACCACAAACCCGGAGGAACGAGCTATACGAACCTGTATTTCGTTCTATTGACTTAATGATAAAAATATTTAAATGTAATAAATTTAAAATCAATAAATTTAAATTTAAAGAAATCTTTTATGTATTCATATCTCGAATTAAGCTTTATAAGAAAAACTTTATTTTGGAATTTTATAATGTAATTTTAATAAAAAAAGCAGCAATAAAATTTTAATACAAAAAATAAAGTCAATTTTTAATTTGATACATTTTTATTATTATAAATTTAAAATCAATAAATTTAAGTTGAATCTCTTATATAATCCTATCTAGAATTAAGCCTTATAAGAAAAACTTTATTTTGGATTTTTATAATTTAATTTTAATAAATAAAGCAGTAATGAAACTTTAAAGCAAAAAATGAAGCTAATTTTTAACTTGAAACAATCTACATTGACAATTAGCAACCAGGAGTAAGATAACAGAGTGCAAGTCAATTTACTTGGACAAATTTCATTGAAAAGAAGAAGTTTTTATACAGAACTGAAAAGCATAATTTGATCTTCCTATTAAAAAACAAAAGGAGTAATAAAACAAAAAAAACTAAAAAAAATCTATGCTAGTAACGAAAAGTAAATAAAACATTCATACAGAAGTTTTCCAAGCGAGCTTGCGAAGTTTTATTTTCTTTGAATGTAGAAAATATAATAGCAAATTTTTAAATGGCTACCTTAGCTGAAAATAGCACACAGAGGGTGCTACTGCACCCGTTTTTGCCAACTCAACAGAAATAATTTAATATAACGATTAAGTTAACATAATGAAATGAAAAATCCAGGGACAACATTAAGCTGTTTAATTTTCACTCAAAAGAAATTTAAAAACTGTATATTAAATAAGCTCCATTACATATAACACAGTTGTTAGAGCTAGATAAATTAAAAATATTTTCAATTAATGCTTGGTTTATTTGCAGTTATATAAGAGGCAAGGAAGACTTGACAAAGAAACTTAGTAGTACCTGACGTATTAAAATCGACATTATTTTTACAATATTTATTTCTATGTATCTAAATTTATTAAAAATATATAGTGAATTAATTTGAATAATTAAAAATGGAGTTTTGAATTTTTTTTGTAATTAAAATTACTTAATGTTATGAGAGATCAAAGTGAAAGTTTTTTTGCATATAGATCATGTATCTTTTTTAAAATTCTTGCCAAAAATAAAAACCCATGTTTTTATTTTTGGCATCATGTTTTTATATTGGAAAACATAATAACAAAAGTTAACAATAGACTGATATCCATATGTCTCACTTCTCTTAACTTTATTTTTACACTGGAACTCTGGAAAGACGCACAATGAAATAATTTTTTTGTAAATGATAATCAGTTTGCCCAATGTCAGATAAAAAATGGGTTTAACTCAGACAAAAAAACGCTTAAAAATTATTTTCGTTTTTAAAATTTTGCAAAAATGCCTATTTTTATATTTAGTGACTAGACTAGATCTTTAATGGTTATTGGAATTTACATAAATTAAATCATTATCAATGTATATCATACATTTTAGAGAAAATTCTTTTTCTTACCTGTGCAAGATGGGAAAAATATACCCACTAATAAATAAAAAGATGTCGATATGTCAACAAGAATTTGATTGTAAGTTTTATCTCCTCTTGGATTTGAATCATCCTCATTTGTTGATAAGTCTATAACGTCGCCTTTTGATCGGAAATACACACCGATATTTTCTGAAAAAGAAAACTCAGTGAGTAAAATGTCATTTTTTCATGTATAGTTCAATATTAAAATGCAGTTGATTAAAAAGAGGCTGTACTCCTTTGTTCTAATTAGCAGATTTTTTCCATCCAATCTTTATGGATCAAAGAACACATCTTATATATTTTATGATGTGTTAAGGTGATATCGAGTATAAATCAAAATACTATGCATGTAAACATCTGATTACATTTCTCTTTGATTTAGTTATAATATACTACAGTTATAATATAATATAGTTTGATGGGCGTTGAGAAATAATATCCTTGCAGCAACCTTAATAAGGTACCAAGTTAAATAATATTATAGTGAAAATTAACTTTTTCTTACTTGAAAACGCGATTCCATGCTTCAATTCGAACAGAAACCTTGCCCCATATAAACTAAGGTAGCAGCAAATTTTCACAATATTTTGGTTCAATATGACGATATTAAGCTTCAACCTCAAGAGATGTTTCTGAGAGAATACTTCTGGCTTGGAGAGGGGAAAATCTAATTAGTGGAGCGGTATTCAACGCGTTAGAATACTTAGCTGATTTTACGCAGATTTAATTGTTACGTTGTACTTGCAAAAATATTTTACGTTTGTAAAATGACAATGAATTTCTCTTGCAAAGTTTCATTTTACAGGAAATATTCCAAAACTAGCGATTATTAATTTTTATTTTTACTCCGCATTGAAAATTTTATTTATTTAGAAATTGTAAGTTTTATGTCCTTGCCTAATTAACAGCAAGCGTTAATTTTTCAGATAGTATAGACTAAATAGTAGACTCCTTTAAAGAAGACGCTTCTTGTTTTGGCGGAAATCCAATTAGTAGAACAAACGGTATTCAGGATGTTAGATCATATTGGCTGATTTTACACGGATCGAACCGCTGTGTAATACTTTTACAAATATTTTAGCTACGTAAAATGACAATAAATTTCTCTCGTAAAGTTTTACTTTACAGAAAATGTTCCATAACTAGCTGTAAAATTTCCGACTATGAGGTGTCGACTTTAACTCAGAGTAAAAAATTATATTTATTTAGAATTGTACGTTTTGTGTCTAACAGCAAGTGTCAATTCATCAGATAATATAGGCAAAAGAGACTACTTCGAGGTCGAAGTGGGGGAAATCTGATATGATACATTATTTAGCTGATTTTGCATTTATCGAACTGCTACGTAATCATTGTAAAAATATGTTATCTATATATAATGACATTCTCTCATAAAATTTCATTTTACAAGAAATGTTCCAAAACTAGCTAGACAGTACAAATACAATTGTCTATTCAGATGTGTATTTCAATCTCTTAAGTGCCTTTAAAATGAACATTATTTCATTTCGATAGATTAATTGCAATGTAATTAAGAGATATTTGATTACCCCAAAAAACACCACTTTTGAGTCCAGGTATTGCTAATCTTTCTTCGACATTATTCTTCTTGAAAAAATCATCACAATCATACTCAATATCTTCAGTAAGATTTCCGGGGCTTACAGTTAGGTTTCCAGGAAGTTTACAATACACGTAATATAATGAATTGGTGTCATTCTTATCTTTAGAGCACACAGTATAACCTTTGGTATTTAATATTCGATTTCCCAGCGTACAAAATCTGAAATAAAAGAGAGTGTAATAAAACATTCATTTTTAAAAAAATGCTAAGTAGGAATTTTTATCAAAGCATTTAATTTTGACACACATAAACATAAACAAACATAGCACATAAGCAAACAAACTAGTATGGTCAAAACTACCAGAATATAGTAAAATGTACCGTGTTTCTGACTCGTTAGGAATACCAAAAAGTTGGGTAATTTTTACCGAAGCGCTTTTGCTAATGATTTTGGTAAAATTAACAATAAAATACTCTTTTATAATATGCTATAAACTTTAGTAAATGTTGCAAAATTTGTTAATTTTGTGATGATATCGATAGAGTATGGCATAACAACTATTTATTCGGTTAAATTTACTTTTCAGAAGCGTATTTTTTACTAAATGTGTGGTAATATGAACTATAATTTAAAAAACCAGAATATTCGATAAAGCAATACCATATGAACGAAAAAAATACCAAATGAACGGTTCAAATACCGTTTTTTTTGTTTTATTATTGTAATTAAACGATTTACTATTAATATTTTCTAAATAATTTCTAATAATAAAAAATCCTAAATTAAAAACGAAATACTGATCTGATATGGTGTGCGAGTTTCCATGCAAAGAAAAAGGGATTAGATAATTCTGTCCTAGCATTTGGTTCCACCCCCCCCCGAAACATTAATTATGGAACATTAATCATAAAACTAGGTATTTAAATCAGTTTCTCCTGGATTTGAAACTTTCTTGTTGAAATGCATAGAAATCTTATCACTGATAATTTAAAGTTAAAAGTGTTCTACGTAAGACTGATGGTTTTCAAAAACTTATAATTAGTAAACAGTCAATTTTAAAAATCAATTCTTGCGGAAAGTTCATGTGGCATAACAATTGGATTCCCGAAAGAGTTGTCATCGGAGCATTTGTTGATACAGAAGCCAATGAGCCGTGACGCAAGCACGTGGGACGTCGCTTACAGGTATTCAATTAAATCTGATTTAATTGAATACCTGCATAATCACTTCACTTATTCTCGAGTTGCATGTATCCAATTCATACTTGCCCCACTTCTTGTTCTTATTAGTTCAGAATTTTCTCGACATATGGCGATGTGGATAGCGGACCTATCAATTAACTAAAAACATTTAAAATGTACATCCCCTCGTGTCACTTTACGACATGAGTTTACAGCTAACGGTTAATTTTAAGGAAATACTTTTACGAAATTTTCACAAAGATATTTTGGAAAATTGTGATGTAATGTTCGATTATTTTTCTCCCATTTAAGTATTAAATATTATCAGCGATATCAATGGTTAAAAAAATTATGGAAAAATGTCTAGAACTAATTACTCCCAGATATAAGAATTAATTTTTTAGTTACAACTATTTTTAATTAATTTTTTTTAAAAAACCGTTTGTCTAATTCAGAGCGATGCAATAAGCGATACTCTTCTCAAATTCTCATATTATCAAGAGAGTTATAAAATTCCTTTAAAAATTTGCTTTTGAAAAATTCCTGCTACCATTTTATACTAGTTTCTTTAACTATTTGTACCCTGGTTTAAAATCTTTGAAAATGTAATTAAATTATTCAATTTAATGCAGACCCCAAGTAAAGTATTTAAGTTTAAGTTTCGTATAAAACACATATTTTTCTATTAAAATTTGCTACAGCAACATTAATTTAGGCTATTAGGGTAAGGAATATAAGTGATAGGCTTTTCAAACTATTAGTTTTCGGAAATACGTGTTTTTTCTATGATAAATGCCCATATTAAAATTTTTATTGTATGTTATAAAAAGGAGATAAAGTGCTTATATTTATTATTCATATCAAATAATCATATTAACTGCCAAATGATCAGAGTTGTTTTGACCTCGTAATTATTTTACACTGAATTTGCAATGTGGTTTATAGATTGACTTAAAGTCTCATTAATCTCGAATTTAAGTAATAGAAAAAAAAATTTGCTTTGGTATTTTCGGGCTATGATAATTGATGGTGTGACAGTATATGGTGTGGCAGAAGTCGAATTCTTGGCCATAGATGGTGCCACTGAAAAAACAAGAAACGCACACTTTGCCTTAAATTTGCTCGGTTTCACCAAGCAGGCTTGCCCGTGTGGCAAGTGGCATTAGAACCAACCAACCAACCAACCAGTCTATAGCATGTCAGTCTATATCTAATTATTGTCTATAATATTATGTATCATTCTTTGTAAAAACTTATAATCATATTAGACAATTGAAATTAATAATTCAAACATCACTCACTTTACATCATGCTTTCCATCCATATTGATGAAAACGCCAACGTAGACACAGATGATTGAAACGATGACACATAATAAAGCAATCGGCGCCAATTTGCTAACAAATCCAACTCCAATGTACACCATGATACCTACTATAATCAGTAAAACTGTACCGTACGTTCTAAAATTATTATACATTATTTCTGAATCCGATCTGAAGTCCCCGTATAGGCCAAGCTCAGGTGCTATATAATTCTGTAAGGAAAAGAAATTGATTTTAGTTCTCTAAATTTAACAACAGAAAATCTATTTTTATATCCATATGTATCTGTATGCATAAAAGTTAATAAAAAAGATCGTTTCGTGCATTATCATTGGACAGAGAAATCCCATGGTATGATTTAGTTTTCTCACGTGAGTCTCAGGTTAGTTTGGTTCTTATTAGCATAAAGTTAATGATACGAAGGTGTTGTTTACCTTTAAAACATGTCTTTGTCCCAAAAATAAATACAATTAATTGAAATATTTAGTTTCTTTCTCAGTATTAACTGTTGTTACTTGATTTAAAAAAGAACTTCATTGGCTTTAAATTTATGCAGTTGGAAAAAAAAGCTTTCCACCTGTATACTTTTAAGGCCAATAAAGTTTTTTTAGTAATAGATAAAACCATAGTAAGGTGAAGAGTAATAGGTGAGCCATATTTTAATGACATTTTTGGTTTAAACTTTAACATTGAACTGATGGTTTTACTAAAATTTAACACTGATAAAGTTATTATTTTTTTAAACAATTATTGTAGTTTACGTGGCAGGGCATACAGTTTTTGACAGATGGCGCTATAAATAATAAACTTTAAGCCAAAGAAAAACAAAGGAAAATCTCATATAGATTTTTCGTAATTTTTCAATGAAGGAAAGTTCCTTTCGATATTTCTAAGGTGTTCATAACCAACCATAATCACATGTAACCTGTATGTAACTATACATCCTTAATAAACATTCGAATCTTTTGAAAATTTGAATACCTCATTCTTAAAAATACCTTGTGCATCATGCTTACCGATTTCGTTACATGCAATTTTTATGTCTTAATTATAGCATAGATTACTAAGTTTTAGGACATTTAATTTATTGGTATTTCTTTAAAAAATTAAACAAAATTCTAATATCACAACATATTTTCGAATATATTTATTTTCAAAGACAGCCTAAATATGAATATGCAAATAAATTAAGCATCAATAAAGTACTAATCTTAAAAAAAAAGAACATTTCGAAAAGAGGTTAATGTTTCATTACATTTACATAATTAAAAGATTTAGCATCACGTGAAATATTTGTAGTTGCAATTCTCGAAAAAACCTTCCTTATATAAATTTGTGAAACCTGTTTTTGTTTTCGATATTGTGTTTTTTGACAAATTAGTCTCTTTACTTTTTTTAGTTGCAATCTTAATAAAACACAAAAGATCTTTTACGTACCTTTCATTGCTACCTTTTTTATGAAATCACAAATTTTGTTCCTGTGAAATTTTTTTTAATTCAAGACATTTGTAAATCTAGAACCTTTTTTATTTTCTTTTTAAACTCTTGTATTAAACTGAATGGGAAAATTCATTGGAAATCCACAGGAAGAACCCTACCTTAGAGTATGTAAACGAATTTACGTATAATAATGAGCATGTTGTGTTAAGTTTGTGAAAAATCTCAAAAATCAGTATTCTGTTTAGAGCTGTTTTAAAACGTCTTGTTTTGAGAATTTGGGAAAAATCTAATCGTATTTTTCTGTATCGAAAACCACCGTAAAATCTTGTTCTTTCTATCAGGATTCTTTTTTTGTGTGAATTCCTAAAAGCAGGATCGTACTTTAGTAAAACAAATCATTCTCAGAGTTGTAGTTTTAAAATGGAACATTGAAAATATCCTTGACTCCAAAGAAGAATTTTTAAAAGAGAGTATTTTTAAAATAAAAAATATTATGAAGGGTTTTATTTCAATACACGATATTTTGTAAATGGTGCGTTTTAATGGTAAAACATTTTTCGAAGGATTTGTTAATACAGATTTTGTGAAAGATAGGAAGGAAGGAAGGACGATACAATTTTCCGAAGGGTTCATTAACGTACCAAAATTTTTCTCAAAATGTTATGTGAAAACATTAATATAAGAAAGAAAAAAACCTCAACTAAATAGATGATTAAATAGGAACAAATAAAACATGTCATCAGATATAAGTAAATGCATTAAGTTTATAAGGAAACAATAAAGGGGATATTAACTTGGAGTAGCTAAATTTTATTGGGTTGAAAAAGAAAGAAAAAAAATCATTGAATTGCAAAAAATTAAAATCATATGCTATAATTGGATATAGAAAAAAATAAATGTTGTAATGCTTACTAGCAAAATTTCAACAGCGCCGACCAGATACATGGAACCAGCTAATGTTGTTGCTAAGTAGAAAAGTATTCCTACAGCACCTCCAAATTCCGGCCCCAGAGATCTTGATATCATGAAATAAGAACCTCCCGCTGTTAAATTAAATAAAGTTATCATAAGTTTCCAAAGCATATAATTTCAAGTAGTAAAACTATATTTTGAAAAATATAGTGGTTACACTGATCATATACAGCAACCCTACAGAAATAATTAACGAGTTTCTTCTCTAATGCTAGAGCAAGAAAAGAGATACGTATTTTTTTTCAAAGCATGGAGCTAAAAGCTAATACTTCCCGTCTTAACATATATAGCTCCCCAATCCGATGCGGTAATCAGTCTTAATTTGAAGAGGAGTTTGTTGTTTTCATTAAAATTTTTTAATTGAATTCATGAAGTTTTCGTGCATTGTTTATTTTAATCACTTCTTTTATTTTAATTGCATAAAATATTTGGATGTAAACAAAGTATGTTAATTTGTTTAGCCCCTAAAGTGGATTTTGATTTGATTTAAATATTTTAATTTCTATCTATGTTCCCTGTTCTTAAATTTATTTCTATGTCGAATATAATGCATATTTATATGTTTAGCATTCACCATTAATTCCTTTTAAACTAATTGAAGTTCAAATACGGTGTGTTATTTCTTACAATTATTAATTGTAAGAAATAACACTTACTTATCCGTATTTAATCTTCGAATAGTTTAAAGGAAATAATAGTGAATGTCAAACATATAAACCTGCTCGTATACTTTTAAAGTTAATTCTTAATTATTATAAAAATGATTTAATGATTTCTGATAAATTATCAATATGAACTTTATTTTTCTCCGTTTACAGTAGATTAATGATAGAACAAAATAAAAGGAAAATTAAAAAAAAATAATAAATAAAAATATAACACTTACTAATTTAATGATTTTTTGCTCTTTAGTCCAATTTAGTGTTGCTAGAGGGCTTCACTGTGAGAAGGGTAACGAGAAACATTGCAAAACGCGTTTCGATGACGTCACAGCGGAACGACCCTAAGCATCTTTTGTTAATGATAGCAGCTACTATTCGCTTATTATTTCGTTTTTGATGAGCCTGCAGCATTGTAAGTTCGAAACTTTTTATAATAATTTGAAAGCAAAATAGACTATTTACGTGTTGAATCAAATACTTTCCAAAAAATGCTTTTCTTGAAGCCTCTCCGTATTTTTTTAATACAAATGTCTAAGACAAAGCATACAAAATCAATACATTCAAAATAATGCCTCTAGGACTGAATTTTATTGACAATTTTTAAATTCATATTTAGTCCTATCCTTTTGCGCTAAGAGTTTCCCCGCAGTGCTAAAACTAAAACAAAAAGCGAATTTCTTCAAAACTTGTTTATTTTATTTTGAAAAATAATAAGCGATTGCAATCAATAACAATACTAACTAATATAACAACGACGCAGCGAATATGCTTGAAAGCTGAAATATCTCGTCCGTCGCGATGAAAGAGTTAATAAGCATTTTAAAAGACTATTTACAATATACAGTGAAATATATTTTTACTAGTATAATTGGAAAAGAGAAATAAATATGATTTTAACATTAAAATGATAATTCAAAACGTTAAAATACGATTCAAAACGTCAAAATACCATCCAAAAATGAACATTAAAAATTGACATAGCCTTTAAAAATTGACATAAAAAAATTAAAAATTACCAATTAAAAATTAACAACAATGAAGAATAAGGAAAGTAAAAATGGTTCGAAATACCAATGTAGCTAGTTACTTTTTGAAACCAATATTAAACGTGAGACTACATAATTCGGTTACTAAAATAAGTTAATTTATACTTAGACTAAATTTTGTGTTTTTTCGAAACCAACTTTATTGTTCAAAATTTTTTAATTTACCGAAGCAAAGTTTGTTATATTTACAAATTTGAAAGATAATAGCTAATAAAATGTAATAAGTTAAATTATACATACCCGGTACTATACCATTCGTTGCAATTGCACTTAATGAAATTACAGTTGTAATTGTCTGAAAGAAGGGAAATTCGTTTTATTTCAAAGAAGCTTTATTTATTCATATCATATAGAAACTAAGGCGTTGGAATTTTTATTCAAGTATATTTATCTCCATTGCAATAAAACTCCAAGAAATAAAACTCAATAAAATTCATCGTTAACACAATAATTTTATTTTTCTCAACTTAAAGTTTTTAAAACAATTTAGTTATGTTCGTAATATAAGTTTATTTTAAACTTTCATTTTCTGTCTTTAAATTTATTTCAGGAAATAATTCTTTATGGTATTAATATAATTGAAATTTGGATGAAATATTTTGACTGCTGAATTTTATGAAAAAAGATTTAAATTGATGTTATGTTAAAAACGTTTGCATTTCTGTGCGACACTGACATAATTTTTCCGTTAGTTATTTGCTATTTTGGGGTAAATATTAGTTATTTATTACTATTATTGATGTTATTTTAAAAACATCTACATTTTTGTACCACGCTGACTTAATTTTTTTCATTAGTTATTTGCTCATTCGGGTTAAATATCAGTTATTTATTAGTATTGATGTTACGTTAAAAACTTTTGCATTTCTGTACCACACTGACTTAATTTTTTTATTAGGTATTTGCTCTTTTGGGGTAAATATCAGTAATTTATTACTATTGATGCTATATTAAAAACTTCTGCATTTCTGTACCACACTGACTTAGTTTTTTCATTAGATATTTGCTCTTTTGGGGTAAATATCAGTAATTTATTACTATTGATGCTATATTAAAAACTTCTGCATTTCTGTACCACACTGACTTAATTTTTTCACTAGTTATTTGCACATTTGGGGTAAATATGAGTTATATATTGCCCAGTTTGTTTCATAAAACAGATAAATATTATGCAAATATACAGGGTACTCCGTCTTTTGTATGTTTTAAGAATTCTTTTGATAAATGAAGTAAAACGTACATGCATTAAGGGTCACCAAATGATAGTTCAAGCGAAAAGAGAACTATAAAAATCTTATGGATCACTATTGAGGAAGGCAGAGCTTAAAATGGCACAACCTGTTTTATTTCCGGAGAAAAGAAAAAATAAGGGAGTGGAAAGGTGATTCCTAGAAACTACTCCTGGTTTCAAATTAAAATGAAACTAATTTTGAAGATTTTTTTCAGCTTTCCTTGCTAGTGATTCGACAGATTACGATAGCGCTTCTGTTTCCGTCCTAGCTTGAATATTAACTTGCGATCCCTAATGTAGAAAAATATCCTAACTTTAACTTCATTTCTGTCAGAGATTCTGAAAATATGCACTAAGGGCAATTATTACGCACAAAATATTTGGTGGTGATCATGAAACACTACTAGAAATAGCATTTTGTTACTTACAATATGTTTTGAAAGATGCCTTGTAGAATGTTTTAGAGAAAGTAAACAATTTAAATTTAAGTTGCATTTTATTTTTTTATTGAGAAGTTGCTACAAAGAAAACTAAATAAAAAGAAAGTGATAGTCTCACCACGCAGCAACATAAGAAAACAACAATGAAACCAACGATTGCTCCAGCAGTTCCTACGATCCAAACCAAACGGATGAAGAAGATGACACCAAATATATTTTGAATGCATGGTAGATATACTCCGGCTATTGTACCTAAATTGGCCTTCTGTTCAAAGAAAAAGAGTAGAACATATTTTACACTTTTCATCCACTATATTGGTTACACTTTCAAAAGCATATAACGTTTTTTAGAAGATAATATGTTGTTTTTATAACTCCTGTGAGTTCAGTTATTCGGGATTGTTAGATTAAGTTTTGCCTGACTTTAGCCAGATTTCTCCTAGCTAATCATAAAAGTGATGCAAAATGTCAATATGAAGAAAAACCTCAGTTTAATAAAAAATAAAAGTGTTTGTGATACCGTAAAGATGTTTCAATGTTACATTGTCTGAACTGTGTGAATTATTCATGTTTTTCTGATGACTTTGCATGAGGAAATATCACCACATTTACTTTTTTTCGAGTTTAATAATTTTTTTAAATATAACTAAGCTATTTTTCTGTTCTAAAGACTAGATAATTCTTCTCAAAATATGTGTATATAATTTAATATTAGAGCTTTTCTTCGAGTTTAGGGCATTTAAACTATGGCTCATTTTCTTTCCGCTTCAAAATCTTCTACCATTTCAGATTGTTTTTTAATTAATATCATAAGCATAAATATGCATTTTTTAGAATAAAATAAATTAATTTTATTCTTACATGCATCATTTAAAAAATGTTTCGATTTTTGTAAATTTTTTAAGCAAGCGTTAACGACTTAATTTTTCTAAGAATATTCACTGAAATTTTCAACATTGAAGTGGTTTGGGAGTCTCAAAAGAGTGGGGTTTAAACATTTGTATCAAATTACAGTTTTGCACCAAAACATGTAGCATTTTTAAAAAAAAAAATACTGCTATATTCTGTCGCAAGTTAAAAAAAAAAAAAANAAAAAAAAAAAAAAAAAAAACCCCATTATCTCTCTGGAGAGAAAAAATGAAAAATGGATACTAAAATATAGTCACACCAGTAGGTCATGAGTGCGATTGAAAGCTTGGATGTTTTAATCCTTTCCGTTGCAAATTATCTGACAACACTAATTCAACAAATGTTGCAAACCACTGCCATGCTTTAAGTAAGACTAATTGCTGCTATTATAATAAAGACTGCTTTTAAGCGTTTAGCGACCATTATTCTATTGACAATAAAGAGCTGAAGTCTGTCGCTGAATATAGAATGAGCTATGTTAGATCGCATTTGCTAATGTGCTATTTAACTAAACTCAAATTTTCAATCATACTTTGCTGTTCAGGAAAGGGTTAATTTTAGTTTCAACTTATGGGATATTTCGTCATATCTCAAGAATTTTTTAAGCGTATCGAAAATTTTTTGAACCCAAGTATAAAACTCCTTTATCCAAACATAATTCCGCGCAAAAAGTAATTTTTAATATTTATTTATTTTGGCTTTAATATTTCATTTAATATTTGTTGAAAAATGCTTGAATCGTAAGGCATAAAATTTTTTTTACATCATTTTAAGCATTGTAATTTTAAATGGTAAAATTCAAAATTTGAGCATGATCAGCACAATAGTTTCTGTATTATTAAATTTCAAAAGAGTCGTATACTTAAAATGTGATGTCTCGCGAACAATTCGACAGACTTCGTTCAAATTTTGTTGTTTGTCACATAAAATTACATTCTTTATAATTTCGGGAACTGACTCTTCCGAAAAAACAGATTAAATGTAAATAGTATATGTTTGGTTTACACTTCACTATTATTTTGTAAGTAGGAAAGTAAACACCAATTAAGTAGAATATTAAGAAAGAAATATTCTTAATTTTAAAGATTCCACAAATTTAACGATAAATAGCCATTTGGTAAAGTTTCTAGAAAAAGTTGGGAAAAAATTGCAAAAAATTCTGAATCAAATTCCGGTAAAGTGCCGATACTCAGCGTACCGGTTCTTTTTATCGTAATATCCATTTTTGCCGGAGCATGTTGCGGAGCAAAAAACCAGATATACCGTAATTTTTACTGTAGTAAATTAACGTAAAATCACTGAATAATTCTTATGAAATAAATATTACTGTAAAAATTACGGCATGATATTTTACTGTAAAAATGGATTTTACTGTAAAATAGATCTTATGGATGATGCATCCAAAGTGCCGGTACTTTATACCATAATTTGATCTGGGATATCTTACAGTGAAGGCTGTAATTATAATAGCTTTGCCACGAGTAAAGGTAGCAGAAAAAGAGAATTACCTTAGGTGGAGCCTTTTTTTCAACTCCTTCTCCCTCCTCCTTACCTTCACCTGCTTCTTCAACAGTTGGTATTGCTACATTGTAATTGGCTAAAGAATGAAGAAAGCTTGCTACGTGAGGCCTCTCGTCTGCTTCATCCTGAAATTTATGAAAAGCCGATAATTATTTATTTACATTGCTTATAAGTTACTTATAAAAAATTATTCTCTGATGTGTAGATAGATATCAGGAATATGTCTAATTTAACCTAGTCTGGCAAAGATTAGGGCGGTTTTTCTAAAAATTCAGAAATCTTTTTTCTAAAAATAAGTAAATTTATTGAAATTAACCTGAAACCTTTCCAAAGAATTTAAAAATTTTCCAAACAAAAGCCTGTAACGCTTCTGGAATAATCAAATTTGAGTTCTGACTGTGTTTCTTTTCTTCTGATTATATTTAGACGTGGAACGTTGCTTAGTTAGTTAGTCTAATGGAGATGTTAACCTTTTCAAGACGGGTGAGACATAAATGTATTCGCACGGAATCAGGATAGAAAAAAATAATAATCGGTAGCTTAAGTTTGGGAATGGCTAATTTGAGTGTCTTTTTTCCTAACTTTAGTTCAAACATGCCTAATTTATGTTAGTTCAAAGTCTAACTATATTATTGGTCTCAATTTTAAATTAAGCTGTGTCATATTAAGTAAATTAAATTATTATTACTCCGTCCCCTTCGAAATAAACTGCTATAAAAATATTTCACTTACCAGTTTTATCTTTCTTACCCCCTGATTGTCCCAACCCCGAGAATGCATATGACTCACCCGTCGCAGCAAGGCTAAGTGTTAAAGGGGGGCCCATAAGCAGAATATTTTCAAATGTTCTGCAACAGGACTTATTAATTTATACAAATGTTCTGTAAGCATTTCACAGCGAAAAAAAGTCAACTTTAAGTTAAAATACTATATTTTCATTTATTAAAATACAAGATCATACGCAGATACATTACATTATTTTTTAAGTCAAGGGAGACATTCTTGATTTGTTACTTCTTCAATCACTTTTGAAAAACAAAATTTTGTTAATGACGATGATGATGAATTATTATTAAAATGCCTATAATATGAAGGTCCGAACATTAAAATATGGGCTGCCTTAAAAATCTTTCGAAGGGACAAGTGCCCAAATGGTGCACCATTTGCAAACACAAACATTCGCTGGCTGTTGTTCCAACAACTTCTTCATCTCCATCAAAAGCATTTGGTCTTTCAGAAACAATTCTGTCAATCGTGGATCCCCACGATTCACAAATTGCTTCTGAAATGGGAATGGAAAATATAAAAATCATAAACTTTATGAAATTGGAAATCTCTGAATTTAATTCTTTTACGGCTTGCTTTAGAAGCTCTCTTGATAAAATTGGTGATCGATTTCTCCTGCTGTCAGCTAAAAATTGATACACCCATTTTATAAAAATATTATAGCCAAAGGCTAATTCATTAATTTCTTCCTTAGAATGGCAAAGATATAGGAGAGGGAGATTACTGATAAATGTGCTGAAATTTGTGCAGGGTGTCAAATGTTCCTCTTCTAAAACAACATCATTCCTGGGAAACAACAAGTGGTCAAAGCTAAAGAAAATTTTATTCAAGATACAAATTGTTCTGCAGGACTTCGTTTGTTCTGCGACGTACGTCACAGTTTTAGGTACTTCCTGCTTCTGGGAAGGGGGGTAGTACTGAATCCAGTAGTGTCATCCAGCAATTAGTAGGGCTGTAGTGCTGCCATGCATGTCTGATTGAAATAGTTGCATGTTTCTGTAGTTAAAATTCACTAATAAAAGAGTGAAGTAGAAAATCTTTATTTGTACAAGATATGGAGAAAAGGTGTGTAGTCTACGTTTGAAGTTGAAACCCAGATAAGTCAGTCGTGAGAACGACTGGTTAGCCCTTTCAGCTAATGTATAAACCCGAATTCATGGAGCTAAGTGGCTTAATAAGAATTTAGAAAAGCAATTAACAAACGAACTTACCCTAATATCTATCGTTTAATTTTTTGTGTATGAAAATATGATATACAATTTACGTAAATAAAATATAAATATTAAATATATACTGGGTGTCCCAGGATAATTGGAACAAACTTTAAGGGGATGTAGGGGACATCACAAGATTCAGAATTGTATAGTAGCCCATGGTCGAAAATCTCATGGGAAAGTAGTATGACAGGTATAAGAAACAAAGAGTCACAAAACTGAGATCATATGAAACATTTACTGATCAAAGATATTACATGTGTTGTGGTAGATGACATGTGAAAATGTCACAAAAGATGTTCAAAGTTTCCACCATTGTTAGCGATGCATGAGTTACTTAGACGAGCTATGGATTGGTAGACTCATTCAAATATACCTGGATTTTGTTGGATATCCGCAGCAGTGCATGCTATTTTTGCAACCAGATCCATTTCGGAATCTGCAGGTGCTGCGTACACAGCATTTTTCAGTGCACCCCAAAGGAAAACAAATCAATACTTCGTAAATCAGGAGAGCTGATGGTCAGGGAACCGGTTCATCAAACCTAATACATTGCTAACAAAAAAATAGATTCAAATGTTCATGAACATATCCACCATAATAGGGAGGTGCCTTATCATGTTGAAACCACATATGGCGTCTGGCATGTAGCACAGGGTCGAGTAAGCTTGGTAGAAGCTCTTTCAAAATGATGAGATAATTTTCAGTTATTAGAGTTGATGGTAACAAGCAACACCCGACTAAGAGGTCACCGACCAGACTAGCCAAAACATTCGTGGAAAAGCAATGTAAGTCAGCATGTGGTCTCATGCCATGGGGGTTCTCTTCAGCCCATAAATGGTCATTTTGGTGGAATACGTCTCGCGTGAAATCCGTCTCACTGTAAATAAAACGCACGATGGAAAATACGCATCTTGGTGTCATGGGTCAAGACACCATTGCGCAAAACGCACAAGCGCAGTATACAGTAATGGTACTATTTGAAGATGGTATGGGAGATCCTTCTACGGCAGCAGCAACGACTCATACGCAGGTACTTGGATTACTTTGGACGGTATCCAACACATTTTATTCTGCGGTAGGATTTCAAGTCAATTGTAGCCCGCCTACACTATGCGTATTACCTCGTACTGATCCATATTCTCACAAATTGTGAGAATATGAATCTGAATATGGAGGAGAATATTGAATAAACATCCTGCGGTACGATGCATCTCTCAGTGGGTATCTTTCGAAATACACTTTTTCTACGGCTCGTGCATTTCCCTCTGCTAATTCGTACATACTGTGCTTTTTTGCAAGCTCGGTGTTTGAAAAACGTTGCATACTCGTCTGACAGTGACGACAGCCTAAATGACAGTAGCAATACTGGTCTATTTCATCCATTGCTCTCGTGAACAACGACACCTAGCGGCAAGCGAAGACGTTTCTGACCATGGGTTGCTCTGTAAATATGAATCCTTGAGATGTCCCCTAGCTCCACTTAAAGTTTGTCCCAGCAATCCTGGGACACCCAGTAGAGGCGTTACTACAAAAAATAAATAAGTAGATAAAACACTTAATTATAGAATTCGGAAAACTTTTAGGAAAGAAAATTGTTTCCCGCTGGAATCTCATGGAATCTCATGAAAGCTCGGAAAGATTGTGGGAATAATGCGTGACGTCACTAAATTTTCTTAAAGTGCAGAGATTCCTTAGAGATCTTAATAATTACAAAGTTGCTAGTTTAAGTTTGATAAATCAGTTACATTAATATGTCGGTGAATGATGAGAAAATTGACATTTAAGTAAATTTCAGCGAATTAGCTTTAAAATGATGGTGTTTGCAATAAGAAATTACGATTACACGTTATCTTTATTTCTTACCCAAAAGCTTATATGAAACTAACGCTTACTTAAACTTTCTACTTCAAAGATTTCACATTGCTGGTGATTTAATTTCATGCCAAAAAATTATCTAAGGTTAGTCATCAATCGGTTGCTTCCAAATAAACTTGGAACATTCCAAAAACACCCAAAGTTGTTAATTTAGAATAATCATCTACTGAGATTTGAAAAATTATTTTTGAGCAGTTTGATAAACTTAAAATAAAAAGTTTTCCGCGGAAAATCTTAATTTTGTCAAAAAATGTCGCTTAAGAACTTTTTCCATTACGTTCTTCTGTCATTAAAAATATTTTAATATTAGCACAGCATAATTACTGTATACTGAGTTAATGCGTGATACTGAATATTATGTGTAATACTGAATATTATGTCACATGGACTTTGGCATGGATAATGGTTTGTACTATTAACTATGAATTTAAACAACAGATGAGATTGCACGTATGCTTTGGGAATGTTATTTTATGCTTGTACCGCTGTCTCAGTATATATATTCAAATGGAAAAATATCTCATTAGCTCATAGAAAATCTGCAGTATAATATTTTCTATAAGCTAATGAGCTAATGATGACTGTGAACGATCTTAACCTGTAAATATTGATAATCACATTGGTGATTGTTGACTTTCACCAGTGAATGCTGATAATCATATAGTCGCTTTGGTGTTTACCCAAAATATTTGATCCCATTTCATATTAATTTATTCATCGATATTTTTTTATTTATTCGATGCTTTAATATCCATTTAGGATAGATTAGGAAAACATCAGTGTTGGTAATAAAGGGAAGTTGTATAACCGGGTTTCTACTCTAATGTGTGTGTGCGTTTTTTATTTTTTATGTAAGGTTGAGCCCCATTCTCGGTACTTTCTACGCTTACGTCTTTTTTAAGATTAAATGCCATTGCCTGGTCTATATCTGCCTGGTATTCCTAAAACTGATGTTTCTTCTAATCTTCCTAATCCGTCATTAAAACATCAAGAAAATACTAAAATAAAATAAACTAATATCAAATTGGATCTGACAAATATTTCGGATATTCTCCAACGAGACCACCAAATTTCTGACAATTAAATAAACACCATTCAAAATATTAACATTGCGAAAGCTTCTTGGTGAAAGAACGGAAATTCTTTCACTTAAATCTAAAAAATCATTTGATCTTATTTTTCTTTTCTGCCGACCGGCTTGTGCAGGGGTCAGGAAACTGGCCTTGCATCTGAAAGGTTCTAGGTTCAAATCCCGGGCAAGACGTGAATGTTCTTTCTTTCTCTGTACTATCTGTTCTTACTGTGGTAGCAACGTTGACCCACCTAATATGGTAACCCTGAAAGAGTGGCCAACAAATCTGCCATTCAGATACCCATATGACGAAAAATCGTTCTCCAGGTGAGCATTTGAATTTTTTTTCTTTTATAATTATGAAATTATAAAACTATTCCATTTAATTTCATTTGGTCATATAGGAAAAGAGTTTTTAAATATTCTAGTAATAAGAGAATGACAATAGTTCATTAAGATAATCCAGAATTTGAAATTTTATTAAAAGCATGGAATGATTGTTCCGTGTGATATCTCGAAAAATACTGGTTGGGATATCTCATAAGGTATCTAATTGCCTTAAAACGTTTCCTGTTTTTCACTTCACACATAAAACAGGCATATAAGCTAGCCATTTTTTCCCCACATATACTCATAAAATTTTATTTCAAAGTATTTTGGAGAGTGATTTCACAAACTTAAGAAAATAAATATCTAATTTACAAACTAAAATCAAAATATTTAGGATTACTCTTATATTTGATTACGCAAAATTAACTCTTTTATTCTTAGGAAGTAGGATTTTTTTTATTCGAGGGAAATTAAAGGAAAATACTGATAAAAAGGCATACTTACACTATACAGGTAAAGATTTTTATCGTAAGCTGCATTGCTTTTATCTTTTGCAGAAAGATCATCGGATTGGTGGCCATCCCCTGAAAAAAAATAAAACAAAATTGAAAATTTTGTAATTTTTTTAAAAACTCATTTAGTTTGTTGACATTTCTTAACATAAGGAACATAATTAGTTTTTAAATTCAAAATATAATAAAATTTTTTCTGCTTTTATTATTAATATACTTTTATAAACATAAATTTATTTGTAGATTTTCGGTCTTTTAGTTACACAGACTAACGTTAAGCATTTATTATTATTAAGCGTTTTAAAACCATATTTTTCTTAGTAAGTCGCTTCATACATTAGATTTATGCCCTGTATTTAAAAGACCAAAACACTTAATTAAATTATTTGACCCTTTTGAAAGTGGAACGTTGAAATGTTCTGAAATTATCACATTTTAAATACAGGGGTTTTCATTAATATATGCAACGATTTTAAAGATTGAAAGAAAATTTGAACTTTTCGTCATAGTCATTAGGTCGCCAATGCAAAGGGTCATCTATGCAGGAGTTCTTTATGCTTAAATTATGAAAAAAAGGAGTAATATGTACTCGGATAAACTATTAATGGTACTTCAGCAGTATGTTAATCCCTTCACTGTCGAATTTTATTTCTCAAATTTTTGACAAAAAAAAGCATTTGTTTTATTTGCTGAAAATTAATATAAGTTCGATTATAAACTCAAAAATGCAAAATATTTTTTGTCAATAAGCAGTTTTTGGCTGGACCCATTGGTGGTGAAATATGTAATGTCCCGTTTACTGATGTTCAGTTTTTCCTGCAATGCACCCAAGTTTTATCTTAAATACACTCTGTGATAACATATTTATTAACTCTATTGTTTTAGGTGTTTAAGATAAATATCTGCATGAAATTAATATCTAAATTAGGTAAAAATATATTTTGGAAAATAATTTTTCATTGAAACAGCTTTACAATCAGTCTTGGGCATCAGAGCGTAAAAATCACAATTATCACAATACTTAAATAATTTGTAACAGATTAAATGCAACGGTAACACTAGTGAAAGGGAAATTACAGGAATTACGAAATGATTTTGATTTCAATTCAAGGTAGGAAATCTCACTGCAAGGATTGTGAAGAAAGGGGGACTAGGTGCGCCATCTCTTAGTAATATTCAGAAATACTAAGACAATCTCGGGATTTAAAGAGACGTATAAGTAGCAACGAATTCAATTTCAATGATGCAATTTCTGTCCGGCATGCGGCACCGATCATACGGGCACAAAAACGCCGAACGTATGAGATGTGACGTCAACCGAGAAGGGGTTAATCTAATTTTAAAATGCTAAAAGCAGAAACTTATAAAAAATATACTGAATTGTTCAAGAGAAATATCAGCTTAAGAGAATAGTACAAACATTGTATCTAAGGCTGAATAGTTACTAGCCGTTTAAGTATTCAACTGACTTATTAAAAAGTTTGGATTTCAAAACTAACATTTAGATCAACAGAAATGTAAATGTTTCATAAAAATCTGTGAAGTACAGACTTATTTGGTATTCAAAGCTTTTACTTTTCTTCATAACCTATATGATAATATTATCCCTTTTTGCTTTTGCAACTGTTTTATCATGTTGGAAACTTTCCTTAAAGCTTTTATCTTTATTAATCAGACAATTGAATTATAAAAAAGCTTTTTTTACTATAACTCAGACACTAATGCTCCAAAGCAATTATGCAAAAAATAACTTATATGTTTTATGTTATTAAAAGAACAGTATTTTGAGAAAATTCGAACGCATGTTTTTGAGAACAAACAACTTTATATAAAGCATTAATGTTGAATAGATTTATACTTTTCAATTTTAAAATTTAATACTTTATAACAGCATTAAGTTGCAAAAAAGTGAAGTATATTTTAATGCATTTTATAATGCATTTTAGTATATTATTTTAATGCATTTTAGTATATTTCAATATTTTTAAATGTTTATGGATATTGTAGTACATAAAGGTTGCTCTGTAAAGATCACTCTTAATAAGTATTCTCAAGTCATTGTCGAAGAAGACACAAAAAAGTATAAATAATAGGGATTATAAATTAATAATTAAACGAGAGGAATATAAAAAATAACTATCGAAATCTGACGAATCACTGTTGATGAAGATTAGAGCTGAAAATACAAAGAGCGTTTTATTGCCTGATGAAACTCGAAATCCTTTTTAATTCTTTTATATTTTCTCCGGCAAACAAAAGGGTTTTAATGCTCCAATTTCTGCTTTCTTCGGTAATATCTTAGATTTTTAATTTCTTCTTTTATATCAGTTAAATATAAATATGCAATCACTACTGTGAATAATTACAGAGTTGATTTATTGAAAACAACATGACTCCAGTGGGAAAACTCGCCGAGCTTGCTATGGGCTGTAGTGCCAAGAAGAAGAATGTGTACATCTTTTAGATTTGAATTCTTAAAAAAACTTATAGCTGTTGTTGTAGAACAGCCAGTACGCTTTAATGTTATGATGCAGTAGCTTTAAAATGAATAAAAAATGCAGAATGGAATGAATCAGAATAGCATTTAAATAAAATAACACATGATAATTTACAGAATTGTGTACTCATACTAATTTCATTTACCGATTTTATTAAGTCTTTTTCGAATTTTTTTATGAAAGCAAGAAATTATAATAAATTATTGACTAATATTGATTTAAAACAGGACAGAAATCCCTCATCCAGCTTAGAAAATCTTCGTTTCTAATCTTAATTTGTGTAAGACGGTACTAAAATTTTTATTTATTTCGTGCAGGATTCTGAAACTACGAGTTTTATCTAGTTACGCAGGAATGACTTTCGGAATTTTAGTACCCCTATTCATTATCTTACAATAATTTCTTTAATCCTGCGTGCTGTTTATCTCGCAAAACATTATTTTAAATTAGAAAAAGAGTGTATGCTTTTGAGAATAAATAGTATTTTAAAAGAGAGTATTATAAGACAGTTTACTTCCTTTTTAAGTCAAACTTTAACTTTTAAAAAATAAGATGAGTGAAAAGTTTTTTCGTAATAATATTTAAACAGTAATAGCAAGCTGTTAAAATTAAATAATTCACTAAATTTTGGTACATAGTTGAAACCATTTTTGGCGTTGAGGTAAACTAAATACATTTTTAAATACGTAAATGCAGTTATCATGCGAAATATCATATAAAAACGGCAAAATAATAATTCAAAGAAGTTTTGTGAATGTATTACAGAAAAAGGGCTCGTTTTTTAAACGAAAAGTTTTTGCAATGATGCCATTAAATTGATTATTATGTGCGTGTAAAAAAAGTATTGTCAGTAAGCAAACAAGCAACAAATGAATGAATAAATAATTGAAACAGTAATACTTAAAAAGTTAAGAAAAAATGTGACTAGATACAATTTAAGTTTACCTCAACACCAAAAATGGTGGCAACTATGCACCAGCACTTTTTGCAGTGAATTTTAACATATTTGTTTAAGAAAATATGAATGATGCGTTTGTTCATATATTATCATACACTTATACTATATACTTTTATATATACTATGAACTTTCTACAAAATGATAAGCCTAGGAAAGAAATGTATCAAAGTATTTATGGTATTGACATATTTTTATATTCTTATGAAAATCCAACAATTTTATGGAGAAACTAGAAGGCTAAGCCCTCTGTTCTCTGCTGCTTATCCATAATGCAGATGCTTATGCAGATGATTGCGTCGCAATAATTGTTGTTTTTTTTGGTAGAAAACAGTTTTTTCTATTCTTTTTTTAACAAAAAATGAAATTATTCACCTAACGTATATGTACTAAAAAGAATTCTATTTACTTACGATTGTGCCCCTACTTCGCACATCCAAATATTACTATCTATTAATCTTATAAATATTTAGATCTGATAGTGAACAGAAGTAATTTATTATCCAACAATTTTATAGGGAAACTGGAAGGCTAAGCCCCCTGTTTCCTGCTGCTTATCAATCCCGATGATTGCTTCGCAATAATTGTTTTTTTTTGGTAGAAAACAGTTTTTTTCTTTTCTTTTCTTTACAAAAAATGAAATTATTCACCTAAGGTATATGTACTAAAAAGAATTCTATTTACTTACGATTGTGCCCCTACTTCTCACATTCAAATATTATTATCTATTAATCTTATAAATGCCTAGATCTGATAGTGAACAGAAGTAATTTTTCCATGCAATCATTTTTTAAAATAGCATTTATATTGTTATAACATTATATTACTGTAACAAATTTGGTGCGTTCACAACCTTAATTTAATGGTCTTAATTTAATGGTTCACAACCAAAATGGTCATTGAAAATTTCCTTAAAAATCCGCGTATGCAAATTTCCTTTAAGTCTAATTTAATAAAACAATAAGACATTATCTATGCTACCTTCAGAAAAGAAGATTTCTTAAACAGTGGAAATTACTAAGCGAGACAGTAGGCGTATGTATCAGCAAAGTCATGAAGGTGGCCATTTACCCTAAACATAACTCTTTAGTGTATAAAGCAAAAAACAATGTAAATAAAGCACAAATGAAAGCACACAAATCTCTCTTATTTCTTAAATAAAATTACTCCATATCTCTCCTATAATATTTCCTTATTCAAACTTGTTCCTTAATCCCTATTGGTTAAAACACTCAACACGTGTTTGTCTTTTTACTTCTCAACCTTTATTTGACGTTTAGTATGCGAGGAAGAAACGGATACTACATAGTACTGAAATTATAGTACGTCCATTTATGTATCTTCATTTGTGCTTTATTCATGTTGTTTTCTGCTTTAGTCTACACAGCACAAAGTATACCCTAGCCTTTGTTGGATCTACTGTGAATATTTTATGAATCAATAAAAAGTTTCCAATTTTCAGTTAGAAAACTGTGCTTATTTATTGCAAAATTTTTTCCTTATTGATGAAATCGCTAGAATTGATTCAAAACAAGACAAAATTAGTTTTACTATCCAGCATAAGAAAAAACAAAGTCCAAATTTTAGCTTTAATGCTTAAGATATAACTAAAATTATATTTAATCCATGCGGCATTCTGAAACTAATAATTTTATCTTGCTTACGCAGCGACGATTTTCGGCATTTTATTAGCTCCATTCATTATCTTCCCAGATTTTCTGGAATCCCGCGAGCGGTTTATCTCACAAAATGGAAAAGAAAAATTGAAAGTTACGAGAAATGCGTATTGTTGGATTCTTTTTGACTGTAATTCTGTAGAGACGCCAGTCGTGATCAATAAATTCTCTCAGGTGTGGCAGTTTGTTATTGATCAAAATGGAACATGGCAAGTAGAATGAGAAAATTAATTGGAAGGCTGTGAATTCGCCTTTGGAATTATGACATATTTTTGGCGTCACTCCCCGAAACGTCATTTTCCGAATGAGATGTTGTTTGGCTGTAAAACGGAACAAATGATTTATGATTCTTTGCGGTGTTATTCCTTCTTAGTTTCAGTAGAAGGACTTTGTTTAAAAAGAGTACTTTTATCATTTAAACTATTTAAGTTAAATCGATACTTTATTAAATCTTTCATGAGCGATTCTGGGATTTAAAGTTCTACTTAACAGTTCCGAAAAGAACACTCGTAATATATAATTCCTTGTCAAAACCGATGTGAAAAAGAGAATTGATATTAAAGTCGCTAATTAATATTTTATTTTATTTTATAACCGGTGTTGAACAGCCGACCCCATTTTGAGTTTACGATTACCAATGTCCAACTCCGTAGCCTTGTAAATTTGAACCCAATCCAGAAAACAAAGGAACTCTTGGATCAGGCATTGGGACAGTGGATGATTTTTATATGGAACTAACCCGAATTTTCGCTTTATAGAGAGAAAAATTACGAAAACCTTTTACTGTTAGCCCAACAGCAAGAGGATTCTAACCCATGATCCATCTACCCCTGAGGACATTTTATGTCATCACTGTGGTCTGTGAAAGTCGGGAGCAAAATTCGCATCAACCAGTTTCAGCCGAGAATCGAACCTGGGTAATCTCATTTGGAGGTGAACGTTCTACCCCCCCCCCAGCCCTCACGGCTCGCTAATTAATATTTTATTTTGTAACATTCGTTGATCAGCACACCAAATTTGGAGTTTACGACTACTAATGATTAACTCCTTAGCCATGCAATTTTGAACTCAATCTAGAAGACAAGGGAACTCCTGGAATGGGAGAAATTTGCTTTTATGGAGGATATTTCGTAGGAGCTCACTCGCATTTGCGTTACATGGAGAGGAAAAGCACGAAAACCTTCCATGGTTAGTCTGATGGCGAGGTGATTCTAACCCATGATCTGTCTACCACTGAAGATATTTTATGTCAGTACTGTGATCGGTGTAATCTGGGAGTGCAATTCATTTCAACTAGCCATCGCAGGGATTCGAACCCAGTCACCTCATCGGGAGGCGAGTGCTCTATCCCCCGAGCCACCACTACTCCGCTAGTTAATATGGAAGGGGTAAAAAATAAAATCGCTCTTCAAGTGGTGGAAAAAGGAATAAAATCTCCAAAACCAGTTTGGTTGCTTCGTAATAACCACCCATGATATATAATTTTTAAATGCTTAGAGCTTTATTCTAGTAGAGAAACATTAGCATTGGATAATAGAATGCTAGCAGAAATTTTGCTAATTTAGGTAGCATTTAAGAAATCTCTGCGTAAGTTTGTTTATTCCCGGAATATAACTTAAAGCATAATTTCCACTAACTAAATTCTAAATTTCAAGTCTGCCTCTCGAATGATTAAGATTGTGCCATAGAACGTAAAAATACGATCATGAGATCAAAAGTTATTCAGTGTGCAACGTTTTCTTGTCTACTTGAAACTGTATGTGGTACAGAATATCAGCTGTATCCATTATATTGGCAGCATCATTAGAGTCTATTTTCTTAGATAACAGAAGCACGCAAACATTATTATTGGTTTATTTCAAAATAAAAAGAAACGTTTTTTCCTTGATTGGCTAGTATGGAAGATAGTATGATAGACGAATAGTATAGAATTTATTTCTTTTAATGCTAAAATAAAATATTATCAAATAAAAAAAGAAAGAAATATTTTATAGAAATTAAATATTTTATTTTCTATTAAAAAACGCAGAGAAGAGTGAAAACTATTTTATTCCGTGAAACCATTTTATTTCAGAATAAATTTTAGTATTGAGCTATTGTAATATATGTTTTTTTTGCGTAAAGAAGAAATTTTACTTACACAAAAATAGATTTCACCCGCTAAACTTACATTTAAATATATTTTAAATTTAACATTTCCAAAAGGCTTCGGAAATATTTAAGAACACTATATTTTTAGGAAAGACTAAATTAAATGGATTTAAGAAGTAATTTTTTTCTCCACTTTTTATGTTAAAAGAATATTTTAAAAGATTTTAATGCAAAGGTTACATATGACTATTTTTTGGTTTTTATAATATTTTACTAATTCTCTCATTCATTTTCAAATTTTATTTTTATTAAAATGAGTTTTCTTGTATTACTGATATATTCCACAAGAAGTCAGCCTAATACTATATTTTTGTTTTGCATTAATATTGAATTTTTTCAATGTTAATGCAAAACTGGTAAAAACTAGTATAAATTGGTGCTCAAAATTTGACGAATTCTCAGATTTGGATTACCATTTCTAAGACAACTGGACATATTTTAATGGAATTGATTTTGAACATAGATTAATGTAATGCAAAAGAAAAAAATCAGTCAAGAGTTATAATAATCGTGAGTTTTGCTCGTTGAAGCAAGAAGGTATAAGAACGTAAATTCAGAAAAATTCAAAATGGGTTGATATATTCTATAATGGAATGGGTTAAAGGTTTTTCTCCCCCTTAAACGTATAAAAGGCTCACAAACTAATTTCACGATGGAATTAAGACAGCTTAGGTGCTCCCGTGGCAATTGTTCTCACCAGTTCAGCAGTGCAGTTTTCAGTTCCCTCTTGACTGTCAGAAAAAGTTTAAGAAGTTAAGCGGATCCCAGACATAGCTATAGGATTGAGATCTGGAGATATGGCTGGCAAATTCACCCGTTCAATATCTTAACTTTTTGAAAACTCTTCGGCAAGATTACCTTTATATATATGGCCGTGCCTTCGTCCATTAAGGTAAAATGGATCAACTGCGCAGCTGAAAAGGCGAGTATAAATCACCTCGATCCCATCTCTATAGCTAACACAAATTACAGTGTCTTTTTCAAAGTCATAGAGGGATGTGTGGATATTTAGTACCCTCTAATCCGAACCAAATCTCCACTTCTATCATGGCTTATTTCTCGGATAAATAAGGACAGATAGCAGACCCTTGTTGTTAATGGCTCATATGGGAATCAGGGATCCGCCTCTCTTCCCTCTATATCCGAGAAATAAGTTAATATAAAGAATAAGTTTATTTTATGATAATTAGTATTGAATGGTAATTAATTTTGAGTTCGAAAGTAATAGATAAATTTGTGATTAATATATCAAACTATTTTTAACGTTAGAATAGTTTACAAACGCTGATTATGTTTAAACCATCAATTAAAATACAAAGAGAAGTTGATTTACTCAATTAGTTTTCATTTTATTTAATAAACAATGTAATAAATGTAACTTTTTTGCACATTTAAAGAAAACTGTGATACAGTAACATTTTCCAATTTTGAATGGTGAATATAGTTAATTTTGTTGGACTAAATTATGGTGTAGAAAATTTATATATTATTTTTACTTAAATTAGATACACAAATTTTTTAATGTATAAAAATTGAACAATTTAGTTCAGCCCTGCTCTGTTTATCTATAGCCAAAATTGACTCTATTCTAAGTTTGAAATTGATTGCAATCGTAATACTTAAGTTACTGATTTAACTAAGCAACGTTTATTCTATTAAATCTAAGTTCGTAAGATAAAGATTTTACACCGACGGTTGCGATCAAATCTTGCATTGGTTCTGATATTTACAATTATTGTGCTAAATTAATTATCAATTTACCATATTTATAAAAAATGTGCGTGACTTAATACAAATTTGTTTCTTCTTTCAAAATTAGGTACTTTTAATTTTCAATGAACTTGCATTGATTGACTAGTTCACTCAGTTCAGCCTCGGAAAATTTACTCTATTCCGAAGCTGAACTT
The DNA here is from genome assembly GCF_043381705.1 of Parasteatoda tepidariorum. Taxonomy (NCBI): domain Eukaryota; kingdom Metazoa; phylum Arthropoda; class Arachnida; order Araneae; family Theridiidae; genus Parasteatoda; species Parasteatoda tepidariorum. The sequence goes on from NC_092207.1 coordinate 89,448,346, forward strand.
AGTTTTAATCGAAATGCTTAAGTTATTGATCTAGTTCAGCCTTGCTATTCTATTAAAGCTGATCTAGCTCAATAATAATTGGACACCAATGATTACGATAAATCTTTGCACTGATTCTATTGTTCATGATTGCTACACGAGACATCTTTTCACCCATAAGAAAACACGCGACATAATTTTAATTGCAAATTATTTGTGTTTTAATTGGAATTCAAAAGTACATTTTGCTTGAAATGGACTTTCGTCGGCGGTTGAGTGGAATTCCAATAAAAATCAGCGAAAATAAAACAGAAAATAGTGAAAATTGCATGAAGTATGCAAAACTGAAAAATGAATATGATAGCAAACGTACTGAACTAAGCCCAGGAGAAATCGAAAAGAATTTGAAAGCAGAAAAGAAAGTAGTGGATTTAGCAGTTAGAGGAGATATTAAGAACGATAGCTTTAAAGACATATCTGCCGAAAGCTTCTCTAGAATAAAGTATACAAGATTGAAAGAAGATTTCGATAGCAAGTGTATTGAGATGAACCAAGATATTGATGAAAATATCGGTGAAAAAATTGGAAAGTCTGAAATAGATTTATTAAATAGAAATTTTCAGAATGACGGTTTTAAAGGCAAAGCTGTAGAGAGTTCTACTTATGAAAATAAATACTTGATGCAAAAAGGAGAATTTAATGGAAAATATTCTGAATTGAACCCAGGTGCAGATAAAAATAAAGGTGAGGAAAATTTGAAAACAGTTTTGGAAGCAGTTGATTTACTTGCGAGAATAGATTCTAAGAGTATTGGCTCTAAAGTCAAAGCCATCGAGAGTTTTTCTGGAACAAAATATACTATACTGAACAAAAAAAGCGATGGCAAATGCATTGGAAAGAAACCTGGAGCATATGAAAAGCTAGAGGAAGTTGATTATTTGGCGACAGGAGATTTTAATAATGGTTGCTCTAAAGACAAAGCTAGTGCTTATTTTCAAGCAAAATACCCAATGCAGAAAAAGGAATTTGATGGTAAATGTATTGGACTAAGTTTGAAAACGGATGAAAAAAACATAGAAAAGATTTTGAAGGAATGTCAGGAAACTATTGATTCATTAGATAGAGATTTTCATAATGGATCTAAAAGCAAAAGTGAAGAAACGCTTACTAACCCAAAGTTTAAAGATTCTGGCTTTAAAACAATGAAAGAAAAAGAGGTCTGTGAAAAGAAAACTTCGAAGGCTAAAAAATTACAGATTGCAGTTTCTCAATCTTTCTATGTTAAGAATCGTCAACCATCGTATCGACCAATAAAATCCGAAGACGAAACTTCGGAATTGTATCGATATTTATTGTTTGTTTTTGTAATCATTTTATATCTATACTGGGCTTATAAAACCTGCTCTTAAAATGATCACAGATATTAATTAATGTTAATTAATTTGCTGATTTGAATGGTTGATAAAATTTTATTGTTTGAAGTTACGCAAAATATGGCACTTATCTGTTAGTTGGGTACTAGACCTTAACAAAAATTACCAAGTTTCGCCATTAGGAAAAGACAAATGAGTTATCAATGCGTCCGCAATGCATCAGCCGGTTATTTATTTGATCCTGAAGGATTTCTTTAAAATATTTACTACATTTAATTCAACAAATAAACTGAAGCATATAGAAAAGACTAAATAAAGAAAAAACTATACAGCAGCATGACTGGCTTGTGATTGTAAAATTTCAATACTTCAAAATTCTTTTAAAACATAAATGTACGCAATACTTCAGAAAATATTTCTTAATTTTGAAAACCTTGGCTTCCATATTGGTGCTGAGATTTTTTTTTATGGTATCCAATAAACGAGTAAGTACTAAAAATATATAAAGATTGTTTTTAATGCTTTGAAAAAAAGTTAGATTTTGGAAAAAAAATCTATGTTTGTTTAACAAATTTTAAAATAAAATTGACTAGCTCTAAGCAATGTTAGCTTATTTTAAATCATTTAAAACTAAGTCTTGATAAGTCTAAAGTTTCTAAAACAGAATGAATACTTTGAATGTACAGAAAATTATATAATGTGTAATACAGAAAATTGTATTCTAATTTCTTAAAAATTATAATTATGTAAGAGATTCTATAAAAGGCGTGGTTTTTATTAATAAGCAACTGTTGAAACATACATCATATATTGCTAATTCCTGTTTATAATATATCCGATAGTTTGCTCAAGTTTCTTCAAATTCATGTAAAAACATATTGAATCGTTAACTTGTAAGTCAATTTTTTTTAAATCAAAGGTTGAGAAGTATCACCACCAAGTGTAAATGTATTAATAATCCATAAAGGGCAAATGTGACAATGCTGCAATCAAAAAGTACTACTCTGTTTCGGAGTAGTTGTAAAAAATTACCAACCTGATATTTACGTCTGTGCTGATATTGTGGAAATAGGTAAAGTGATTGTAAGTATTGGTTTCGCCGGCGCAAATAAATACTGTTATTTTATTTATTTAATTTATTTTATTTATTTATTTTTTCAACAAATAACTGTCCTAAAAACAGTTGAATTTACTTGCACTCGGTGGCTTTGCATTGGCGACTTTATAAATTTGTAACATGATTTAGGCTAACATGATTTAGGCTCAGTGTGGGCGAAAATGGTTGACGGGATAATACGTAGTATCATTTGTTTTCAAATTTAATTCAGCTAAGTTCTCGGCTTTTTTTGGCTTTTTCTTACTAAGCAAATTTAATCTTTCCTCTTTTTGTAAAAAGCCGTAGTCTTTTTGTAATGTGTAAATATCGCCTGCATTTTTGAGTCCTCAAACTTTAAGCTAATTAGAAAATATATTAAGCCTGATTTATTTCAGACATTTGGCAACAAAATGAGAGTACTGAATGTTTATTGTAAGTAGTCTTTTAAAATTTTTATTGCAATACGCCTAAACATTCAGTTTGATTAAATCTTCCATCTATTTCTTTATTGGCTTAAAGGAATAAAGGCTGATTGAAATATATCTGAAAATATCAGACATATTAGAAAATACTTAAGATTTTTACAATAAGCTTATTGCATTGCAAATCATATTCGCGAAGAGCTGAAGTTTTCAGTTAGTCAGCGAATATATTCTCTTCTTTTGTTTCAAAGAACAACTAAAATAACTGTCGTAGTAGCTATATTTCAAACGAAATTAAAATATGTAAGATTTTTCAGATCAAATATGATGAATCAGCTATTGTAACGATGTAGTAGTTGTTAGTTTTTTTACAATGTGATCATTACAAGCATTGCAAATTTTTTTTTACTAAACTTGTTTTCTGAAAAATGACTAGTAATACTTGTTATATTTAACTTTTGTTGTGTGATTGCTTAATGCGTTACTCGGGAATTACAAAGTAAACAGCAGCATCGAAGCAAATCTTTTATAATTCTAAGCAAATGGTACATACGAGATTTATCGGAAGACATTGGTTTATATAATCCAATACTTTTTTTTATTATGTGTTAGCATATATTTTAATTTTTCATTTAAATACATAAACGTGGGATGTGGTAAAACACACTGGTTTGCGTAATAAAAAATTTCATTTTTGTGTATATTAGCCTATCTTAATTTTTTAACTAAATACCGCACTCACTGAATTTCGCTCAATACATCGGTTTGCATGATATATTTTATTGGACGTGATAAACAGTGTTTAAATGTATTTTTTTAAAATGCAACCAAAATAAAAAGTTATTATCAACGTTCGATGTAATTACAGCATTTTTTTGCAATTATTAAATCTACGTTCAATTTAAATCATTGAAACTGAAGTTCATATTTTAATTTAAACATAAGAAAAGATCAGACAACTTTGAATTTTCATATAGATTAGAATCCTTTTAAAAAACTATGTGAATCACAAATGCATTAAAATATCGACATTTCTTTCAGTTTTGCTGTCATTACTTAAATTTTGTAACATCCCTGGAAAATACGAGACTGGAGGAAATTTATCGAAATGGCTTTTCTACAGATCAGTAAAGATAGATCTTGTGCAAATTCTAATAATTTTGTTTGTAAATGGCAATAATACTTTTTACATTTTAATACAATTGTTATAAAAAGTAAAAAAAAAAAGAAAATTTGGAGATTATCGCCTAACACTTAAAATAATTGAATACAGATGGAATGTAAAATGGCGAAGGAGTACATCATGTACTTTTATCGATAAAGAACGCCTGCAAAGTGCAGATTCAGAAACTTTGTCTTCTGATATACCAGCCATTTCAAATGCTGAAAACCTTTCCTTTAGTGCAGTGTTTCACAAAGTGTGGTACGCGTACCACAAGGGGTACGGGAGCAGTTTAGAGGGGATACGCGTTCTAATGCGAAATAACTTGCAACAAACGAAAATTAAAAAAAAATATTCAAAAGCAAAGCTAGCTATGAAAATTTACGATTACGTATTTTTTTATTGGCTGCTTTTTGCAGAGTTAACAGTTAATATTTAGTGGTGTCAACAGCCAGTTGTGATTTTTAACTTTTGTGCAATTTTTTTATAGTAAAAAATACATTCATTTTTTTTATCAGTGATACATAGCGTTACGAAAAATTTAGAAGGGGTACACAAAAAGTCATAAGTTTGGGAAACACTGCTTTAGTGCAAGTAAAGGCCCCAAAATCCGTAAAAGGAAAGTCGTACAAAAATTGGAAAGCAACAAATCAGTTTCTCCGACAGGCAGAATAAGGGAACTAGTATTACCAACAAAAATATTGAAAATATGGGATTTGTTCCAAAAAGTAACAAAAAATATCGGAAAACATTGACGAAAAGTAATATCATAGGAGATAAAAATAAGGATACAAAGTCAAATAAAGAAGCTAAAGACGTGAAAAAACGTCTAAGTATGTGTTGAGAGAAGTAAACGCTGCAATCGATAAACCCAACGGTATACGTGACTCAAGAAATCCGAAAGTGAAGATAAGGAAAACAGAAACTATAGGTAGTAAAAACATTTCGGCTAAAGACGGTTTATTTTTGTCAAATATCGTTTCTTCGAAGTACACTGAAGAACATAAAAAGCGTAAGATGGAAAAAAAAATGAGTAAGTTAAGGAAATGATGTTCTAAACCAAGCGAATGGATATTTTGGAGTACAATGGCTATCTACTAAAATCGCCAATCTGGATAAAGTTTGTCAAAAGGAATCTGTTTTGATAAGACTACATTCTTACTGTAAAGGTCAAATATTTTTCTTAGTCTTTTTCTTCCATAATTTCAGAATGAATTTAAATGACAAGTTTCTAATTTTCTAGGTTCTTTACTCCCGGGAAGTTTTGTTTTTTTAAAGCCTTTAGGGAAATATATAAAAATAAAACTTAATGATATTAAAAGATTGATATTGGTTTTAAAATTGTCCAGTTGAACCAAACATTTCGAAATTTACGAGAATCACCATCTTGAGCAATATTTGCTAGCAAAGTAAAAATAAGCTATGTATTTGGAGGCAGAAAAGCTTAAAAATTTCAGTTTTTCTTTAACTTGTTTTTTTTTGTTTGCTAGTACACAAATTATCGTAATTACAAACTGTCGCGCAAATTATCGTAAATCTTCTGTATCATGTATACTACCGAACAGATCGAAAAATTTATTTGGAATTATTTCGTTGCTGTGAGCTGTAAAAGATTGACAAATCATTATCAAAGAATATGTACAGTGGAAGAAGGCTAACTCCATAGACGTAATGTAAATCTGTCTTCCAAGTTTTGGTGCCAGTCCCTGTGTATGGAAGGAAAAACAACATTTAGGGGAACAGCAGCAGATGGTTAAATGGGTTTGCACCCTCCTCTCCCCTCAACAGCAATTGGGGTTGTGGGAAGGTTAAAGAGAAGAGGAAAAGTCTTTTCCTTTTATTTATTGTTTGCTTGTTTCGCATTTTTGAGCCATTGATAGACAATGTTGTACTATTAATTACGATATTTCTTTGAAAATACATTTATATCATCCATGCTTAATAAATCCATTAACAAATTTTGCCATGGAAAGAAACAGTAAAATGGCGGGAGACGACGCACCCAACAGTACAGTACAACAGTACACTTTGCTTCTTATGCGCATGTGCTGGATAGTATATATGATGCTCTGCTAAATCTAAGTATGTTGCTCAATCTCCAAGTTGTTTTTCTGGTACAGCATACCACACAGAGCAGTTCTCCGATTTAGTTACATATTCGAAAAGCTGGACTTCTTCTCCCTTCTATATTCTTTGTTATTATTGACCTCAATGGTGCTTAATTATTGTAGACTACTGAAAAAACTGTATTACTACTGGAAAAAAAAACTGCAAAGCAAAGTTTTTTGCTGCATGCCAGACAATTCCATCCGAAATAATTGCATGAGATTCGGTAAATTTTGTCTTTTAACGACACTGCAGCTGCAAAATAATGAGCATTTTTTAAAACATTCTCTTTGTCTTTCTCATCTTTGTTCTATCTGTCAAAATATGAAAATCGCTCTATAAGAAATTTATGTAAACAATAAAGTGTAGATAATCGTAGAGACTTTAGCTAATTCAAATAAATAGGCATCTTATTAATTTATATGAATTACATTTTACAGCTTACGTTGGATTTGTCCATGGATGGCAATGATGGTTTCTCATAGCAGAATGTTGTGATTTGGCACAGATTTATTTAGCTATGAAAATAAGAAAAAGCCACGCATTTCGATGGCTTCTGCTATTTAACCAGAGATTCTGAAAGGCAATTGGTTACAAGAATATCTTTAACTTAATCAAACGTCATTATAAGGGGAAAATGTAGAGATTTTGATTTGTTCAAAAACCTGACGCCATTCCGACGATAAGGAATTTTTGGGATTTTTCTTAATGAGTATTTCTCTAAGAATTATTACCATTAACTTCAGAAAATAATCTTTGAATAAACTGCGTGTAAATAGAACTCATAAAATAAGTTTAAAAAGTAGAGAAAGCATGGAAAAATTAGAAGTTAATTTTTAGAAACATTAGAATTCCGAGTAATTAACTTACTTATATCAAAATGAAAATAATTTCTTTTATAGTATAAATTAACAAAGCAGATATTTTCTTCTTTTATAATACCAAATACAAAAATTAATATTGTCATCATGGTTACGAAGCAAGATTAATTCATCGGGGTAAATATTATTGAATAAAATAATATATATATATATATATGAACTTGTTTGAAATAATTAAATAATTTACCCTGGTAACTTATTGCTCTGTCCAACTGGACTGTCCATCAAAATATTCATATTCATGCTTCAAATCATTTGTCTAACAAATGGCAGGAAAAAAAAGGAAAATAAAGCGATCATGCGAAAAATACTTTTAAAGAATATTTTTCCAATTTATTTGTCTTACTTTAATATTCCATACATTCTCCAGAGAATTTGCACAACTTATTTCTGAGACAAATTTCTAATGTTTGTTTGCTCGAGAATATAAAAAAAAAAGTACAACAAAAGTCATTTTTAACTGATGTGAAAGAAGATAAAGGGAAAGGTGAATCTCATTTGCATTTTATTAAAGCCAGAGTCAAATGCAGCGGCTCAGTTTTTATTACATTTGGAATGAGGAGACCGGAACTAATTTTAAAAAATGTACCCAACGAAACAATGCTTAATGAGAAGAGCAGATGTTGTAATGAGGAACGCATTTGAATAAAAGAAGACGTTTCTAGATGTAAGACATTTTTTGACAGAATATAAAAAGAAAAATTACTCTTGCAGGTAAAAATAACTAACCATAAAATGCATTTATCACATTTTTAATTTTCTAAGTATAGACCCTCTCAGAAATAGGAAAAGTGAAAAAGAATTAATTTCGCAATTGAATTTGAATAAATATTTATGTATTAGAAGTAGTTTAAGCAATTGAATGTGTAAAATAATTATTTATGCCTTAAAAAATCTGAAAGTAGATTTGAAAATTAACTGTTTTTGAATGCACATTTCTTTATTGTTTATTAGCAGCCTTCGACTACCAGCTGGTCAAATTTTTTAATAAGAAGTACTTCAAGTATTTCGAAATTTAAAATCATTCAGTCGAAAATCAATATAGCAAGTATAAACTCATATTGTTTAAGTGAGAGTGGATTTAATGTTCATGTTCAGGTGGCGTCGTGGGAATCATGGTGAATATTTTTAAGTATTAATGCAACGTATTTTAACATTTAAGAAAAAATACAAACACGCTAATTGGTTACTTGCACAAAGAAAAAGAAGATCACGGATATCAATATATGTGAGCTATGATGTCAGACAAGCGACTAGGGGAAGGACGATTCCATAACGTTAAAAACTTAAGAGTTTCGTCGGAAGAGTGAAAATAGGGAAAGAGGGAAAAAACTAATCTGAGAATATTGGGGATTTTTTTGTTCGCTTCCTTGGCGTATTGGTTAAATTTCAAAGGTTTACCGTCACCGTTCGCATTTGTTTTTATGTTTATTTTTTGCAACGTTTGCTGTCATTTTCGAACTCGTATAAAATATGTTATTTGTTGAATTTTTTCGTTATGTCTTTGTTTTTATTATTGCTATCTGTTTTGCTTTTGTTTTTTATTCTTTTTTTACTTTAAAGTTAGTTAGATCTTAATATATGTATGTTGCCGGCATTGTATAGAATACTGGATGTTTTTAGGCAAAGTATGAAATGTGAGAATTATATCGGGCAATGGTACTTGACCTTAAGAAACATCAGTGTAGGGTATACCGGGCAATGGTACTTAACCTTAAAAAAACATCAGTGTAGCGTATACCGGGCAAATATATACCGGGCAATGGCACTTGACCTTAAAAAAACGTCAGTGTAGGGTATGCCGGGCAAATATATACCGAACAATGGCACTTGACCTTAAAAAAACATCAGTGTAGAGTATACCGGGCAAATATATACGGGGCAATGGCACTTGACCTTAAAAAAA